>NW_027531877.1:890805-1095238 GCF_008692635.1 Crocuta crocuta | reverse complement strand
CCTCATACTAGGCACCCCAGACACAGGGGACCTGCACTGGGAAGACAAGTCCCCATAATATTTCGCTTTGAAAATCAGTGGGACTTAACTTCTTGAGTTTATACAACCAATGGAGCTTAACTCCAGGTATGTTAAAAATCAGCCATCTTGGCTCTGGGAGAGCTATAGAGAGATAGGAAACAGAGTCTCCATCCTGAAAAAGAAAGCAACAAACAACCCCAGTGAGATAGAGCACAGGAACAGCAGTATGAAAAGCACCTGGAAAATACAGGAATAACATTTATTTATTAATCTTGGAGCCTGTGCTGGAAGGGCAAGTATCTTTAGGAGCCTTTTCCAAGAACAAAAGAGTTTTCAGGTGCTATTTCTCCCCACCCCAACAACCTAGATAAGTAGACACCTGCAGGAGCCAGCTCAAACACTCTACCTAGCCTGCTAACGCCATATCACACCCCATATTCTTCTGCAATCAACCTCTCCAACCCCTCCAAAGCAATGCCTGACATAATTCATTCTACAAGCAACCAAGACAGCGACCAGTGTCCCAAAGTGACTCCTACCCTGGGGAATGGGGAAGGTAACCATACACACCAATTCAACTACAGCCCCAGCAGGAGGGTGGAGGTAGACATCTGGTCTGACTAAAGGCCACAGCACCAACAAAAGTCTTTCAGAGGACAATGCAGGAGACAGTCATACAGTTGGGTGTGATTACAGCCCCCACAAATGGGTGAAGGGTGATCTGACCAAATTATAAGCCCAAGGAGTCCCCAGATTGCCACCTTGAGAGCAGAAGGATTAAACTCTACCCTCAAAAGGCAAAGAGCCATTGCAGATGACCAATCCAAAGGCAGATGTGGCTCAGCAACAAGAGAGTACATGAAACACACATAGGAGACACCCCTGAAGTACCTGGTTTTGGTCAACAGGGGGCATTGTCCTACAGAGCACTATTGAACCTCTTCTTCATAAGGCCACTACTTTCAAGATCAGTAGACATAGCTGACATTTCTCTTTTTTAAATTTTTTTAATGGTTTTTTTTTTTTCTTTTTTGAGAATCAGAGAGAGACAGCGTGAGCAGGGGAGGGTCAGAGAGAGAGAGATACAGAATCTGAAGACAGGCCCCAGGCTCTGAGCTAGCTGTCAGCACAGAGCCTATCATGGGGCTCGAAACCCATGAACTGTGAGATCATGACCTGAGCCGAAGTCGGACACCCAGCCGACTGAGCTACCCAGGCGCCCCCATAGCTGACATTTCTAACACATAGACACAAAAACAGAGTTCGACAAAATGAGGAGGCAGAGGATTATGTCTCAAATGAAAGGAACAGGAAAAAATCACAGCAAAAGAGCTAAATGAAATGAAGATAAGCAACATGCCTAATAGAGAATTTGGATAATAGTCATAAGGATACCTAGTGGTCTTGAGAAAAGAGTGGAAGGTGTCAGTGAGATCTTCAACCAAGAGATAAAAAATATAAAAAAGAATCCAAGATTAAGAACTCTAATCAGAGGGAGTCAATAATAGATTGAAGGAAGGAGAAAAACCTATTAGTGAGTTGGAAGACAGAATAATGAAAAGCTACTAAGCTGACCAGTAAAAAGAAAAATAAAAGTGAGACTAGGTTGAGGGAATTAGGTGGTATCGTCAAGTGGAATAACATTCACATTATAGGGATCCTAGAAAAAGAGAAAGAAAAGGGGGCACAAAAGTTTTATGAAGAAATAATAGCTGAAAATGTCCCTAATCTGGAGAAGGAAATAGACATCCAGATCCAAGAGTTACAAAATCAACCCAAGGAGTACCACATGAAGACATGTAATAATTAAAATGGCAAGAAGTTGTAAAAAAAAAAAAAAAAAAAGGAATTTTTTAAAGCAGCAAGAGAAAAAAATGAAGGAAACCTGCAACCAAGAATATTCTAGGCAGCAAGGTAATCATTCGGAATAGAAGGAGAGATAGAGTTCCTCAAATAGGAGTTAAAGGAGTTCATAACCACAAAACATTAAAGGGAATTCTCTGAGTAGAAAAAAAAACCAATCAGGAATAACAATATAAGGAAAGAAAAAATTTCACAGGTAAATACTAATATAATAAAAGTAGTAGATTAACCATTTATAAAACGAGTACAGAAATTAAAGCACAAAAGGTATAAAATCAATTATGCCTACAAAAATCAGTCAAAGAGTCCACAAAATGAAAGGATATAAAGTATGGGGTGCATGGTTGGCTTAGTTACTACAGCATGCAACTCTTGATCTCAGGATCCTGACTTTAGGCTGTAATTGGGTGTAGAGCTTACTTTTAAAAAACTAAAAAAGAAAAGATGCAAAGTATGACATCATGTACATAAGACGTGGGGTTGGGGGAGGGAGTGAAAATTTAGTGCTTTTACAATGAGTTCAAACTTAACCAATCATCAACGTAATATAGACTGCTATATGCAAAGGATGTAATATATAAACTTAATGGTAACCACAAATCAAAAATCTCTAACATATATGGAAAAAATAAAGGAAAAAAGCCTATTACTAAAGAAAGCCATCAAACCACAAGAGAGCAAAAGAAAAAATAACAGAACTACAAAAGCAACTATAAAATGAGAAACAAAATGGCATTAAGTACATAACTATCAAGAATTACACTAAATGTAAATAAACTAAATGCTCCAATCAAATGACATAGGGTACTGCATAGATTTAAAAAAAAAAAGACCCATCCATATGCTAATAGGAAACACCTATGCTAATAAGAAACACAAGAGATTCACTTCAGTCATAGACACATCATAGATACATGAAGATTGAAATTGAAGGGATGGAAAAACATTTATCATGCAAAGTGAGGCTAAAATAAAGATAGGATGGCAATGCTTATGTAAGACAAAACAGACTTTAAATCAAAGACTGTAACAAACTGAATTCAACAATACATTTTTAAAAATTACACACCATGATAAAGTGGGATTTATTCCAAGGATGTAAGAATGATTAAAAATTCACAAATCAGAATCATCTGGTTTGGTCAGTCAGTACAGCATTTACCTCTTAATCATAGGGTCATGAGTTTGAGCACTACATTGGGTGCAGAGATTACTTAAAAATAAGTAAATTAAATTAATGTTTTAAAAATTTCACACACCAATCAATGTGATTCATGACATTAAAAAAGCCAAGGATAAAAACATATGATGACCTCTCTAGATGCAGAAATCTCATTTAACAAAGTACAAGATACATTCAGACCAAAAAAAAAAAAGAAAAAGAAAACCCTCAACAAAGTAGGGTTAGAGGGAAAGGGAACATATCTAAACACAGTAATGGCCATATAAGTAAACCCATATCTAACATCATAGTCAAAGGTGAAACATTGAGAGCTTATCCCATAAGATCAGGAATAAGACAAGGATGTCCCGTCTCACAACTTTTATTCAGCATAGTACTGTAAGTCCTAGCCACAGCAATCAGACAAGAAATAAAAATCATCCAAATTGGTACAGAAAAAGGAAAACTTTTCCTATTTGCAGATGACGTAATACTATATAGAGAAACCCTAAATACTCTATCAAAAACTGTGAGAACGGAAAAATGAATTTAGTAAAGTCACAGGATACAAAACCAGTGTACAGAAATTCATTCCATTTCTATACACTAATAATGAAGCAGCAGAAAGAGAAATTAAGAAAACAATCCCATTTATAATCACACCAAAAATAATAAAATACATAGGGATAAACTTAACCAAGGTGGTAAAAGACCAGTACTCAAAAAACTATACAACACTGATAAATGAAATTGAAGATGACACAAACAAATGGAAAGATATTCTATGGTCGTGAACTAGGGTCGGGGCGAGGGGGGAATATTGTTAAACCACCCAAAACAATCTATAAATTCAATGCAATGTCTATTAAAATACCAACAGTATTTTTCATAGAACAAGAGCAAATAATCTTAAAATTTGTATGGAATCACAGAATACCCTGAAGGCCAAAGCAATCTTGAGAAAGAAAAATAAAGCTGCTGTTATAACAATCTCAGATTTCAAGATATACTACAAAGTTACAGTATTCAAAATAGTATGTGCTGGCAGAAAAGTAGACACAAAGATAAAGAGAACAGAATATAGAGCCCAAAAATATACGAATATACCCACAATTATATGGTCAATTAACCTCAACAAAGGAGCAAAACGATGCAATAGGAGAAAGACAGTCCCTTCAACAAATAGTGCCAAGAAAACTCGACAGGTACATGCCAAAGAAGGAAAATGGACCACTTTGTTACACCATACACAAAAGCAAACTCAAAATAGATTAAAGTCCTAAATGTGAGACCTAAAACCATCAAATTCCTAGAAGAAAACAAAGACGGAAATTTATTTAACATCAACTGTAGAAATGTTCTTCTGGATATGTCTCCTGTGGCAAGAGAAATAAAAGCAAAATCAAACTATTGAGGCTACACTAAAAGAAAAAACTTTTGCATACCATAAGAAACTAGCTGTAACAAACCATTGACAAAATGAAAAGGCAACATAGTGAATGAGAGAAAATATATGCAAATGATAGATCTGATTAGAAGTAAATATCCATAATATACAAAGGATTTATATACCTCAACACTAAAAATAATCCTATTAAAAAACAGGCAGAGGACCTGAATAGGTATTTCTCCAAAGAAGACATTCAGATGGCCAACAGACACATGAGAAGATGTTGAACATCACTCATTATCAGGAAAATGCTAATCAAAATACAGTGAATTATCACTTCACACCTATCATAATGGCTAAAATAAAAAAACACAAGAAATAACAAGTCTTGGCAAGGATATGGAGAAAAAGGAACCCTCAAGTACTGTTGGTGGGAATGTAAAGTGGTGCAGCCACTGTGGAAAACACAGATTCCTCAAATAATTAAAAACCGAATTACCTACAATCCCTATCAAAATACCAACAGCATTTTTCACAGAGCTAAAACAAACAATCCTAAAACTTGTATGGAACCACAATAGATCCCAAAAAGCCAAAGTATCTGTGAAGAAAAAAAAAAAAAAGCAGGAGACATCACAATTCTGGACTTCAAGTTACATTACAAAGTTGTAGTTATAACAAACAGTATGGTATCAGTACAAAAATAGACACATAAATCAACAGAACAGAATAGAAAACCCAGAAATGAACTCACAACTATATGGTCAATTAATCTTCAACAAAACAGGAAATATCATCCAATAGGAAAAAGTATCTTCCACAAATGGTGTTGGGAAAACTTGGACAGCAACATGCAGAAGAATGAAACTGAACCGCTTTCTCACACCATACACAAAAATGGCCAAAGCAACTTGTCTAGATAGGTCTCCTAAAGCAAGGGAAATAAAAGCAGAAAGAATCTATTGAGACTACATCAAAATAAAAAGCTTCTGCGGAGTGAAACAGTCAACAAAGCCTAAAAGGAACCTAAGGAATGGGACAAGATATTTGCAAATGATATATCTAATAAAGGCTTAGTACCAAAAATATATAAAGAACTTATAAAACTCAACACCTCACAAAATGGATAATCCAGCTTAAAAAAAGGCAGAAGACATGAACAGACATTTTTCTAAAGAAGATATCCAGATGCTAAGCAGACACATGAAAAGTTGTTCAACATCACTCATCATCATGGAAATGAAAATCAAAATCACAATGAGATATCACTTCACACCTGTCAGAATGGCTAAAATCAACAACACAAGAAACAATTGGTATTGGCAAGGATGTGGAGAAAGAGGGATCCTCTTGCACTGCTGGTTGGAATGCAAACTGGGGCAGCCACTGCGGAAAACGGTATGGAGATTCCTCAAAAAGTTACAAATAGAACTACCCAATGACCCAGCAATTGCACTACTGGATGTTTACCCAAAGAATACAATAGCCAAATTAAGGAAACAGCTCAAGTGTCCATCAACTGATGATTGGATAAAGAAGATATGACTACNCAAAGATGGAGTATTATTCAGCCATAAAAAAAAAAGAATTAAATCTTGCCATTTACCATGACATGGATGGAGCCAGAGAGTATTATACTAAGGGAAATACGTCAGGCAAAAAAGACAAATACTCTATTATTTCACTCATATGGGGAATTTAAGAAACAGAACAAAGGGGAAAGAAAGGGACAAACCAAAAAAACAGACTTTTAACTATGGAGAACAGATGGTTACCAGAGGGGAAGTGGGTGGAGGAATGGGTGAAATATGAAATATGTGATGAGGATTAAGAGCACCCTTAACCTGAGGAGCACTGAGAAATGCATAGAATTGTTGAATCATTATATTATACACCTGAAACCATATTACACTATACATTAATTATACTTGAATTTTTTACAAAGATAGTCTCAAAGTTTTTCTCTAGACTTTACTAGAGAAGGAAAAAAATTGCAAAGCAGCTCTAGTGCATAGTCTTAAGTGCTGATCTTCTGGAAATCTCAACAGTTCTCATTTGCCTCCAACAAGCTCCCATATGTGGAAGAGAAAGAGCTCAAAGTTGTAAGTATAAAATATTAATTTTTTCTTGAGGAGAACAAGAACTTTACTTTGACTACAGTTAAGAATTGGAGAAGGAATAGATTGAACTAAGCATTTTTGCCTTCTTTCTGGCCTCCTGTGGTGATTTAGAAGACTGATCCGAAAGCAAAAAAATACTTGGTGATTGATTAAAGAGCCCACCAGACTTAGAAAGCAGAGAAAATTAATGTGTGTCTAAAGTAATATTCTAGACTGGCTACAAAAGCCCATTAAATACAAAGCTGCTCATTGATACTTGGAAGTGAGTATTCCTACCCACCAATGGAACAATTGCTTATCACTCCTGGACTGTCCTACTTCTGCCTGCTAGAGGTGATATAGGAGATAAACACATCTGGCAATGGGCAGAAAGGGGAGGACTCAGAAAATTTTTGTTTTTAACCTATAGATCAGGGGTTAGCCAAATGCAGCCTCCCATTTATTCTTATATGATCTGCAAGCAACGAAATGATTTTTACATTTTTCATCAGTTCAAGAAAACCAAAACAATGCTCCATGACATGTGAAAACTATAAAATTCAAATCCATGTCCACAAATAATATTTTTTTGGAAAGCAGCCATGCTCATTGGTTTACCAACTGCCTAGGATGGTTTCACACTCCAACAGGAGACTGGAGTAGTGACCACATGGCCTAAAACATTTACTATATGGCCCTTTCCAGAGAATGCTGATTGCTGCCCTAGACTCTAAGTAGCAGAAGGACAGAGACTATGTACTTGTTATCAACATTTAGTCATTTGGATGNCACTGTCCTCACTCCCAGCACAGTCCTTTGGGTTCCATATCTGGTCACAGCGGAGTACCTATTAACATTTAAACATAGGCCACCTCTGTGAGGCCAGTCTATAATGCCATTGCCCCCAAGCTCAACAGTATGGTTGGGGGCACTTGACCCAGATGGTCCCGAGTGAATCCTGGGGCTTTAAAGAGTTTCCTCATTTTTCCCAAGGACATCAACCTGAGATGCAGAATTGGCATCACTGCTTTCCTGTACAAGTTGAGCTAACACGGAGCAAAAGAAACAACGGGCATAGAAGCAGAGAGACACACCAGGTGTCTATCATATGATCTGAGCCTGGATCATGCAAAGTCTGAAGCCAAATCCACTCTTCAATTCCAAGAGAGTTTTGCTCATATTTGTTTGAACATGACTTTCTGTCACATGCAATAAGAAAAGAAAGAAGCAGGAGTCTTAACCAATAATTCCATTTCCATTTGATTCCTGACAGCAGCGAGGTTCACAGCATTAATACCGGAAGACTCTGTAAATGTCCATGAATTGGGATGACAGTTTGAGCAATTTAGAGCTAAGAAAAGGAATCCCCACAGTTCCTTACATAAACAGAGGTAAATAAACACAGAGAATGTAGAACCCTCAAAGGCAAGACAAGTTAAAAATAACAGCAGCAATATCAGTGACCACTGATTGTCAACATGTGTCTCCCATTGGTTCAATCTTAACATGTCTTACGACAATGTATGAAAACCCCATGTAACAGAGACAGGGACACTGGGAGGTCTTGTCAGACGTTACACAGTCACTCAGAGTAAACTGAAACCAGGTCTGCCTGATTTGAAAGCCCATGATCACAAATTCTTTGCCTATTAGAGCTCCTCTTCCTCAGACACAAGTCCTGTGAGGTGAGGCAGCCTGCCAAGGGCAACCTAAAAATCGGGTTCAAGTTGTGCTGATCCCTTTCTATGTGACTTTCTGCAAGTGACTTTTCTGAATCCCCATTTCCTCACTTATAAAAAATTTTCTACTATTTATTTGTGAGAAAGAGACAGCAAGAGCAGGGGAGGGTCAGAGAGAGAGGGAGACACAGAATCTGAAACAGGCTCCAGGCTCTGAGCTGGCTGTCAGCAGATCCCGATGTGGGGCTCGAACCCACGAACCGTGAGATCATGACCTGAGCCGAAGTCGGATGCTTAACTGACTGAGCCACTCAGGTGCCCACCTATAAAATGTTTTTAATGTTTATTTTTGAGAGAAGACAGAGCACAAGTGGGGAAGGGACAGAGAGAGAGAGAAGAGGGAGACACAGAATCTAAAGCAGGCTCCAGGCTCTGAGTTGTCAGCCCAGAGCCTGACTGGGGCTCAAACCCATGAACAGTGAGATCATGTCCTGAGCTGAAGTCTGACACTTAACTGACTGAGCCACCCAGGCGCCCCAGCACATTTCCTCACTTATAAAATGGGGTTATTGGGCCACCTGAATCACTCAGTTGGTTAAGCATCTGACTTCAACTCAGGTCATGATCTCATGATTCAAGAATGTAAGCCCCACATCGGGCTCTCTGCTGTGGGAACAGAGCCCACCCTTTCCCCACTTGCAGACACATGCACTCTCTCTCTCTCTCTCCCTCTCTCAAAAACAAAATAAAATAAAAACAAACATTTTAAAAAATAATAAAATGGTGTTACTATCTGCCTTGGGGTTTTTGCCTGGGTGTCTCAGTCGGTTAAGCGTCCTACTTCAGCCCAGGTCATGATCTCATCGTTTGTGCTTCAAACCCCACAATGGGCTCTGTACTGATAGCTGGAGCCTGCTTCCAATTCTGTGTCAGCCTCTCTCTCTATCCCTCCCCAACTCGTGCTCTGTCTCTCTCTCCCTCTCTCAAAAATAAAATACTAAAATTAAAAAAAAAACTCTTTTTTAAGTTGCCTTGAGGATTCAATGACCAAAAAAAAAAAAAAAAACAAAACCATAAAGCTCTTGGCACAGTAATGGACACATGCCAGGAGCCTCAAAAGTGTTCATCTTCAGTTTCCATGCCTCTGTTGAACCATATAGGTCAGGGAAGTCTGCAGCCCAGAAGTCTTTTTACAATGACAGGCCAACAGAATTCATTCCAAAGGAACACGCACATGCTCAGCTGCTCTTGTGGGACCAGAGCAGCAACTAAATGCTGTGAGTGTATCCTTCACTGGCTCCTAGTAATGAATTGTGCTTTTAACCAGCCTGATGCAGCCAGGCCTCACGTTCCCAAGCTGAAGCCCATTAGCATACACAACCCTATTTACTGATAAATGCATGTAATTTGTTTCCAGCGTGTCACTGTTTTATGGCTGCTTCCTGTCTTGGGGCTCAAGTGATGAAGTTTTATACAGTTGTGGCTTTTTTTTCTTTTAATTGGAGCTTTAGATTTCAAGAAACAAAAAGTCGTATTTCATTTGAAATCTCTCATGGGGTTGGAATCCTTTGGTGCATGTAAAGAGGGAAACGAAGGGGGAAAGAATGAGAGGGACGTCTAAGTGATAACCCAGGGTAAGGAAAATCAAGGCGGCTTATCTTGTTATATGAAGGAAACACCTAGTTACGTGTCTTTTGTGAAGACTAGGCCATTCTGTTGTCTTTCTCAGATGCTGTGATCATGTCTAACGGACCAGGCAAGCAGAGAGAAGAGTCCCTTTAACCCACACAATGGGTCTCAGTGGAAGCAACTACTCTGATAACCAACCCTTCAATGATTTATGTAAGTTCCAGCTTCCCGTGCTATAAAATAGGCATAGGGGCACCTGCGTGGCTTAGTCAGTTAAGCGTCCGACTTTCGCTTAGGTCATGATCTCATGGTTCGTGGGTTCGAGCCCCGCATCGGGCTCTGTGCTGACTGCCAGCTCGGAGCCTGGAGCCTGTTTCAGAGTCTGTGACTCCCTCTCTCTCTGACCCTCCCCTGCTCACGCTGTCTCTCTCTCTTCTCTCTCCTAGAAATAAATAAAAATAATAAAAAAAAATAGGCATAAAAATTCTCAGTTCACAGATGTGACCAGATATGTGGTTGCAGTCAAGAAGACTGCACAAGACTCTACACAAGTGCAGATGTGCACCCATGGACGATCAGCAGGAGCCCCCAGTGCTCCTCAGATAGGGCAGGATGTCTGTCCACAATGCTCCTGCCAGCACCTCCAACAGATTTCATCAGCCCATCGCTGCTCTCTTGTCTCTTAGCTCATGCTAACATCCAGACAATCCAGCTGGAGTGTCCACTTAGCTGACTTGCTTGCTGGAGACAGAGAGACTGAAAGGGCGGCAACTCTGGCGGGAGGGTGCTGCCCCACACCAGAGAGAGTCCCATGAAGCTACCCACCAAGGCAACTCCTCCCCAGATGAGACATATCTACGACAATAGGGTGGTTTAAGAATAAACAACCTAACACACAGAAAGTCCTTGGCAACCTGCTAGAATATAGCAGATGGCCAATAAATGGCAGCTATTCTTATTGCTGTAATTAGCATTATTTTTAGCTCCTATCACTCTGGCCGCCACGGGTGATATAGGCAGGTGATAAAAACAGACTCATTTTTGATGAGTTCATGATGAGGGATCATGGGGAGAGTGTAGAACTATAGATATAAAACATAGAGGCCACTGCTTCTGAGAAATAATCCCTAAGAATATCAAGGCCACTCATGAACTATTCTTTTTTTGATTTATTTATTTTGAGAAAGAGAATGTGTGCACACGTGCAAGCAGGAGAGGGCCAGAGACAGAGAGAGAGAATCCCAAGCAAGTTCTACGTTGTCAACACAGAGCCCAATGCGGGGCTCGATCTCATGAACCATGAGATCACGACCTGAGCTGAGACCAGGAGTTGGATCCTTACCTGAAAGAGCCATGCAGGAGCCAGAATGAACTTGGATAGTATTGCTGTCCACCTGCACACCTGCACACCATCTGCAGCTATGCAGGAAATGGTGCTGTTATGCCCGGGCACCACGTCCATTTTTCAGGACCCACCACACCTGAGCGGAGTCCTTAGCTCTGCTCAGCAAGCTTCTTTCTTTTTTTTTTTTTTTCCTAAGATAGAGAGAGACAGCGTGAGCAGGGGAGGGTCAGAGAGAGAGTCACAGACTGAAACCGGCTCCAGACTCCGAGCTGGCAGTCAGCACAGAGCCCGACGCGGGGCTCGAACCCACGAACCGCGAGATCACGACCTAAGCGAAAATCGGACGCTTAACCGACTAAGCCGCCCAGGCACCCCAGCTTCTTTCATTTTAATGACGTGCCTCAAGTCCCACACGTGGGCAAGATAAACCTGAGGTCCTCCCAAGGTTCACGTGCAGGCTCAAATTTTGTAATTTAAGAAGAACAGGAGTTCTGCCTGCCCAGTGTCTGCATCAAAAGTACAGCTCAAAGTCTAATGATGAGTCCTGTGTATCTAGGCAGAAAATGCAAGGCTGACATGGCAAGTAATTCTTTGCATCTCTCTGCTGTGTACAATGGGGATTTTATTTTTTAAGAAGAGAATTCTCACCATGGGCTCAAGTCCTATTTGTCAGCAGCTTTGAACTAAAATTACAAGTGAAGTAATACCTTGCAAATGGTCTGTAAGTCATTCTGATATTGCAAAAAAGGGAATTATTCTCTGAAATGTATGATTGGAGTTGCTTCTGGGAGTGCTGAGGTAACTTTGCACTGCTTGGTTCTTCCACATAGACCGAGTACATGATGGTGTATTAATGATGTAGCCAAGGACTTAGAGGTCTCAGAAGGGATACGGCAGTTGGAAAACAAAACAAAACAAAACAAAACACACACACACACAACAGTGGTGCCTAGCTGGCTCAGTCAGTGGAGCAAGATTGTGAGTTCAAGCCTCACATGGGGTATAGGGGTTACTTTAAAAAAATAAAATCTTAAAAAATCAAAAAAATTGGAATCGCACATACTCAGTGTTGGATAAGATTTAGTAAAATTAATGGAAAATTAGGATTGACCTTAAGGTTGCTACAATCTAAAATATATAATTATTATATGTAAATATATNAGAGATACCCTACTCCATTATATATAATTATATGATTATTTAGAGATACCCTACTCCATTTCCCCACCAGATCTTTCACCCATTGCAAAAGCTTTAAGATATAATCCAAGTTGTGATAGTGACAATGCTAAATGATCAGTATTATCATGAATCAAATTTTAATTCAAAGTTAACGTACTGGGGGGGCGCCTGGGTGGCTTAGTCGGTTAAGCGTCTGACTTTCGCTTAGGTCATGATCTCGCGGTTCGTGGGTTCGAGCCCCGCGTCGGGCTCTGTGCTGACTGCCAGCTCAGAGCCTGGAGCCTGTTTCAGTCTGTGACTCCCTCTCTCTCTGACCCTCCCCTGCTCACGCTCTCTCTCTCTCTCCTAGAAATAAATAAAACATTTAAAAAAATTTTTTTAAAAAGTTAATGTACTGGGTAGCCATTCCTTCATCTGAACAGTAGCTATTCAATGCCCCCCATTTGGTAGGAGCAGTACTGAGTTCTGGGGATGCACTGAAGAACAAAGGCAGTCAGGGAATGCTGGAAGTTTCCAGGCTTTTGGAAGAAAAAGACAGTGATTATAAAAAAGTCCTGAGTGGCCAAAGCTACCAGTGCTAACAGAAGGGTAAGAGAACTAAGGCTTCTCCAACCAAGTATAGCAAACAAGCTGAGAAGCAGAGAATATAAGTTGGTACTCGGGTCAAGAGTGGATGGTGTTGGTAGAGAGAAAAACGTTTTGTCAGACAGTCATCCAACTTGCCTCATCATATTCCTTACAAGGGTGTTCAAACGTCTCTCAACACCCTTGTAACCTGCAAAGTATACATGTCTGTAGACCCGTCCTTAGCGTGCCAACCAACCGAAGGACAAAATTTCCGATCCGGCACTATTGTTTAAGCCACTATGAGTAAGACAATGAAGACTGTACACTTAACAATAAGGTGTGGTTCAGCCCTGCCTGCCATAATACCCAATCTCATTTTGAAGACAAATCTATAAATAAAAATCTAACTATGTTAAAAATCTAATCATTAAGAAATCTAACTCTCACGCACCACTAGAGAGAATGCAAAAAGCTACAAGTTACTTTGGAGGACAGTTCCCAAAGTTGCCAAAAAGGCAGTTTCTTTAAAAACTAAACATATTCTTACCATCTGATCCAGCAATCACATACCTTGGTAGTTACCCAAAGGTACGGAAAACTTAAATACACACAAAATCTGCATTCAGATGTTTATAGCAGTTTTATTCATGATCACAAACACTTGGAAACAAGCAAGGTATCTTTGTAGGTGAGTGGAAAAACACACTGGTAGATCAAGACAATGAAATATTTGGTGCTAAAAAGAAATGTCCTATCAAGCCATGAAAAGATATGGAAGAACCTGAAAAGCAGATTACTAAGTTGAAGAAGCCAAGTTCAAAAGCCTACTTAAAAAAAAACCAACAAAAAACCTTTTACTATATAATTCCAACTATCTAACATGCTGGGAGAAAAGGCAAAACTATCAAAACGATAAAAAGCTCACTGGTTGGGGGAGAGGCAAGGCAGGTGAATAGGAAAAACACAAAGGCATTTTTAGGGCCCTGAAAATACTCTGTGTAATATAATGATGAGCACATGGCATTACACACTTATCCAAACCCATAAAATGTTCAACACCAGGAGTAACCTCTAAGGTAAACTATGCACTTCAAGTGATTATAATTAATGGAGCTTCTTGTGTGGTGAAAAAATGCACATTCTGGTGGGGGTTGTTAACGATCGAAGAAGCTATACAAGTATGGGTGCTGTGTGTACTTGGCAAACCTCTGTACCTTCCTCTCAATTGTGGTATAAACCTAAAACTGCTCTAAAAATAACAGTAAGTCTTTTTAAAAAGAAGAAACATAAGGTTTTCATTGGGTCTTTACAGGAAGTAGAAATCAAATGGTGGGAAAGTGAAGAAATACAGCCCAGGAATATTTAATGGAGGAAATAAATTCATAGATAAGAGAATGAATGTCCTGTTTGGTTGTAGCTAAAGAATTTATTGAGTTGGACAACTTCTGCCTAATCTGTACCCAAAGAAAATTATGACTGATTGATCCCCATGCCCTTCCTATTTCTAAAAAATTTTCTTTCCAGGTAACCATCCTGAGAAGTTGAAATATGAAACTTCCCCAGCAAAATGGTGACACCACTAACAGAAGGGAGAGAGGAAAGAGAGATGAGCTTTGAGAGAAACAGTAAAGATCGATTTGTTCACTAACAAGTTAACAATTTTGCTTAAGATGAAATATTTTTAGTGAGAAAATTTGGTGGACCAGAGAAGTGAATGAAAACCAAATAAATTAGATTTGATCTCAGAAGACAAGTTACCAGCCACCTGAGTATTATCTGCAGAGAAAACAGTTCTTGGGAAACCCTCTACCCAGAAGCTACAAATGGGTAGCTCATGCCACAGAGATATTCTCTTATTACACACTATGTATCCCTTTAACATTTGCGCCAACATCCAAAATTTGGGAGATTTCACATGAAAATCCATATATCCAGTTGCTTTTGAAAAATCCAAAGAGCTGACCATTCAGGACCCAAATTCCCAGTCGGCTCTTCTGGGAAGTAGTTGCCAAATGCCCACCCAACGTCCTATGGTACATTATCCAGTTTACTACAATCCCTATGTCCTGGAATTTCAAGCTGAAGGTCAATGTCCATTTACCATCATGCTTGTCTTTTTCGCTCTGAAGGGAAAGATTTCTTGCAACTCTCCGTCAATCAAAAGTACAGTAACAAATATAGACAATGAGGCTGTGTGAGTTCTTAGACCTTCCCATTTCATGAATTTTTACTGCCTGCGTGGCCACTGGGGACAATTTGCCATTGTGGCCTTAGTATCCGGTAGCAGTTCCGTCCTGAGTCCGAGAAAGAATGTGGCATACGGGCTGAATGCCAGCTGAGGAGAGCCCCCACCTGGTCACCTGCATAATAGCACCCTGGAGAGCTCACTATTTTTCTATTCTGGCAGGCGGAGCAGTTAGGCGTGCTTCTCCGCACAGAACACAGAACAGCGCTGTGTTTGAGGTAATTAGTTTGGCTCTAAAATTAGCAGTTAAATAAATGTTAATGAACAGCTGTTCCCAATAAACAGGATAAATTGAAATTAATAATTGCCGTATTCATTTAACTAATGAATTACCCACTTTTTAAACACACCGCCATAACGTGTCATCTCCTGCCAACCCAGGCCAGTCTAACGAAATTTATTTAGTGGCAAAATAGGGCAAAGTGGGAACTGAGCAGGGCAGATACTGTGCCACTGGCTGTAAAGGTACCGAGAAAACAGAGGACTGCTTTGCTTCCATCTACTTTAAAAGGTAAAAATAGCTGATTGACTATGATCCAAACACCAGGAAGAAGAGAGTAGTTGCTTTTTCCTAAAAGGAGGATAAACTTGTGCCACGTGTTGCCCAAAGGGATTTGGTCTCGACACCCTCACCCCATCCCATCCCTTATTTTTTACCGAAGCTACTTCTTGTTCATGAGTCATTAAGGAACCCAACTGCGTACTGTCAAAGAAGTAGAGAACCACTAGAAATCGTGAGTTCTGAAGCAGTGAGACAAGCATGAGCTCAGGAGGGACATGTGTAGTTCTGACTACTTACCAACTACCTCAGTTTCCCCATATGCGCAACGCAAACATTAGTTTCCTCACAGGACTGTGGTGAGCTTCACCTGAGATCATATTGGTCAAACAGCAGAGTTATCGGCCATATAGCAGCTGCCTAGTACCTAGTCATTTCCCTCTACACCACAAAGGCAAAAGCAGATTCCAAGAAGCCAACGTGCCAATTGACTAAATGTGGATCTGCCTGAGCCGATGCATTCATCATTCACACAACCATCATTTAGTGTGTCAGGCTGTGTTCCGGGCAGGGATGCCAATGTGAACAAGGGTTCTGCTGGGTGGGGATCACACACAGGTGTCCTTGCGGGGCAGACACACTGTGATGCACGAGGACTTCCAGGTGAGTATCCTTAGGGGACTTGAGAAGCGACTGCATGGCTGTAGCTAGAATAACAGATGTGAGGAGACCCCTCCCTGAGAGGACCCCGAAGCCACCCGTGCAAAGATCTCCAGGTAAAATACCACAGAAAAAGAACAAATGTGAAGATCTTAAAGTGGGAGCATCTGGCATATTCCAGCTAGAAGATCAGTGTAGTCAGAGTATAGTGACACTATAGGATTTTCATTTTTAAAAGGCCACTCACTCCAGATGTACGTGTGACCAAGGCAGTAGGGATGGGAGGAGGTAGGAGGCTCCTGCGTACAGTGGCTTCAATGGAGATGGGGGGGGGGTCTCCATAAATTGCCACAGTCTATTCCCCCCCGTGCAAAGGGATCCTCAACACCCCAGGAATTCCCCGAGCACACTGTGTTTGTTATACAAGGTCAATACTGACAGAAGATGTTATGGTGAGTACTACACTCTCTTCCCCACTAGGAGCTGACCTTGAAGGCAATGACCAGGCTGTCTACACAACCCTTCACCACCATCCCCGTTCACTCCTTTGTCCCTCTCCCTACTCATAAAATCCACACACTTGTTACCAAATTGCTGTGCAGATGGGGAGACTCAAAATGGTTGTGTTTAAAATATTAAATAATCACAGGCAGATGCAGTGTTTCAGGTTGGCTAAGAGATCCTAGCCAGCCTGGCTTGAATCCCAACACTGCAATTTCTACCTGAGCAACCCTTGGCCAATTTGCTCCACTTCCGTCATGTGTTGGTTTCTCCATCTTTTGAACTGGGGAGGAAGGCCCCTACCTCCTGAGAAGGTCAAGTGTAACACATGAGAAGATCTTTGGACATAAGCCTGTCAAGCACACAGAAAATGTTCAGTAAGCATATAGTCAGTTGGTACTAACAGGCTCTCAGCACAGAGAGTTCTTCTCTGATTAACACAAATCCTGTTCCATCAGTGATCCAGGTGTGGCTATTTAAGAGACAGTCGAGGGATGCCTGGGTGGCTCAGTTGGTTGAGTGTCCTACCCTTGTTTTCAGCTTAAGTCATGATCCCAGAATCATGGGATCGAGCCCCACATTGGGCTCCACAATGAGGGTGAAGCCTGCTTAAGATTCTCCCCTCCTCCCTCTTTCTCTCTCTCTCTCTCTGGACACCTGGGTGGCTTAGTCAGTTAGGTGTCTGACTCTTGATTTTGGCTCAGGTCATGATCTCACAGGTTCATGGGGTCAAGCCCCACATAGAGCTCTTGGGATTCTCCCTCTCCCTCTTTCTCTGCCCCTTCCCCATTTGTACTCTCCCACCTCTCTCAAAGTAAATAAATCAACTTAAAAATATTCTTTCCTTCTGTCTCTGCCCCTCTCCCTCACTCACTCTCTCTAGTATTAAAAAAAAGAGAGAGAGAGAGAGACATTGGCCTTCACAACTAGAAGCAAAGTTAGTGGTAAAAATACTTAATAGAAAGTTTGGAGTTTTAGATAACAACTAATTTATAGATCTACTGGCAAACTCTTTAGTCTCAGCAGGTATTTCTTTGATGCAAGTAAGGGGCCCAAAACTTTACAGTAATCTAACATCAAGCGCAAAGTTAGATGAGCCAGAACCCGCATACACAGATGCGGGAGGTATAGGATCGCCAGCTCAGAGGCAAATTGGCCTTACCTAATACATTCTGAATGTGTATAATTTTCAACTCAGCATCTCGCTTCCCAATCTCTCTTTTGGAAGATACCTGCTATGGTGTGGATGTTCAAGTCCTCCCAAAATTCCCATGTTGGAATCCTACCATCCAATCTGACGGTGTTAGGTGGTGGGGCCTTTGGGAGGTCACAGTGGTTGGGTCATGAAGTTAGAACCCTCATGGGGGCGCCTGGGTGGCTTAGTCGGGTTAGCGTCTGACTTTCGCTTAGGTCATGATCTCGCAGTTCGTGGGTTCGAGCCCCGCATCGGGCTCTGTGCTGACTGCCAGCTCAGAGCCTGGAGCCTGTTTCAGTCTGTGACTCCCTCTCTCTCTGACCCTCCCCTGCTCACGCTGTCTCTCTCTCTCTCCCTCTCCTAGAAATAAATAAAAATATTTAAAAAAAAAAAAAAAAATTTAAAAAAAAAAAAAAAAAGAACCCTCATGAAGGTATTTAGTGCTCTGGATGTGGAAGGTCAGGGGCCAGCATGGTCTGGTTCTGGTGAAGGCTCTCTTCCGGGTTGCCGACTACTGACAATATTGTTGTGTCATCCTATGGTAGGTAGAGCTGGGGGAGTTCTGCGCAGTACTACTCAACTGTGAAGGAAATGCAGTAGACTTATGTGTACTAACATGCTAAGATCTCTAAAATGTATTGTACTAGAAAAAAACAAGATGAAATGTTGTGTATGTGGTATAGTAAAAAAATAATGCTTTATACTTTCATACACACATTTGTATGACAGAAATTGCCAGTTGCCTTCTCCCTGTTTTTTCCTAACAGAACCTTGCTTGTATTTATTGTAGCGATGGATTTGGCTGAAAGACTACAGTTCCCAGCATCCCTTGCAATTATACCCTAATGACTCAATTCTGGTCCATGAGATCTAATCAGAAGTAAGTGCAAGTGAGACCTTCCTACCTTCCTTCCACGTCTGGCCTCCTTTGTGGACAGAATGAATGCATTTGCCCCGATATTGGACGAGGAGGGGACCCTGAGAATGGAGGAAACGAACAGGGGATGGCAGACTGGTGCCTGGGTCCCTGATGGCACCATGCCAGCCCTGGACTGCCTGCATCCAGACTTTCCTTATGTGACAAAGAAACTTCTAACTTACTTAAGCTATTTTTATTTGAGTTTCCCTATTATAGGCAGCCAAATCTAAATCCTAAGCAACACAGAAGCCAGATCCAACAGTCTGCAAAGATGCACACTCGACTCATTTCAGTTATCATCTCTGGGGAAAGGAGGGCATGCCTGCAATTCCAGTAAGAAATCCAAGGGAAACACAGCTCTTTCCTATTTCATTTATTTGAATCCATTCATGTCTCTGTACATCTAAGAATGAAGGTTAAAATAAAAGGGTACCATCCATGGTCAATGAAAATGAGAGAATGAGGCAGAGTCTGAGGAAGCTGGCAGGGCTTGGGGCCTCAGGTGCTCTGGAGCCGCTTCTCACTGAGTCGCTGCAAGGAAGCCATGGAAAGGCTGGGCCACTTCAGCAACCACCTCCTCATGGGACTCTTACCCACACTGTCAGCTGGGTACCCCCTTCGGACACACTGCACCTGCCGACTGACCGCCAGAAACCATCCACCAGGCAACAAGCCTGGTTCCTTCCAGATAAAAATGAACCCCAGCTGAGATATTTGCAGGGCTTTGTAGTCGTTGCAAATCATTAGATCCCAGAAGGTGAGTTAGGTTCATTTACTTTCCCTGTCAGAAGGGTTTTATCTTTCACCACCACTATTTCTAAGTCAGGACAGAGGTGTATGGATGTAACAATGATGATGTCATGTCGCCTTCTCCTGTATAGTAAGATCGATGCCCTCCAATTCCATCCTGAGTCAGCCAAGGGCCCAGGAAGAAATCTTGACTTATATATTCTGCTGGTCTTATTGTATCTCTCCAACCAACAGAGATAAGGGAAGCTAACAGTTATGTCACTAATATTTTACATCCACATTCAGCTCATATTCACTAACTTTAGATTACGTGTTAGCAATATCAGCAAGAAGCCCCAGATGTCTCAACAACGGGGAAGGTGTGAAGAGCAATTTTTCCTGATTTCAACATGTCTGACCTCTTTTCTTCCAGATTTGGCAAAACCCCAACCCTGAGGAGCCCAACCATCCACTTCCTCCATGCACACGCCTGTAAAGCCTGGCTGGAGTAGACCGGTACCCTAACAAATCAGCATCCTTTATGTCCAGCCAGCACTGGACCAGACCCAGCAATTCTGCCGTTCCAAAATGACCACATCTTCACTCGTCCTAATTCTCCATCTTCCACCCCTGGTCCCCCTCTTGCTTGAGGGTCTCTATCAGGACAACAGTGCTAGACATGGACTCCCACACCTGCCACCTCAAAAGGAAAACCTCCTTGTGTCTGCACCCATCTGTTCCTTCTGTCCTCTTACCATAGGATGGCCCACCTCCTATTCGAGGCCAGTCTGCCACACAGAATCTGGATCCCCTACACACCTCACTTCGCATCTCTCATGTGACCCATCTTTCCTTGGCCTCTCCACCTCCGCCCAATCCACATTTACTCTAGTGAAGCAGAAGGGCTGGTGTTGTTAATAGGAAATGGAGTTTCCTAAGGAGAATCAGGGAGAACTTCCCAGAAGAAGCAATGCTTGAAAGATCTGAAGGATGAGGAGCAGTTAGCTTGGGGGACAGGGGTGCAAGAATATTCCAGGCAGTGGCACCTTACATGTTCACAGGCCCTATGAGAGAATAAAGAGATCACACGGTGCTTTCAAATCAAACTGTTAGAATCACTCATGTAATTCTCCTGGCAAAAATAAATCCTGAAGAAGGAAAGTCTTCCTGACGCTTTCGTAACAACCAAGTCATCTTCATCTGGGAGCTATTTTAGTCTGCTCAGGCTGTTGTAACAAAATGCCACAGACTGGGTGGCTTGTAAACAGAAATTTATTTCTCACAGTTCTGGAGGCTGGCAGTCCGTTATCAGGGCACCAGCCTGGTCAGATGAGGGCACCCTTCCTGATCACAGACTTCTTCTCATGGTCATGGCAATAATCACATTCAGGAGAGTTCCACTCTCAGGACCTAATCACCTCCCCAAGGCCGTGCCTCCTAATACCCTCACTTTGAGAGTTACAATTTCAGCATGAGTTCGGGGGGCACATAGACATTGAGATCATAGCAGTAGCCAATAAATAATATGTGGCTATTTTAATTAAAATTAGTTTAACTAAATTTAAACGATTTAACAATTTAATTAAAACTAAAAGTTTAATTAAAAATTAAAACTAAATATCCAGTTCCTTAATTGCACTAGCCCATTTATATCAGGCGTACAAATGTAGAACATTTCCATCATCACAGAAAACACTATCGGATGTTGCTGGTCTAGACCACTGGGAACAAAAGGTGGATACAAGATTCATAACAACGTTTATTTGATTTTATTTTTAAATGCTTTGTTTGGGTTAATTATAGGAAGATTAGTAAGCTAATGGCCTTTGGTTAATATTACAAATTTAGTGATCAATATTCTTCTATAAACTTGTTAACAAATACGGTTTTCCCTACAAGAAGATTCCCTTCAAGCAGTTTCCAAGTTACAAATCCATAATCCTTGGAAGATAGCTATTTAAGCCAACCACTCAGTATTACAATTTCTTTGCCCATGTGAAGTCAACACTTAGAAATTCACCTTGATGCTGAAAAGAGGAGCGGTAGAGATTTCAGTCAAATTTTATGTTTCCCAGCGTCACGATTCTCCGTCCTTTCCCTTACGTCTCTAAAGGATAAAGAATAACCTGAATTCAAAAATACTTGTGTCAATATCTTGGCCAATATTTCCCATCATGTGCCAGAGAGCTTTTGCCTGTGGTTTCAACTTTAACTAAAGCTGTCTTGGGGGGTTTAAACTAGTTTTGTTCCAAAGCTGTGAGGTCAAGAAAATGTGGTAAATACGTAGCCCAGTGGCTGGAGGGCAAAGCGGAGGCCACGGTTAAGATCAAGGTGGAGAAGCAGGCATGGGCCAGGCTATGGAGAGTTTAACTTGAACCTAATGGGCAGGAAGAAGCCACTCAAGTGTTTCAAGAGTAAGAATGAACACAGAAGCTCAAAAAACTTCATCAAATTCGAGTTTTCAAAAGAGGACTTTGGTTGCTGTGTGGAGAAAAAGAGCAAAGAATAGTCTGGCACAGGCCAAAGAAAATGCACACAGGCCTCTTGGGAGGCTGTGCATCAGTACTTGAGGGCAGGCACCGGGTCACCAGACAGAAGGTCACAACATTTCCCCAGTCCTAAGTCAAGAAGCTACATGGACATGTGTACAAGTAGTCACAGGGAAACAAGACAGTATATTTGAAAAACAAACATGCTCACAAACCTGGAGTGTGTGATCATTCCCGCAAGAGTAGGCTTATTATAAATACTTACTACTTATTACAAATACTGATTAATACTCAAAAAAAGACCTTGTTGAAGGAGAATTTTTTACATATAGGCAGCTCAACTCTTATCTCAGGATTCCAAAATGAAAATTTATCATCACCCTGAAATTTTAATCCCAGCAGGATTAAAGACTGCATGACTTTCCCCTGAAATATTAAAGCAACTCTTACCTTTTTTTTTTCTATATTCCACACTCTTCCCTTATAAAGAAATATGATGGTAATTTCCTTTTCTAAGAAGAGACAAGTAAGTGTGGGCATTTATAATCCTAGGATTCTTGGCAGACCACAGGGCAAATCCAGCCCACTAATGTGTCATTTTTATCTGAATAATGCTTTAAAAGCAATTAAGAACTATTTTCCAATCAGCAAATTTCACAGAGAAAACTACAATGCTTTCTTCTCTTGAAAAATCACAAGATCTGACAACAACAGAGCTTTCTTCAAATGAGGCAACCATCAGCTAGCAACGGAATGCAAGCTGGTCCCTTCAGACCCAGAAAACCGCTGCAGTTCACGAAGATCTCCACTACCCACACACGATCTCGGTATTTGAATTCACACCCCATCTATGCAATCAGCAGCAAGGTACTTTATTCCCTTGCCCTCTGCTGGCAAATACAGGCAACTGCAAACACTACCACATAAATCCAGTCTGCGGATTATCATCTGCAATTTGGTCAGTCTCTCAAAAACAAAATTCTCTTCTACCATATTCCTGAACTTCTTCTACCATCCAAAGATACGCATCCAAGAAATACAAAAAAACTGAATTTGACGTTAACAGACAACCATTTAGGAAATGAACAAGTGCTTCATGGGATCAAGCCCCTTTACCAGCTCTGCACTAGCAGCCCAGAGCCTGCTTACAATCCTTTCTCTTTCTCTGTGCCCCTCCCCCTCTCATGCTTTTTCTTTCTGTAAATAAACACATAAATACATAAGTAAACGAACATTAAAAAAAGAAGTGAACAGGAATGACAAACAGCAAATACATTTAAATTGTTCTCCTATTAAGTGAAAAGACAACTCACAGAAGAGGAGAAAGTATTTACTGTAGAAAATAAGAGTCTAGTATTTAGAGTATCTAAGGAACAGTTATAACAAATCACCAGATTTTAAAATAGATAAATTATTTGAATAGACATTTCTCCAAAGATATGCAAATGGCCAATGAACATAAGAAAAGATCTTCGACAACATTAGTCATTTGGGAAATGCCAATCAACGCCACAATGAGATACTACTTCATACCAATCTAATGGCTCAAGAGAAAAACAGACAGTAACAAGTGTTGACAATGTGATCATAGTTAGAAAGGTGTTCTCTATGCCCAATTAAAAAGGGAACCACCAATGTTTTCTTCTAGCTACTTGAAAGCTTTAATTTTTACATTTAGATCTCTGATCCATTTGGAGTTCATTCTTGCTTCTGGTGGAAGGGCTGGATCTAATCTTAACATTTTCAAATGGCTGCCCAGTTGTCCCAACATCATTTATTTGGAAGACCATATTTCCCTCAGTGATCTGAAACACCAGTCAGCACATCCTAGTTTTTTATACGTAAGTGAGGGGGATTTCTGAATTTTCTACACCAATCACTGGTCTGTCTATACACGTACCAGTATCACATGTTAAATTTCAGTATCTTTTGCGATAGAAAGATACATCTTTATCTACGTTTTTGAACATTTGGGTTTTTTTTGTTTGTTTCTGAGAGAGAGAAAGAGAGAGAGAGCAGAGGAAGAAAGGGATAGAGAGAAAGTCTTAACCATACCCAGCATGGAGCCCATTGCGAGGCTCCATCTCATGACCATGAGATCATGAGATCATGACCTGAGCCAAGATCGAGTCAGACTTGACCAACTTAAGCCACCCAAGCACCCCTTATTTTGTTTTTCTTCTTACTAATGTAAATGTGATTTTTTTTCATCTGTTGTATCTACTAACTGGTTATTATTCATGTATATCATGCAATTTCAATGAGGGCATTATTGCCCCTCAAAAGACAAAATTGCTTTAGGGATGAAAAAAATGAGATTACAATGGTTTGTCGATCTCCAAAGGGTCACAGTAAACAGTGTACAGTATATAGTGTTAAGGTTTGGTCTCAGTTCTGTTATAGTACCTTGTAAATTCTGTATTATATTTACTGTGTTTCTTTCCCTACTTTACCTTTTCTTGCTTTTTAAAAATTTTAGGTGTTAGGGAAGGCTGGGGCACCTGGCTGGCTCAGTCAGTAGAGTATATGACTCCTGATCCCAGGGTCGTGAGTTCAAGCCCCATGCTAGGTGTACAGCTTACTTAAAATAAAATAAGATAAAATAGTAAAAGAATTGTTCTCTCATTACAGTTAAGATTCGTGAAGCAAATACAGAATTACTTCATTTGCATAACAAAGCCTTGATCCCCCCAATAGTCAGTATAAATAACTACCCCTTATATTCCTGTATATGATTAAAGCCTATTAGTTTGGTCCTGAAGTTTTGAGAGCAATACTGCACTTAGTCACCCCAAAGACTGTGATGCTCAACTTCTTGTCACAATAGGATACTCCAAGTAGCCATCACGGAAAAGGGCTCAAAACACAAGAGGCTCTTTGTCACTGATGCCCGTACAACCTTCCAGGCAGGGGAAACCCCCACCTTACCAGGCCTGCCCAATCTGCACGCAAACCTTTTGTAGCCCACTGCGGCCTAACACACTTTGACAGCTCTATTTTGTTTTTGTTTTATTTTTATTTATTCATTATGTTTTTTCACTTCCCTGCCCATTGTGGTACCTGAATTCATGACCCCAAGAGCTAGAGTGGCATGCTCCACCGACTGAGCCAGCCAGGCGCCCCTGACGGTTCTATTTTGAAAGACATTTATTTAATTAGAGATTTCTGCTCTATTTTTACCACCATTCTCCTCTCTCTAGAAGATAAAATATGACAGGAAAGCCAAGCCCTGCTTTGATCCCACCCTACAACTTAATCACCACATTCCTAACTAGCAGCAGAACTGCTCAAGAATGTAAAATGCCAAATATTTTGCAGCTGAACTGGAAATCTAAAGGTAATTGCTGAGTGTACCTAATCAAAGACTCGGGCGGAAATACAATAAACCCCACAGGTGTGTACAACAAATCCAAATTAGCAAAGCCGAGGAGTGTAATTCTTACAGGATTGTTTCATGCATTTCAAGTACAACCTGGGATCCCAGCAGAGCTCTGTCCCATTAAGCAATTAATTAATCTCAAAAAATAGTTTGTCTTCAACTACTTCTATTTGCTTACAATGAATGCACTTTAGTCTTTTAAACTACCCGTTTCCTGGGAGTCCCTGAGACCCTTTCCAAAGGCCCATGAGATCGAAACTCTTTTCTATTAATACTAAAATGTTATTTGCCTTTCCTACTCTCATACTTTCATGAGTGTGCCATGGAGTTTTCTAGAGTCTACATGATGAATGATACTTCAACAGACTGAATAAGAAGCAGAGAGGAGAATCTGGCTCTCTTCTATTGAACCAGGTATTAAAGAGATTTTCAAAGACATAGAACATCCCACAGTGCTCACTAGAATTTTTTCTTTAGGAAGTGTGGTTATTTCGTAGGTGCCTGGGTGGCTGAGGCGGTTAAGCTCCCTACTCTTGATTTTGGCTCAGGTCATGATCCCAAAGTCGAGGGATCCGGTCCTTCACCAGACTCTATACTGTGTGTGAAACATGCTTATGAATCTCTCTCTCAGGGTGCCTCGATTAAGTGTCCTACTTCAGCTCAGGTTGTGATCTTGTAATCTGTGAGTTCAAGCCCCATGTTGGGCTCTGTGATGACAGCTCACAGCCTGGAGCCTGCTTGGGATTTTGTGTCTCCCTCTCTCTCTGTTCCTCCCCCACTCACTCTCTCTCTCTCTCTCTCTCTGTCTCTCAAAAATAAACAAACACTTAGAGAGAGTGTGTGTGTGTAAAGGAGTTCTCAGATCAATAGGTTTCAAAACCACTACGTGAAACAGATTTCCTGTTGTTTATTAGATTAAGCAAACTCTCTGAAAGCTGGTTTCATCTTAATCTTCTTTTGCACCGCTAATGAAAAGAGGGGTCAGGTTGAGAAGTCACCCCTCACAGCTCCGTGCAGCCCTCAGCACACTGCCCCTACTTGCCAACCCTACAGTCGACATGTCTTCCATGCGGATGTTTCCATCCCATCCCCTGGCTCAAGGACTGTGCTGTAAGATGATTACAATCGTCACAACACATCACTTTTTCCACGAGTGAGCTTTTACCACTTGTCAGGCATGGAGCATTCAGTATCTCATTAAGAGAAGCCTCGAACAGGGCCTGGAATGTGGGATGCCCTCATTCAGTGTTGGCAGCCATGGCTGCCTTACAATCACCCCACGAGGAACATTCGCTAGTCCCCCTCACTTACAGTTGAGGACGGGGGGGCTCCTGTTACTTGCTCAAGGGCACACAGCTACCAGGCGGCAGAGCCAGGATTCCAACCCAACTCTACTTCTCCACACATTTCTGCTGCATGCCAGTCTTTCTCACACTTCATGGTATAGACAAATCCTCTGTGGGTCTTGGCAAACGCAGATTCTGACTCAGGGAGTCTGGGAAACCTGAGAGTCTGCATTTCTAATAAGCTCCCCAGAAGGCCAAAGCTGCTGGTCCTCAGTGCACAGCTTAGAAGACTGTGCCCCTCTGCCCCCTCATAAGCATCTTTAACATTTTATTTTATCTCTGTGTTCATTTCCCTCTGTCTATACTGAGATGTCTTTAACCCAATTAAAAATGTTTTTCATTTTTGTCCCATTCAACAAGAATCCCTCACCTTCCTTCAACCCGTTTTTGTCAACCATTTGTGGGCACTCACAAACTACCTTCACAACACCACTTCCACTCTTTTCTCCATCACGTGAACCAGTACTCCGAGCTGTCACAAGGGGGCACTGCCTGGTCATCAGTAGTTCAGGCTCAGCATCACAGCCTCCTTGGTCCACATCAGTTACGGAATTGTGCGATGACACGAACTTATTATTAAAAATGGATGGGAACTGGGAAAATCAAATTGCAGGCAGTGACCAGAAGTATAGATCTCAAACACAGCACAAATGAAATGGCAATAGACATTAGTAAGTGTGCCCAAAGGCAGTATGAACTATCAGGCCTTAGTGCAGACTTGATGACAATCAACTGTGTTTGTCTCTGTAAGATATAAAAACAACATTAAGAACTTGCCTGATTCTGGGGCGCCTGGTCGGCTTGGCAGGGAGAGCACGCAACCTTGGTCTCAGGGCCCTGAGTTCAAGCTCCATGTCGTATGTAGAGCTTAATTTAAAAAAAAGGAAAAAAAAAACCTTGTCTGACTCCAGGAAATAGATCAAATAATAAATCTAAAGACAAGTTACTGGGTATTTTATTATATTTATTAACTGCCACTTTGAACAGAGCTCTGCCTCATTTTCCATAGAGCACCTCCATATACACTTCAGGTACAAAAGCCCCTTATGCCACCATGTTACACGTTACATAGTAAAAAAGATTCACTCGTGATGGAATCTAGTAAAATCCATTCATAACTGCATATGTATATATAATTTATTTGTAAATATGCATAAAGAAATATATCGAAGGGTCTTCACCAAATTGTTTTAGAGTAAGCAGGGCTGCTGTTGAAGGGAAACTCTGAGAGAAAATGTATAGATTCTGGTCATCACCACAGGAGAAATAGCTGATTCATTTCAAGCACATAGACAAGATGTATTACACACATTTCCACCATTCTGCAGGAGCTTATCCCCCACCTTCCTTTGATAATTACCTAGGGTTATAGTTATTAGAAAGAAAATTTACTCTGGAGACACATAAAGGCTTTGGAGTCAAAGACAGACAACCTGGGATCAAATTCCAGGCCTATCACTTACTGACCATGTGACTTTGAATTAGTGTCTTCATGAAATGCAATGCTCAGGATTGAGTGGGCAAAGGCCTGGTAATGGATGCTGTGAAATATTCTTGAATTCAATATTCAATTGTACAGGTAATCCCAGTGCCCATATAACACAGGAAATGCAAATGACCTTAGCAGGATTTAAACCAGTTCAAAGGTCTCCAGTGTCATTTGGCATTTATGGACAAGAATGGCTCTTTCTAAATAATTGCTAATTCTGGTTCTAAGTGAAGGATATATCCAAGGCTGATGGGAATGGCCTGACTTTTATCAGTGTCATGAAATCCTAAATAAGTCCTTTCCTCCCAAACATACGCTGCCCCATACAAACATAGAACAGATCACTCACAGTCATTTTAAAGATGTAGATCAATTGTTCAAGGTTAATTACGACATAATATGAAAAGGCCAATTTACAAAGGCATCTAGGAGCATGTTTTCAAAATGACATATATCTTTGAAAATATGCCTATCAAGTTATCTGGGATGTGTCACATCTCACACCTCCTGTGCAGCCTTCCCTAAGAAACCCAGAAGCTCTCCTACCTTTCAGCCTTTAACCTCTTTCCTAGATTCCCTGAAAGACTGATATACTCTAGAGTTTCAGAGAGGTACCTCACAGGCTTCAAGACTAAGTGAGGGGTACTCAGATAATAGAACCATGATTTACCACCCTCCTGCTTCACACAGAGTAGCTTTCCTTTTATCTGTTGCAGAATATTGGGCTCCTGCCTAAGATTTCATCTGAAAAAGGGTTTTCCACAGCCAAATTAAGAGTCGGCCCTATTGACCACAGTATTAACTTGGAACATGCTTTACATTTCCAGTGGTATCATCTTATGTGACACTATGGATGATCTTTCACCAAAGTACATACTATCTCCTCAAACAAAGACTTTACAAGATGTTAGTGCTACTTCCTTCATGTACCCACAATTATTAGAATGGCTTCATAGATTCCTGTTGAACTGAGACTATACTTCCACTAGGACATCCATCTTTACAGGGAACAGTCAGCTAACAACAACCAAGATAGTTCTATCAAAGACTGGGACTCAATGGCTACCAATCTCCATTGGCTTTTCTCACGACACCGGAAATGCTGTTTCATCTGGCACCCAAAAGCACATCCTTCGCAGCAGCATTTCTGAAAGCTGTCAACAACCATTTCTCAAACAGAATTTTAAATCAACTACAGTATTATGCTCAAATGTAAAGTAATTACATGGAGGGTCACCTGGGTGGCTCAGTTGGTTAAGCCTCCGACTTCAGCTCACGTCATGATCTCGTGGTCCGTGGGTTCGAGCCCCGCGTCAGGTTCTATGCTGACAACTCAGAGCCTGGAGACTCCTTCAGATTCTGTCTCTCTCTCTCTCTCTCTCTCTCTCTCTCTCCCCCTCCCACACTCATGCTCGCTCTCTCTCTCAAAAATAAATATTTAAAAATAAAGTAATTACATGGACCTGGACTTGGGTCAATTTGAACAATAGATAGGAAAAAGTAAAGAGTTGTGCTGTCCAGTGCAGAACCCACTAGCCATATGTGACTATTTATACTTAAATGATTTAAATCAAATAAACCTTAAAATTCAGTCCCTCAACTATCCTCACAGCATTTCAAGTGCTCAGTCACTACATGTAGCTAGTGGCCACCATATTGGAAAGTGTAGATACAGAATATTCCCGTCACCACAGAGAGTACGGTTGGATACACTGATATCAAGGTGACTAAGTTTATCATTTCATAAAGTGTTCTGAAGAATACTAGCCTAGTAAGATGCTGTAATCCCATCTAAATTAATCTGGAAAATTCTGCATCCACACTCCCTGCCTCACAATATACCAGAGAAGTAACATCATAGAGCCTCAAGACTCAAGCTCTAGCATCAGATCAGAGTTCGAATTCTAGCTCTGCCACTTACTAGCAGCATGACCTTGACCAAGTTACCTACTTTCGAACTTCAGCTTCTTCATTTGATAAATGGGAATAACTGAACTCCTTAGTATTGTCATGATAATAAAATGAGATAATACATGTAAAATTTAGCAAAGTATTTCACAAATACAAAAGTTTTAGCAAATATAAACTCTAATAGTTACATTCTGAAGTGCAGAGAAGCCCTATTTAACTTTGCTTAGTCCAGCATTTCCCAAATTCACTACCAGCAAACTTGTTTAAGAATACATAGAAGAGAGGGGCAACTGGGTGGCTCAGTCGGCTAAGCATCCAACATCGGCTCAGGTCATGAGAATACTACCACCCCCACCCCCACCAAAGAGGCCTATGACCTAGGAACCTGTGATTATTTGCCTTACATGACAAAAAAAGCCTTTTCAGATGTGACTGAAGTAAGGATTTTGAGATAAGAAGACAACCCTGGATTATCCAATGGGCCCAGTGTAATCACAGGGGTCCCCTACATGAGGGACATAGTAGGCTCAGTCAGAGAAGGAGATGTGATAACAAAAGCCAAAGTCAGAGGGGCATTCTGGCAGAGATGTTCTGCTGGCTTTGCAGATGGAGGACAGCCCACGAGCCAGGGACTGCAGGCACCTTCTAGAAACCGGCCAAGACGAGGAAATGGAGTCTCCTCGAGAGCCCCTAGAAGGAATGTAGTCTTGCTGACACTTCATTTTGGGATTTTTCACCTCCAGGATGATAGGATGGTTTCCATTGTTTTAAGGCACTAAGTTCATGGTAATTTATTACAGCAGAATAGGAAACTAATACAGAATACCTGAAAACATCTCTCAAGCTGCTGATGTCCCATTGTGAGGCTCATCTGGTGGGAAGAGCTGGATCCAGAATCAGGAATCCAGGCCCTAGCTCAGTTCACCAACTAAGTTTTCTAACTACTATCAGGTCAATATCTCTGGGTCACTTTAGTTTCTTCTACCAAATGATGACATTATCAACTCCTTTATTTAATTTAAATTTTATGACAGTAAAAATGATAGACCTACTTCATGAACGTAACTCCAACTTGCTTATTTCAAGTTTTGTCAATGACAAGTATGGGTGGGGGTTGGGGGTGGATAAAATAATGCAGAAGGTAGAAAAATTTTAGAAGAATGTCCTGAACTTTCATCAGGGATTTAGAACGAGAGGCTGAGAAAGGTTAATTTTTTGTATGTTAATGCACTCAGCAGCAAAGCTACCTGAACCACCATTGTGTACCCAGAAATACACAATGAAAATACACAATACCCCTCCATCCAAACATCTTTTCTTTCAAAGATTTGGAGTATGATATTCAGTTATTAAGGACATCTAATAAAATTTTTTAAACTTTTTTCCCCCTCCCAAGGATAAACATAGAAGGACAAAACCTACAGATCACAAGAGCGGCCTCTCCCGTTTATAAAAGAAAGACGAATCCCAGACTCAGGGATGGCAATGTACTCTCCTTTCTTAAAACACCGCCAGGCAACACTCTTGAATACGGCACATTCCTTGCCCTGCTCGGCTAGGGCTGGGGTGATTGACGATGCCAGGCGCCACCTGCTGGATTTGGCAGAAACAGCTCAGTCGTCAGTGCCGAGGAGCCCATTCCCATCAGGATGGGCAAGAAGGTGCAGAGAGTAAAATACAAGAAACCACTGAATTGTACACTTGGAGTAGATCTTATGGTATGTGAATCAGGGCTCAATAAAGTTATTTTTAAAAAGAAGGTAAAAGAAATGGACATGGCAATGAAATTTTGATTTTTTGCTTAAATTAGATTTTCCTCTGAATGATGAGACCTGTGTTTCTATAAGGACCCACAACAGATACCCTCTAAAAATAAAATAGCTGTAGCCAGGCTGTAGGCTGACTGTCTCCAAAGCAGGATTTTAACCATTGTGGGCCCACAATGTTTAGTCTTTTACTTGCTGAGAAGATTCTATTCTCCTAAAACAATGTGCCCTTATTAAAGAGAGAGAGAGAGAGAGAGAGAGAGAGAGAGAGAGACACGCCTGTGTCATCTTCACTGTGATGAAATCAATTCCTGAGACAGTATTCTCCAGAATCTTTTTGGCCAGGGCCTCTGATTACATTGTAACAAAAATCATAGCTACAATTATCATTCACATTATAACAATGTAAGTAGCAAACAAACTCTTGGGAAGAAAAACAAAAGGTCAAATTAAGCACACCATAATATCAACCACAGCTGTGTTTCAATGGGACTATGACTGATTTTTTTCAAAAGAAAGTTTCAAGTTCTACCTAACCAGGCAAGATGCATCATCTTCCTTATACTCTTACCATCCTTCACATCTATGTCCAAAGCTTATCCTCCATAAAATCACAACGTGAATCATTAACCAAACAAACAAACAAAAATCCTTGGCAGGAACAAGTCATGTCCATGATCAGAGCATCAGTCTCCCTGCCTGGAAAATGAAGTTCTGACCCTCACAACAGAAAAGGGCCCCTTTCAGTTGTAAAACTCTCACATTTTAGGGGCAGGGTTCAAATCTCATGGCTCCCAGTCTGCAGAATTTGAAACCTATAGGCTGGCCATCCCTACTGTGGACTTGAGAGGTACCTAAGCAATAGCAGAAACAGGAGGAAGTGCTGTCTTGTAGGAGTGGCCACCCAGACCCAGCCAGACCCATTCACCACTTAGACACAGACTGTCACTCAGCTTGTACCTGCAGCCTGGAAAAATACTCCAAGACGCTAGACTCGAAATAATAGGATGCGCCAGGCAGGAAGACCCCATATCCAAAGTTACTCCACAGACACAAGATAACAGGAGTCCAAAAAATAACACAACCATGGCCCTGGAGAAAGGGAGCCCCAGTGAACCAAAGCCATCAGCAAAGAAGGAAACACCAACCGGGCGGCGTGGCTCTTCCTCAACAGTAGATTGGGAGAGAGGGGAGAGTAAGGGGATCCCGGAGGGCTGACTTAGAGAACGCCCACACAGCCAGAGCTGAGCATGCTCAACGACCTCACCAGCTGCTGCTCGGCAAAGCCCAGCCTGATCCACTCTGCTGCCCCCAGAGCTCTCCGGGCCTTGATCAGAGCCTAAAAACTTACAGGCAGAAGGAAGGATTAACTCTCAGAGACCCAAAGTAAACCCTGATAACTTCTTTGATAAGAAATAGCTGGGGCGCCTGGGTGGCTTAGTCGGTTAAGCGTCCGACTTTCGCTTAGGTCATGATCTCGCGGTTCGTGGGTTCGAGCCCCGCGTCGGGCTCTGTGCTGACTGCCGGCTCAGAGCCTGGAGCCTGTTTCAGAGTCTGTGACTCCCTCTCTCTCTGACCCTCCCCTGCTCATGCTGTCTCTCTCTCGCTCTCCTAGAAATAAATTTAAAAAATAAAAATAAAAAAAGAAGTAGCTGTTTACTGGTGTGTTTCATACAGGGATACTGAATACACAGCACCGATGAGCTCAAAAAAGGCCGTGGCAGAGATGAGCAGGTAGGGGCAGGGCAAAGACTTCCCATTTGCAGGAGGCCTTTGGTGGTCAGACCCTCCGCCACCACCTCTTGGTTTGCTCCAGGTGCCCCTGCTCCAGGCGCCATTACACGCCTCCCCCTCTCACTGCACTGTCACTGAACTTTCCTGTCCGTTCATCTCTCATGAGAGATTGCAGCTCCTTAAGAAAAGGGACTCTTCCACCACCTGCGGCCCTAAGGTCTAGTATAGATGTTTGGTGTTTGGCACAGAGAAGTGGCTCGGTAAATATTCACTGAAAGAAAAGTACACAAGCTTTGTATTCCCAGAGCCAAAGGGCTCGTTACTTGTTGCACTGAACTATACCAGTTTCACAAGTGTGATGCTTAAAGAACAGTACCCCACAGCTTCTTTAGGGGTACAGGGTAGCACAGTACTTATGAACACTGGAACCCTGGAACCTCAACTCTGGGCTCAGACCCATGGGGGTCCGGATCTCAACCTGTCATCTATTGGCTGTGTGATCTACAGACCCACGGACAGGTCTCCAGGCCTCGGCATCACCATCTGTAAGGAGGGTGGAAGTAGCACCATCCCCAGGATTCAGTGCACAGGACGATTAGCACTGGCATTGACACTTAGGACTCCTCCGATCAGTGATTGTTATTATCACTCACCATGCCCTGGGTCTGAGCTATAGGATAAAGTTTGCCCAGCCCTGCTAAGAGATCCCACTTATCTCTGCTTTTATTAAAAGTCACTTAAGCACACCTAAAACTAATATAATACAGTAGGTTAACTACCCTGCAATTTTTTTTAAGCCACTTAAAAGTTTGGCCATCACCTTGCTTTGTCTGATTTTTTTCCTTTTTTTAGCATTTATTCATTTTTGAGAGGGAGAGCGTGAGCAGGGAGGGGGCAGAAAGAGGGAGACACAGAATCCAAAGCAGGCTCCAGGCTCTGAGCTGTCAGCACAGAGCCTGATGGAGGTTCAAACCTGTCTGGGTTTCTTTGAAGTTTAAACTGGCTGATGTCTTTTGCAAGTTGAAATTAAAAAAAAAAAAAAAAAGTCTATGGCTTTATTATGTTGTTTTCTTACTGCAGCTCAATTTCCAGGGGCTTCCCGTTAACATCACCATCATGGGGGTGTCCTCATGGAAAAGCAGCCTGGGGCCCAGCTAGGCACCTGCGGGGAGGAGTGGCAGCCGCATGAGTATGGAGTGGAGGGACTCCTTGTGTAGGGAGTCCATTTCCAAGCTGGGGAACCAGCACCCGAGACAGCAAATTCTGAAACTTTCCTTTTCTCCCTACTGACCTCAGATGTCCTCCTTCCCCGCCCAGCACTTTCCTCTGGTTTGGTCCTTCTAAACTGCAGTCTCTCCCTGGCTGCAAAATTTGTTTTTGTAAATCACAGTCTCAGAATAGAATATCCCCTCTCCTGGAGCCAACTGAGCAGTCTAAGAGCAGGGGCAGATCTGCTCTTTACCTATTTTTCTTCTTCCCAAATAACTCTTAAAAGGGGGGAGGGGGGCGCCTGGGTGGCTCAGATGGTTAAGCGTCCGACTTCAGCTCAGGTCATGATCTCGGGTTTCTGAATTCCACAGGAGGCCTACACACCGCTGCTGGGGCCGCCGCCATGTCTCTCTTCATCCCTGAGAAGTTCCAGCACATCTTGCGAGTACTCAGCACCAATATCGATGGGCAGCGGAAAATAGCCTTTGCCATTTCTGCAATTAAGGGTGTGGGGCAAAGATACGCTCATGTGGTGTTGAGGAAAGTGCACATCGACCTCACCAAGAGGGCAGGAGAGCTCACTGAGGATGAGATGGAACGTGTGATCACTATTATGCAGAATCCACGCCAGGATAGGATCCCAGACTGGTTTTTGAACAGAAAAAAGGATGTGAAGGATGAAAAATACAGCCAGGTCCTGGCCAATGGTCTGGACAACAAACTTTGTGAAGACTTGGAACGACTGAAGAAGATTCGGGCCCACAGAGGGTTGTGCCACTTCCGGGGACTTCATGTCCGAGGCCGGCACACCAAGACCACAGGCCGCAGGGGTCGCACTGTGGCTGTGTCCAAGAAGATATAAATCTGTAGGCCTTGTCTGTTAATAAATAGTTTATATATTAAAAAAAACAAAAACAAAAGAAAAAACAAAATAGACCAGGAAACCCAGCACAGCTTTCCCAATATTCAGGGGCTGCCTATTCTAGCAATTCAAAGCTGAGTTGACTCGGGCTTTGAGGAATTTTTAATGTCATCCCCTGAGTTTCCAGAGACAACTGGTGAAAACACAGCTAGTGCCACAACCGGGTCAGCCTCCCAGCCCAGCACATTCTGTGCTAGACACAGCATTCCTGGTTCAGCCATGCTTAGAGTAGGGCGCGTCTTTGTGGTAATCCACAAACCCCTTTGCCTGAACAATTCTGGGTCCTCAGCACCTTTCCACGGGCCACCATAGAATTGCAACACTGGTTCTAGAATCATTTTTTTCTGTAAATTTTTTTTCTTTTTCCCACTTTAACATGTAACTTCCTTTAAAATGTCTAAGGCGCCTTCCCCAAAGAAACTGTTTGCTTTGCTTTTACTCCTCCAGTCTCGGGAAGTCCTCTAGGAGGAGCAGCCTAATTCATCATTGGGTGGCCTTCACGATCGTCGTCACTTGCTGAAATGGTATTCAACGTGTTCTAGCCCAGAGTCTAACCATAGTCATTTCTAAAGAAACTTGCAATCGTGGGACTGCATTTAGAGTCATGTGTAATTTGAGTTTTCCATAGGCCGTCTCTGCAGTTTTCGTCTTCCTTCCCCAGCTCTGCGTTTTGGATCCCAGCCAGCTCCCCGAGGGGTAGGCGGGGTGAAGGCAGCAGCACATCTCCAAAGGGGGCAAAGCAGCCTGGGCTTTTGCTTTAAACCAACCCCCGACGTCCACACCCCCTGGGCACTTGTTAGAAATGCACATTCTTGGGCCCTGCTCCCGACCTGCGGGATCAAGTATGCAGGGAATTCTGGCCCCGGTTTAGGTGTAAAAGACCGACTTGCTCAGATGGTGTGTTTACCGGAACACAAACCAGTCAAGATTTTAGAAACAGCTGGTGGAAAGTAATTGCCTGACTGGCTCCTGACCCCCCAGGAACATATCCCACTTACAAGCATGTTGCCCTCATTCATCATTCATGAGTCTCTGGGGTTCTGACTCCACAGGGCTGCCCATCTGACACGAGGCTTGCTAATGAGCAGCACCCGAGCGCCCCTGCTACCCGCAACTCAGCGTGGCAGAGACGCACCGCATAAGGCAGGGCAGAGTCCACAGTCAACCTCCTTCCACACTCTGCTCTCGGGGAAACAAACAAGGGGAGGGCCCAGAGGTGTCATCTGACACGAATGACAGCCTCTTTATTTCCTAGGCAAAAGAGCTGGGGCAGAAAGACAAAAGCGGCTGCCTTCAGGAAGGACGAGCTGAGCTGCGTGGGCAAGGTGATGCTGGCAGCTGCCTCTGCAGACTCCAACTCCAGCACCATGAACGGGTCATCGGCTCACCTCCACTTTGCTGGAGGGTACCTGCCCTCTGACTCCAAGGACTGGAGGACCATCGTGCCGGCTCTCTTGGTGGCCGTCTGCCTGGTGGGCTTCATGGGGAACTTTTGTGTGATTGGCGTCCTCCTCCATAGCGCTTGGAAAGGAAAGCCGTCCATGATCCACTCCCTGATTCTGAACCTCAGCCTGGCTGATCTCTCTCTCCTGCTGTTTTCTGCACCCGTCCGGGCTACAGCATACTTCAAAGGCGTCTGGGACCTAGGCTGGTTTGTCTGCAAGTCCTCTGACTGGTTCATCCACACGTGCATGGCGGCCAAGAGCCTGACGATCGTTGCCGTGGCCAAAGTGTGCTTCATGTACGCAAGTGCCCCAGCCAAGCAAGTGAGTGTCCACAACTGCACCATCTGGTCAGTGCTGGTGGCCATCTGGGCCGTGGCCAGCCTGCTACCCCTGCCAGAGTGGTTCTTTAGCACCACCAGGCTTCACGCGGGTGTGGAGATGTGCCTCATGGACGTGCCCCCCGTGGCCGAAAGGTTCATGGCGATGTTTGGCAAGCTCTACCCTCTCCTGGCATTTTGTCTTCCGTTACTTTTTGCCAGCTTTTATTTCTGGAGAGCTTATGGCCAGTGTAAGAAACGAGGGACTAAGACTCAAAACCTGAGAAACCAGATGCGCTCCCGACAACTCACAGTGATGCTGCTGAGCATTGCTGTCACATCTGCCGTGCTGTGGCTCCCCGACTGGATCGCTTGGCTGTGGACATGGCATCTGAAGGCTGGAGCCCCGGCCCCACCACAAGGTTTCATAGCCCTGTCTCAAGTCCTGATGTTTTCCATCTCTTCGGCAAATCCTCTCATTTTCCTACTCATGTCCGAAGAGTTCAAGGAAGGCCTGAAAGGCCTGTGGAAATGGATGATGACCAAAAAACAACCAACTGCCTCAGAGTCTCAGAAGACACCGGCTGGTAATTCAGATGTCGCTCCTGACAACACTCCCTCTCCCGGGTCCCCAGCACCCGTACCAGAGAAAGAGAAGCCTGGCTCTCCCTCCTCCAGCGGAGAGAGAACAGAGAAGGCACAGATGCCCATCCTCCCTGATGTAGAGCAGTTTTGGCATGAGAGGGACACAGTCCCTTGTGTACAAGACAATGACCCTACCCCCTGGGAACATGAAGACCAAGAGATGGGAGACTGTGATAAATAGATAAGTTTCCAAGCTAAACAAATTGTGATTATATTTACATGTACTGCCGCTTGTCGATACCGCAGAACTTACCACATAGAACAAGGTCAAATCACTAACCTAGGAACTACAAAAATGCTTCGCAGTATGCATTTTAAAAATGTGCCGTTTGGTAAGTATTAGACCGTGTTAGGAGTCGTGTCATGCTGAGGTTTCAGAATTATATCCTGGCTATCCAAGAATTAACTTCAGTGTTGTGTGAAAATGCTTCTGTCACACCTGAATAGAAATTCCAGATACTCTGTCCTTTGTTCACAACTGCTCTTTTACTGGGTACTCCTTTGGGTACTCCTTAGAGTTACCCTGGACTGGCTGAAATAGAGCTTATTTCTGTCAAAGGCTGAGCTCCTTTACTTTTACTTTCTTCGTGAACCTGCTAGCCTTAACTTCACTATCAGACATTCTTTCGCTTAACCAAAGCTCAAAATCAACTTCCACTTCAGAGATTGTAAACACATTAATGTTAGTAAGTTATCTTCATTTGCTTTATAAAAGTTACTTTATGAAAATTCACATAGATTTCCCATGACTGAAGGTTAACAGAATAAGGATCACCACTTTCTTGCGGGCTGATTTCAAACCATGGCTTATTGCGGCTAAGTTTTAAGTAAATCCAAACTTTGCCTTATACTAAAACTTGCTTCACTAGTCTATGTAAAGCCACCTCTGCAAGTCTTCACTTGTGAAGTCTGAGGATTTTAGCACCTTAGCATGACATTCTAAATTCTGATATGGACTAAGAACTTTAAAAACTGCCCTTCCTCTTCCCAATTACCTACACTTCCAGAATGCAGGAGACAAGTACTCTTCCACAAGCTGCTATCAATCTGTTTCTCCTGGTACTTCCTTTCTGTCAAGATAAATATAAGCTGTAGTTAATGATAAAGGTATTAATTACTGAAGGCAATCCTCAAATATAAAAAAGGAACAGAGATGGTGATCTTTCTTGTTAAATGGTACTAAATGTCCCCTGAACATTGAACTTGAACCCTGCCCGAGTTTTAAAATACCTCAGGGTCTTTGTTATAAAGATGATCAAGAGCAACAAGGAAAAAAATTACTAGGAAAAAATTCCATGGATACAAGACAGAATTTGGTTAAGAATAGAAAACAAACAGCAAAAGGGTGATGGAGAAAGGAAAGCACTACTACTAAATTTTGTGTTAACAAACACTTTACCAACATAATTCAAATAAAAGGCAACAACTTCATTTTACAGCCAGCTAAAGCATACCCAATAAAACAATCATTGTGATACATTCCTGATTAAATATAAGGACATTTATCCATGATTCTTGATTACTTTATAATGGAACTCTGGGGTATTTTCACTGAGGGGTTCCCTCAGAAAAAAACTGCCATTAGGCCAAGCCATGGAGAACTTAAAATACAAAAATATGCTGCGGAAGGCATTTGTATTTTTTTTAAAATGTCCAGTCTGTGGGTTTTTTGGTATTTTTCTTTTTGTTTTTACAGGTGGTCATGGTTTGCTTTTTAACACAGAAGACAGGGCTGTTTTCATTTTACCTGGTTCATTACAAATTTTTCTTTTAAGGCTCATGAGTTCACAAAGTACAATTTAACCCAAATACCCAAATACTGTTTTGTGAGACAACAGTTAAACAAAGGAATTACCTTGAAAATTGCAGTGAACTATTTGAATTAAAGATTATTCACTATATAATATAGTAAATGTTGGATGTGAGCTTCCAGTGTTTGGCATTTTAACTTGTAAACAAATAAAAACAACCGCTTTACTTCAGATAGTTTTGGAGACATAGAACTAGCTGTCTTTGTCTTGAATGCGCCTTTCAAAATCACGTGGCACAAGAGGGCTTTTATGGGAAGGTCAGACCTTAGTACTAACATAGATCTCAGGGCAAACTGTATCATGTACTTTTAAGGAGTTTGCTGGTATGCGCCGAGTCAAGATGCAGATACTGAAACACGTATAATTACGATGACCTTTTCATTAAGAACCTTACAGAGTGCTGCCTTGATCTTTTAAAGAACTCTGCATAGTAAAGTCTGATTTGTACCTTAAATGAATAGTCAATCCCAAATACTTCAAAACAGAGGTAGGAAATCAGAATAGGTATCACCAAACCAGTTTTTTTTCACACTTTCCAACTAACTGTGAGAAACATCAAGTAGTGAGTGGGCAAACATTACTAGGTGGAATTCAAATAAAATACAGCATTCTAGATCTTTCACTTTAGTCAGCCAGTTATATTCGTACAATAGCTGTGCTCCTTTTGGCAAACACTTCAGTTTCATTCCTCACAGAACTTAAAAATCACTCAGTGGGTTTATACAAATGACCTTCAAAAAAAGAGAAAACAAGACCAAAAAAATGGGAAAAATGTCTTGCTGATTATCACCTGTACAGGTTAGGACCTTAGTTAATTCGAGTTTCTTACATACATACTTTCTGTGACACTTAATATGTTTAAGCGAAGTGTAACAGAAGTGTGAATGAGTCTGTATGCATGTGATCTGTGTCTGTGTGCACAGAACGTACAAACAACTGGTATTTCCTTACTGTAGGTTTTGTTGCAATCACAGTAGGTGGGACAGAAAAGGGAAAGTAAGTTATCCAATTAACGTCTTTTTCTTAAACACGAATGTGGCACTCTGAAATGAGAAATCTATGAAGGAAGGAGACAGGAATCTTTAAAGTGGGGAATTACAGCTAGAAAGAGCAAGTGGAGGTCAAAGGTAGGTTTCAGGGCACGAAGTGCAGGACACACCAGAAGGGTGCCAATAAGGCATTCATTGTTGACTGTGTTCATATGAAGACAAAAACAAGAAAACACAAAGACAAAAACATCAGCATCTTCTTGCTATGCAGCAGTAAGATATTGCTAAGGACTGAGCACCAAAATGGTTCTTTACAAATTCCTTTCCTTTCATACTGCAAATAATTTACTATATTCAAGCCTTTAAACACCACGTGATACTTAGGATTTGAAGTCAACTTTCTTTGTTGACTCCAAATTACAGTTGCTATTGCTTTTAAGAACAGGTTTAAAAGAAATTTCTATTATAAATTATGTAACAATAATCATATACAATCCACATATATAAAAAGGGTTGGTTTATTGTAGTTCAAATACATAAACTGAACATTCAAACATCTTAAAATTAAACTTTAGAAACAAAAGTTTAACATTCAAACTGGAGTATAGTTTACAGGGAACACCCAAGAAAGATAATTTGTTGTCTAATCCAGAATATTGATAAAGATTACTTAATGGTAAATACAACGTGTTTAACCATCAATCCTAGTCTGGCCAACATGTTAGTTATGACCATGGTTCCATACCTGAGAAGAAATTACTAAATAAGTCTTCTCTTCGGCTAAACAAGACTTGGCCTAGAATTCAGAGGGGGTAATCAAAGCACATTAAGTGAACAAACAAAACTAAAGTGTTCTTTAGAGACAAAGGTAAAAGTATGTCCATTATAATAATCTTAACCTCTGGAAGATAAGAATTCAATTTTCAGTGTTTTCTCTTTTACCCGCTTTAAAAAACAAAATCAAAATAAAACAAACCCCAACTTAGGTTCTCTTGGAGTCTGTGGTATTTGCATCTCTCAAGTTCAAACCACAAATGCTCTTACGTCTTGCATGTTTAACACTGCTAGAAAGAACGTCACCAAAAGTCACTGACTTCCACACCTCATAAAAGGATGATTTTTAGCTTCAAGATTTTAGGTTTACTAGAGACAGCCTATATTTGAGTATGTATGTCAGTCATGCCACACAAAGAAAAGCATAAATTATTTCCAAAGTGTTCTCTGTTCAGAAACTGTTCACGAATGCTTCTCCTTCTGTCCATCGGATGGTTCTGCAACAGTCTGACTAATGCACACACATGTAAAAACCTGGAAACTGGCTCATGCAAGCGTTGTTGGATTAAGATACCCCTGCGGAAGAGTACTGAGAACTATTTTGTTGATCGTCTCGTGGGCTCTGACGCTGTGGGAGGTGGGGGTGGGCCCCGGCGATCCAGGTCATCCACGTACGCCACAATCAGTTTCCGCCTCTCCTCTGGCACACAGTCTAGTACTAGGTACCGTTTGTCGTTCTGCAAAATTTTTTCTACATCTTTCAGGTGCTGATCAGACTCCTGGATTAGCTTTTTGGATCTGAAATAAGAAAAGAAGTCCAAGAATTACTGACTGCTGTCCATAGGTCTTTCAGAAATGCGCTGGAAATGTCCATCTAGTTCCTAATTGTGTTTCCATTTTTTTTTTTTTTTTTAAGAAAAATTTCACTGCAGTGGTCACCTTTGTAAGTCGCCTCAGCAAAGACTCCAAGGAGTGAAAGGGCCTCAGAAGCTGAATTACCCTCCCACCCCTACTGGCGGTCCCTCCAGATCAGGGCTGAGGGTGGGTGGGTAAATCTTGCCCGTGCTGTACCTGTTCTGTGGATGAACAGAGGACTTCAGTCTGCGGGGCTGCCAATCCCAGCATCTTTCACAAGCTTTCACTTTCACATCTTTCACTAAATTAACTATAAAAATGTAGAAAGAAGTCTTACTTCACATCTAATTTAAAAGCCCAAGCTGATGCAAAACATTAAGGATCCTGACCAAAAAATCCAATGACAAAATACCTAAAAACCACACCCTCAGCACTATCTATCCTCCCGTGCACATACCCTTCATTAATATGTTTCCAATTTTTCTCTTAAAGGAAGAAAAGCTGGAGCATGAAACAATTTCCTGTGCACTGGCTGCTAAGCATCGAGCATCATAAACTTGTTTTCCTGAGGGTATAACGGTTGGGAATGTGGAACAACTGGGCACATTACAGAGAAATCTTGTCTCAAAACTCTGATTTTTATCACTTAAAATTTTTATTTAAAAGTATCCAGCAAATTGCTATTGTCTGGGAATAAAAACTTTTGCTGAGCTATTTTTAAGTAAGATGATTTCGAACTTAAGAACTGTTCCACACCACTGAATAGTCCTCACAGGAGGCAGAGACAATGGACAGTGAAGGAATGTTTAAAAAAATCTCTTCACAGATACAACTCTTATAAAGTTGGGTGTACTCCTAAAAAAGCAGTGAAGTAAAAACAAAAGTGTGTTGAAAAAACTGGATGGGTGGGTAACACAAAATAAGAATTGACATCTGGGCCCTTTCTTTTAAAAAAAAAAAAAAAAAAAATAAAGTAAGGTAGACATGGGCTGTATTTGGCCTTTAATAAAAGTTGGCTTCTTCTTATTCCTAAAAATTAATAATGTCAACATGTGTGTGAATGCATAGAATGCTCTGGCCATTAGAGTAAGGACTAGTAAAGACAATGACTGTGGATATGAAACATTTCGTTGTACACACCTATATGTAATAAATTTGGTCTCTTTCAAAAGCGTCCTGAAGTCAGCTTTGGCTGTGATGTACTTGTCTCTGATGTATTCTTCAAACTCTCTTTGTTTTTTCTGCAAAAGGACAGTAAGATTAAAAAAACAAAAAGTCACAAATTCTACAATTACTATCAATTATTTATTAAGCAATTACTTTACTAAAATTTTTTTTTAATGTTTTTTTATTTATTTCTAGGAGAGAGAGAGACAGCGGGAGCAGGGGAGGGTCAGCGAGAGAGTCACAGACTCTGAAACAGGCTCCAGGCTCTGAGCTGGCAGTCAGCACAGAGCCCGACGCGGGGCTCGAACCCACGAACCGCGAGATCATGACCTGAGCGAAAGTCGGACGCTTAACCGACTAAGCCACCTGGGCGCCCCTTAAACCAGTAATTTTTAAGTCACATCATAAATAATTCCAAAGAAAAAGGCTAGAAAGTACATTTTTGTTCATGTAGCATTCATTAAACTGCAAAATGCGCCATGTACATTTTTAAGGCAAAAAGAAGCCAAGAACAAGGAACAATTCAATATATTAGCAGTAGCTAAAACTCAAGGGCTTGCTATGTGCTACGCTGCTTAGGGTTTTATCAGACATTGTTCTTTCATGTTCCTAACAACCTCAAGTGGTAGACACTCTTGAAAATAAAGAAATTAAGGGGTAAATGTGCATTTTCTGTAGACTGTATTTATATCTTCTAACACCAAGACAATAATGTGGTATAACTTCTGGAGAACCCCAACTAACATTCCTAACTTTACTATCTTATCCTGAACATTTAGCTTTTAGTAAGGGAACAGGAATGACAGGTATAATCTCTTTGGGCTAAAAAATAATAATAATTATTATAAAAAAGATCTTAGTTTTAATTCTGAACAATCATAAAAATTAGAAACTAAGACTAGATCTGTCAGCTATCAGTCCACTACTCTTTCCCAGCCATGTGTACTTTGTGGTCCACACATCTACAATCCAACTTAAGGTAAGAAGGGGAAGAATAGTAGATCTATGGGGTTGTACACTCTAGACCTGGAAAAACCAACAAGGAAAGGAGAATGATGGGGAGAGAACAAATGAAAGGCCAAGGGACAAAATAAGACTGCTGTCAGCTACCCCATCCTTGGCATCATTCACTATTTCAGAACCCAGGGGAGTTCCTTTCCCACACAGGAGTCAGAGCGTCCCAGAACAGGGCTCAGCTTCTACAAACTTCATACACCTGCGGTTCTTCGACTGCAGTCTCTGGAGCATGTAACAAGAGATCACATTATGGCATTCTGCTAACATGGCTCCGGTGCTCCGATAGCCTGGTCTCAATGGCCAGCTTGAAATGCAGTGAGACCTGACTATACAATAAATAAAAACTATAGCTTCAGTACAGTTCTAACATTCTAAAACAAATGTTTAACCCCAGGGATCAATTTTTAAAGTTTCTACTGTGCTGTCTTATTGATGTTTCGTGCAAGGTAAGAAATAGGAATTTAAAATTCAGATTTACTTCTCATACACTTAAAAGTTATTCACTTAAAACCATCAATTGGCAGTTTAATCAAAATACTAGTGGTGCTGATTAAGCACACATGTAATATTTATAAACTGACAGTAAATCTCAGACAAAATCCTCTTACCCTGTCACTGGAGGAGAACTTAATGCACCGAGGATCTTCCTTAATGATTTTTTTTACTTCTTTCCATGTGGATGTTAAGGTAATCTTTGAAAGGCAAAGGAAAAAAAAAAAAAAAAACCATTAAAAAAACCCATAAATACAACTCACTTTTATTGCAAAGGTCAAACGGCAGCACATACGGTACACAGTATGCCACACTGACCTGCAATCTCTTGTAATAATGCCCAAATGTAACTGGACTACTTAAGGACAGGAAGGAGCTTTAATACAATTTCTTTCTGTTGCTGGCCACAAGAGTTATATTCATGGTCCTATTTCAAGGTGGCCTAAGACAACCACCTGAAAACCCTGGATCTCCATAGGCAGCACCATAACTTCTGAAGAAACCACCACGAAAAGGAGATCAGGTATCAAGAGAAAATGGAACAACAGAGGGTACAAACCGCCAAAAAAAGGGGGCCATGGGACCAAACTGAAAATGGAGCAAAAGATGCAATCCATTCAATCTATCGTTAGGATGGATCAAAGATCACAAAGCACAGCAGGAAGTAATTTTTAAATAGTTAAGAATGTCCTTAACATTTTACTTAAAAAAGAGAAAAAAAACAAAACAGAGAAGGAAGTGTCATAAAACCCATGAATCCCAATAACAGATCTAAAGACCATGACACTACACTGTTTTTGGAATTATTCTTGAAGACTCATCTAGACTACAACAGGGAAAATAAGAGACTTACTGCAGAAGTTTCATCCAGAAGTTGCCTAAAGTGCTCCCTCTTCTTTTTGGTAAGTGCTTCAATGTGTTCATTAAAAAGCTTCTCTTTCTCCTCTCTTTCCAACAAGGATCCAGATTCCCAACGGTGATCTTTCCGGAGAGTCCTCCGAGTATCAGACCATGACACATCTGAAGAACGTACCTAAAAAGGTACCAAAATATTATATCACCAAAGACTTATTTTTTCACATTTCAAAAATAAAAGGCTTATTTAGTTAGTTTAGGAATGATACACTTAATAAGGGAAGCTTCTGGTGACTCCAGCTTAAACAGTCACTAAAAATCTGCTTCTTTAAACTAGAAATCACACCTCTCAGAGCTCACCTAGGCTATCAAGTATGGACTCAGAGGTGGAGAAGGATGAAGAGAATGACTTTAGTAGTGCTTAGGCACTCTATTTCACATCTTACCAACCTTCAGTGGGAGAAACAGGTAGAAACAGGAAATATCTTGCTACAGGACTAAAGAGGTGATGGGGGAAAAAAAACCCTCAACAAATCTTGAGCTCAAATTTGTACTAATCAACTACATACTGGAAGTGGCACTTCCAAGCATAAGCAAGAATTAACATGGTTAATAAGAGAAGACATGACAGATAGGCTGGTTCAACAACCAGCAGAAGGGTACGCTTCACTGCTGGTGATGGCAATACAAGTTACTGCTAGTTACACCACGGCCAGTGCTAAGAAATATGGGAGGCAGAAAAGACCGAAAGATAAGAAGGAAGAAAAATATAAAAACACTTCTTTAATCGATATTCATCAAACATCTAAAAACGTGTCAGCTAAGCACGGAGCTTGGTTTCAGAAAAACAAAATAAGACACTATCCCTTCCTTCAAAGGACTCAACTTTTTAAGAAATGGGGCAAGTAAGCAAGTAATGGCGATAGCACGTAAGAAGTACTGCAATGTGTATACTGACCACAGGGCAGCACAGGGAACAGTAAAAACAAATCTGCCTTAGATGGGTCAAGATCAGCCTCACAGAAGAGCTATTTCGGTGTGGCTCTTGAGAAGTGAGTTTTCAAGTGCACTAGGAAGTATTCTAGGTGGAGGGATTGAAAGGAGTAATGAAAGAATTCATTAAATCTAAGTATGGTTCATTAGAGGTAAGTGCAGAAAGGCTGGAGCTGAGGGGCAAGAGAGAAAACCAAAGAGGGTACGTAACATGAAGGCGGGGGAGTTAGAGAATGAAGTCATATATTATGCTAAGACGACTGAATTTTAAATGTTTGCAACCACTAAGAATAGAGAGAATCTTCTCTCTCTGAAAGCACCACGGAGAGTGACAAAATCAGATTTGAGTTTTATGATGATTTCCGTGACTGCAATAAAGAGAATGAATTTGGGGGAAAGTAAAGGCAGAGAGACATCAGTGAATGACTGAACTACCCAGGGAACAGAAAGCGGAAACAGAAAACACACGAGCAGAAGCAAGGGAAGAAACCAGAAAAACTGACAGCAGTAATAAACACCAACAAAAGAGCCCTTATGAAAGAGAGAAAAGAAACAGCAGGAGAGACGGTGACACAGAGAGAGGAGAAGACATATAGGACTGCAGAGTGGCCCTGGGGCACTCACTACACAGACAAGACCCTACACACCTCGGCAACCCTGGGGGATGCAGAAGCGTCAAGAAAATTCCAGGATATCTCCCGGGGTCAGTACACCTCCAGTCTAGATCTCATACCATCTACATGTGCAGTAATTCATCATCACAGTGATGACCCAAAATCACCAAGAAAAAGGTTTAATTCTGTTCAGTACACTCTGTTTATTACTATGGCATGTTAAGTGTGTAATAATTTAAGATGACTTCCATCAAGAATAAAAAGTTATCTTTGAGAATGAAAGATTAAACATTTTATATGCACAAAATCACTTCTGAAAATGTTAAATAACTATGGTTTCTTACTCTAATGGTGCTAATAACAAGCACTCCATTTTAAAACACTTTATAAAACAACTTACCAAATTATATCTCTCAGACTCAATTTAAAGAATATTAAAATTTTCACTAAGGTGACAATAAACTACTTGTAAAAAAAAATTTTTTTTTTTAAATTAAAAAAAAAATTTTCACTAAGGTGGCAATCTAAAAAATCTCTAATATCCAGTACTTAAGGGGTGGGGTGGAAGGGTGGGGCAGCAACAGGAATATATACCATGTCAGACAAAAGAGCCTTGAAATTCTGGATAGCTTCTTCTCGTTTGTGTTGCTCTCTCTCTCGATCTATTTCTTTTGTTTGTTCTGAACGAGCCTTTTGAACCTCTCTTTCTCGTTCTCGAAGGCTTGCCTCAATGCGGGCTTGCCTTTCAAGCTCCTTTTCTTTTTCTGAGTCCAAATTCTGTAAAGTAAAATTACATTATCAAAATATGTTTCCACAGAGTAACTGGTTTGCCAAATATAAAATTTCAAACCTGGGTTTTACCAAGAATATACCTAAACACTGCACCTTGTTTCCAAATCAACTACATGTACTAAAGATCCTTATATTAATTATACCAACAGGAAAAATTCCAAACCCCAAACAGCAGCAAATACCTTTATGATCCAATTAAGAATTTTATTATTCCCTATTTACAGTACAAATAAACCCAACAGTTACCTTGGCTATTTTTTCAATGTACTGTTTGAAAAGGTCTTCTCTCATTGAAGAACTATCCACGGCCTTGTAACGTGGATCACTTTCTACTTTGTCTTTTACTTTACTCCATCGGGACTGACTGTCCAAGTGATGATTAGATAACAGCTCAAAGAAATCTGATTTAATCTGTATTTCAAAACAAATAAGGGGATGGGGGGAAATCTGCTATGAGAAATTCCTCATATGCAAACGTTTACAACCAGAAAAAATTGTTCACTTACCTTAAAGATGAGAACAGTAACTTTTTAAGCGCATATATTTATAGTGGAATAAATTTTAGCCAAAAAGAGTATCAGAACACTCTTATTATAAATATAAAAACCAATATACATATAAACTCTCATTTAAAATCTACCAAATTCAAAATAAATCATTTTCTCCACTGAAATTATTCAAATACAGAAAAAATCTTTTTACGTTTACTTTTTCATTTCAGCACTGTTACGTTTTTATAAGAAATAAGAATTTATATTATTTTTAGATCAGATTCAGGGTTATGAACTGACAGTAAACTATACTTTAACATCAAGATAATAAGAATGACTTATTTTAAAAAGCAGATCAACATAATTTCTGTTTGTTACAATAGGGGAATTTAGAAATCGAGGAGCACAAGTAAAAAGTCTCATTCATTAGAAACTTGAAACTATACTGTCAAATGTCCAAAAACAAGTAAAAAGCAGAATACATTTTTGTATTTTAATTAAAAAACTCAATACTGCACCCTTATATATAAAACATAGAATTTCTATGGTCATAATTAATCATTACTTTAAAAACTATATTCAGATTTTTGGTACTTTCTAGCCATTAAACATGTATGCTTTACAACTCAAAGCATTAATGAATAAACATTCTGAGCCAATTAAGTACCAAATCAGTAAAATTACACGAAGGGTATTAAAAGATATTAATCCTTCAGTGGCAACATATACACTACTTAGAACTCCTCTCCCAAACTGTAATTCTTATTTTTTTAAATAGGGAAGAAAGAAAGAAAGAAAGAAAGAATTTATTGTTATGCAAGTCTGAGAAACCTGTTTTAAAATTCAGTATCATTTAAATTATCTTGTACTCCTACAGAGGTAGCCGGTCAATTCAATAAAGAACTCAGACCAGACAAGAACCTCTCTTCCCTGTAGGGATTAAACATGCTGGCTTCCCACCTGATCAAGGGAATGAGAAATCAGAAATGGAATCACATTCTTTCTGTCTATACCAACCCTCTCATTTCCCGAGAGAATTAAAAGAGACAGTAATGTCATTTCTGGAAAACATTTATAAGATTATAAGAAAAGAGTTTCCTCCTTATTAGAGAATTTTTTAAAAGCCAAGTGCTCATCAGCTGTGGATTTCTTTTACTACTGAACTTGGCTCTTCACTTTGTAGAAGTAAAAGGTACTCATAAATCCAGTATTTCCAGACAGTGAAAAAGAAACTATTTGAAATAGTGAAGCAACAAGTTTTCTGTTCATCTTGTCTACTTTGTATCTGACATGATGAACACCAAATTCCTAGATGCCCATGAAAACTAGAAAGCAAAATTTACAAAATTTATGTTAAATAAAACATGCAAACTCTATCAAACAGGAATCTCTCCAAGTCATAGGAGTTTATATTGACTTAGGACAACTTTCAAATTTAGACACAAAGCCTATAAAGGATTATCATACAGTTTTTAGAATTTGTGATGTATAAACATTGAGTTTTAAATAAAATTAAATTTTAATTTTCTCTCACTGTGGACATTACCATGACAGGCTATACATGGCTTACCGTAGCTGCTATTTGTATGACAAGACCTATTTAACAACCACATAAATGTCAAATAATGTAAGTTACCACTAGTAGCAATTCAAGACCCTACATTCACTATTTTTTTTCTCTCCCCAAATCAAAGTACCTTATCATATAGGCTGTTGGGTTTAACAAGGAAAAACAGTTTCCTTAGCCTAATCTACTGTAACAAAAATAATTAACTCATTCAGAAGTAAATTTAAGTGAGGGAAGAGAAAAATGAACTTCATGAGAGGACTCTCTTATGTGCAACTTCAAATGTGTTTTTCCAAAAGGTATCTTATTTGAACCACATTTTTATAAAAATTGGTTATAACTTATAATAAAAATTTAAAAACCTTGAAGGTAGCTATTTTGGCAAACAAAACAGTCTAGTGAAAGTAAGCAGAGTTTTAGGGGCATTTTTTATAAAATGGAAAATTACCAGTAAAAGCTGCAAACGATTTTACTCTTTAGTTTGAAAATGTCTACTGAAAAAGAGTGGGGGCTACTTCACCAAAGTCAATGTCCTTTATACGTGTTTGACTCAGCAAGTAATTACCTTTAAACTTTTATTAATCTGGTCATTAACTGCATTACCTCAATACTACAAAAAGTAATTAGAGAATCATGAGAATAAAGAAAGCAAACTCCAATATAGTAGCACCATGCTACCGGCACTAGTCTTACTATTCAATTAGATACAGTTAAAATGTGGTTTAAAGAAAACAACAACAGTAGAGACAATATACTTCATAGGAGTAATCATTCAAAGTCATGAAGAAAGTAATAAAACTTCATTAACCAGCTACTTCTCAGACTGTGAATATACTATATGTAAACCCTTCAGTTTCGTTTCCATGGCCTAGTTAGTAATTTTGCATTCCTTACATTGGCTGAGTCCGTTTCACTTCAGTAATTTCCTGCCTCTTTTAAAAAGGTACCAAGCCAAAACTATAACTTAGAGAATTATTTTACAATCAAAAGAAAATAAAGCTGAATATACTAGATTTATTCAGATGCAATATCTATTTAATTCATTTTAATTAAACACATTCTGGGCACAACTCTCATCACTTCATAAGGAAAAAGACTAAAAAAATGTAAAGTACCGGAACTGCGGGAGGCTAAAGTCACCACACAGAGATACCAATTCTTTCCTCACTAGGGAATCCCATAATACTTTGCGTATCAGTGATTGACAGCTGTCAGACTGAACTGATTGACAGGCCGCACAGCACAAAACTGTAAAGTCTATCCACTTGTTATAAAACAGAATACACAAAATAATTACAAAAAAGTGTTTAGAAAAAGAACATTAGTTACAAATGCAAAGAGAAAAACATTCAATTTGTATAAAAGCAATCACACAGTTAACTATTTATTTTACTTGGTATTCTTTAATCAAACAGGCTATTACTAAAAGTCAAAAGTAGCAAACAATAAATTAACACGATTCTATTTCAGCATACACAACGTTTACAAAGAACTGAATTCTGCACATTTCCTGAGAAGCATAATCATTTGCAAGAAAAAAAAAGTTAATAGTGAAATAATTCTGGAAGAATCTACATTGAAGCCCAATAAATTAGATAATCAGGAAATATCAGATATTTCTGACAAATGTTATTTCATCCAATAGTGTTGCTATTTACAGAGTAAGAGGCTTGAGCCCATTAAGAATGGTATTACTTCCCTAACAACATTCCTTATAGAATTTGTGATGTTCTAACTCTGGAATAAGAGCCCATTTTGAATGTCAAAAATGATTAGGCTTCAGAGGTTCTTCTCCCCCACTCACAAAGTGCACAGGCATACTGAGGAGACTGTGGCTGTGGGTGCTGAGGGCTCACATACCGCCTGTGCCATCCCCACCTGTCTGCCTCTCTGGTGCTGGGCTCCTCTCCACTCCTGACACCACTATCAACTGACATTTGGAATTCATTAATCTTTAATAGCTGACCTTTATTTCTGATAAGCAATAATTTATATGTAAGATATGTTTACTAAAAGATTAGAAAGTCACTAAAATGCTATCTTTTAGAAAGCAAAAAAGATTTAAAAAAAAAAACAACCTTTTAAAAATTTAAAGGTTACCGCTTATTAAGAATCCTGAATCTCAGCAGGCACCAGCGAGTACACAGATCTAAGAGTCAGTTCTAGGTGCACTGGGCAAACTCAGTATTAGTAAAATTTGAAGCAAATCTACGTACTTTAGTAAAGTTATTAAAATAAGCATTATGGGAAGTACAGGGACAGAATACACACATACAAACAAATCTAAAAGTGAACTTACAAAGCTAAAAAGTAACTGTGGGTCCTGTGATCTATGCCCATGAATGAGATTAGAAACACGGCCCCAGCTTAGTTCCTTCCCATTCACACTCCTGTCAGTCACCTCCTCTTACCTTCTCACCTCTGGTCTTCGAATCTTCTTTCTCTTTCTTTCTTGCAGCTGCCACAAATTCATTAAACAAGGCTTCTCGATCTTTCATCTTTTCAATTGCTTTGAATCTTGAATCTTTAGCATGCTTGGCTGCAAATTCACTAAAAGTAGCTCTGTAACAAAACGGCAAGTGTGCTAACTTTGGTAGAGCTATTTCTGCTTGTAGAAAGGTATAGCAGATGACACCATTTTCCAGCAAGAATATGTGCCAAAGACTCTCTGAGTCCCATTATCTGCCTAAAGAGTGAACAATGAGCTACAGAAAGGAGTAAAAAGGGGCTAAAGGGTGAAAATGTAGTTAGTGATTTGTACGCTATGAGCATGATACTAGGGAACAACACATCAGAAAGCGAAAAAACTTATGTGCTTCAAGACACTTCAGAGCTCATCTATTTCCACACTAAGAGGCTGAGTCTTGCTTCTCGCCATGGTGGAATACCTATTGAATTAGATCTCCCCCTTCTAGACACAACTGTGAGAGAGGACAAAATATATGAGGCAAATTATTTCAAAATAGTGGACAAAAGGTAGAGTAGGAAGATTGAGGAAAGGCCCACTGCCCTAGGCTGCAGAACAATTTCCCAAGGTGCAGAGAGCTGAGTCCAAGCAGAGTACGGTGATCCCAATAGCCACAAGTATAAAGATCAGTGTCTGGGTGTTAAAATGGCAGAGGAAGAAGCTCTAGAGAGAGAGAACCCTGTAAATATACCACAAGGCGATTCCCCATGAACAGATGGCCAAGGTTGAAGGGTACGAGAGCAGGGAAAGACCACGCCCCTGCCAAAGTGCTACCTGGTTGAGCAAAAAACAAATGTTAGAAACTGAGTGGTGCAGACAAAAAACAGCATTAGGACACTAAAGTCCACAAAAGCTGCACAAGGGAGACAAAGATGGACTGTTGAGAAACTTCCACCTTCTGAGATCCACACTAACAAAGCCTTAAATAAAAGCTAAATTAAGGTAATCAGGCTGTAACTGAACTGCCTGCGAAAACAAAGATCCACTCTTCAGAGTAAGGGAACAGATTTCAGAGTCTCTATAATCCACTATTTCCAATATTCAATCAGAAAACACTAAACATACAAAGAATGTATAAGCCAAATCAAAAAAAACTTTTCATGCAATAGAAACTGAACCCCACATGCCCAGGTGCTGTTCTGGCAAGGACAAATTCTTTAAAAATATTATAATTATACTGAAAGAGTTTAAGAAAAATAGATGCAAAGAACTAAAAACATGGCCTTAAGGAACGAATAAAAGGGGAGTTTCAATAAACACACAGAAAATAGGAAAAAAGAACCTAAAACTAACTGAAAGGAAAAATTCATTGGATGGGCTTAACAAAAGAAGAGACCTATAATAAACAGCCAGTGACTCCAAATGAGAGCAGTAACAGTAAAGCAAAAGAATACACACACACACACACACACACAATTAGGGGAGACGGGGAATTGTCATGGGGACATGTCAGATAATTAGAATTCCGAAAGAGAAAAGAGAGAATCAGAAAAGAAAGAAAAAATGCTGATCAAAAATTTTCTAAATGTTTCTAAAACATCAATGCATAGATCCAAAAAGCAAAGCAAACTGCCAAAAAGTCTAAAGAAAAAGATGAGGCCTATGGGGGATAAGGCTCAGCGTAAAAAAATTTTCTTCACAAATAAAAGGCATTTACAAAGCTTTCATACATTTGGATGTATTTCAATATTTGAAACTTTACCTTACATAATAATTTGTTCGTGTAATAAATACTCCCATATTTAACAAGTTTGTAGAAGGGAAAGACATATCTTACCTTGTCCCTTTAAAACCTATTTAACTATTTCAACACAAATATAAAACACATCTTCTTATGTGTTAAAACAAACATTACACTACAACTTTCATTATAAAGAAAAAACTGGTTAACTTCAGAATTTAGAATTTAAAACATCAAATGAAGATTTGGAGTACCATTCACAGCTAACATTGCTATTTTAAAGCTTTGTTAACGAAACCCAGATTCTAACAGTCTTTTACATATAACTGTTATTACTCACAATACGAATTTCATTAATTCAACATTTTTAACAACAGGCTATATTGCAAACCTAGTTTGAATAATGGATATGTAACCTTAATAGAAGTTTAAATAAAAATGTGTATCCCCAAAATGGATCACGTACATCTAAGTCCACTAAATCTGTTTTGTTTTCATGATAAATTAAGCACCGTGCATTATAATTTTGAGAGAATTACTACTAGGATTAAAGAATATACCTGTTTTTAAAATGTAAAATTTGGGCCCCTGGGTGGCTCAGTCAGTTAAGCATCCAACTTCAGCTCAGATCTGTGCTCTGACACTCCTGTGCTCTGTCTCTCTCTCTCTCAAAAATAAACATTAAAGGGGCACCTGGGCAGTTCAGGTGGTTAAGCATCTGGGTTTAGCTCAGATCATGATCTCGCCATTGAAGAGTTCAAGCCCCTCATCAGGCTCTGTGATGACAGCTCAGAACCTGGAGCCTGATTCAGATTCTATGTCTCCCTCTCTTTCTGCCCCTCCCTGCTTGCACTCTGCCCCTCTTTCAAAAATAAACAAACACTAAAAAATAGTTTTTTAAATAAAATAAACATTAACAAATTAAAAATGAAAAATAAAATGTAAAATCAATTTCTAAAAGTGATAATTTATTTTACATGTATTTATATAATTTGTAGTAAAATAATTATTTTTCTCTAGAAAAGACTAAAATGAAGTTTTACTATTAGATTCTGATTTTTATATAACTTACTTCTTCACTCCAAAAAGGGCTGCTTGGTAACAGACATGTTACCCTTTTTCTTACCCTGAGCTGAGGGTGGTTAAAAGTGGTAGGAGATTGGGAAGTGACCAGGAACTGACTCTAGGAGATATGCTTTGAAATTTCATTCCATCCAAAAAGTAAGATATTGAAACAGGCACTAGATTCTCCCCATTTTTTCCCCTTGGAATAAACGTCAATGCTTTTGATCTACAAACTCTAGTTGTGATATAGTCTCTTCACATTTCAAAGAGAATTTAAGGTAATGGACATATTTTCTCAATTTTAAGTTTCTCCTCATTTCCTGCTACTTTCTAAATTTGGTCCTAATCCCTATGGCCGCATTAAATGTTATCAATACAGCAATACTGCATAATGTCCTAAGTGCTAAGACTTCTAGTTATGTGTCTCATGGCTTTATTTTCCGAAGTAACCTGCAAGGTACAGCTTGCTCCAACAATTCTATCAGCCCCAAATTTGAGAGCACCCATCTGTAGGGCAGCGGCAGAGAACAAGACTTAATTTGTCAAATCCACAAAATGGAAATCTCTTCGGGGTCTCAGTTATTGTCAGATCAATCCATAATGGTTTTAATAAATAAAAGTATTTTGCTGAATCATTTGAAAATAAGCTGTAGACACCAGGAGACTTCATCTATAACTATTTCAGCATGCATCTCCTCAGAGTAAATTCTTTTTCCTCTATAACCACACCACCCAAGTAATTTGTGAATTCTCTACTACCATGTAATACCAATCCACCATGCTCACATTTCCTCAGCCTACTCCCTAAATGCATTTTATAACTCAGTCATAAGTGCTGACCCATGAACTCACTCTTTTGATTAACCAAAAAGGCCCAAGACCCCTTGGAGAGTCTTTAACAGTATTCTCTCCTGACAAATACTACATACTTCAGAGCCCCAAATACTCTATTAACTTTATTATCGGAGATGTATATTAATGCCCTAGGTTTCTCTTCATGTTTCAAATATAAAATTTTAATCTTAAATATGCTTTCTCAAACAATATTCTCTCCCCTATTTTCAATGACAAAAGTTAACTATTTCAACAAGATAACCTTTACTATAAAGTGGCATTTATACCAGACACTCCATAATTCTACCCTACAGTTTGAGAAATTATCCATGTTATGAGGTGTTCACAGCAACCAAGTAACACCGCTGCCATAACTAAACCATAAATAGGAAACTAATTCTCTCTTGCCTAGACTACTCTGTATCAACAATGGAATCTAGGTGAAATTCCACATTCACTTGAGCAAGGTATGAAACAAGCACATAAGTCATACTGGCTGTTTTAGAAGACTGAATGAGATAATGAGACAACGTGTATATACATACATGTGCTTTAAGTGCATGTATGTATGTAGAAGTTTGTACATACAACTTTAAACGCACATAAGATATCCACTAAATGACGCTAAATATTATTGTTGTTATGCTAGTCATGTAAGTTTTAAATGTCTCCTCTTCTTCAGCCCACTACACACTCATTAGGCATTAACAATCGACTGACAATGTCAGACAGAATCATAATCTAGACATTTTTGCCTCCCAGAGAGCACAAGAGGTTCCTCTAAAGGAAATATATTAGGAATAAAGAGTAGAAATGTAGCAACCAACGATCAAATAAACTTTTCACATCTAATTATCCCAAAGGTACCTATTCTCTTAGCTGATCTTAGGAGAAAGCACACACATATTTTGAAATGTTATAGTAATGAACCATATACCTTGGATTAAATTTTGCTTCTTCCATCATTTTTTTGAAATCTTCCTTGGCTTGCATTATTTTGTTTTTCTTTTCCCTGCGTTCTTCCTCTGCCCTTGTCTTTACATATTGATCAAATACCTATCACAAAAATAAACCAATTGGGCAAGTTAGTCTTCCACAGGAATAATTTAATTACAAAACTATGGAATCTATAAGAAAACACTAAGTCAATGTCTTTGTCCAAACTATAATTTAAAAAAATGCATTAATTAAAGATATCTCAATTGTATGCAGATTATCTGTAGAGTCTCACTTTACACCTTCAGTTGACAGTGTTACACAAGCACACAAGCCTCTGCTGAGACTTCCGGAACAAAGGTAAAGACCTCTTTAATTTTCATTTTCCCTGATTACAAACTGAATACACGTTTATTAAAAAAGCTTCAGGGAATATGAAATGTATAAATTACAGTCCTTCCAAATCTTTTCGAGGAAAAATAAAACCATTAAGAGTATGGAACAGATAGTTTAAACTTAACTTCTTTACTTCTTTTTAAGACATAATTATTTCCACCAAAATGTAATGCGTTACATTTATCCTGTAATACTTTCCCCCACCTAATAATGTATAGACAAGATAATACACTGAACACACACGTCTATTCTTCAAACGCCAATAACACGACAAGAGAGGATTTCCTTTTTTAAGTCACAAACCAATAAGAACAGGCAAATGGGAAAAAGAAAGAGCAACTCATGGACAAGTAGTAAAGGACGGGTAAACATGAGAGAGCTGACCCGAATTTAGCAGTCAAGAAAAGAAAGAAACCAATTCTCTTTTTATTAGAGAATCCTCAAACAGTTCCAGAATTTACAGCACCAGATATGCATGGAAGTGAGTGCCAAGTACAGCTACAATAAGGCTGTTTTAAGAATGAGTCAATCAAAAGATCTTTCTTGCCAACGCCATGTACCTGAGGGCACGGCCACTTCGGAGCCTCAGTAAAAGGCAAGTGATTACTCTCTAGAATGGGGGTCAGCAATTCACAATCTGCTGGCCAAATGTGGCTGGCTGCCTGTTTTTGTACAGCCCAGGATGAGTTTTAACATTTTTAAATGGTTAGGGAAAAAACACTAGAGAATTGACTAACATTTTGTGACACGGGGCAATTAAATGAAATCCAAATTTTAGTGTCCACAAGTAAAACTTTAATGGAACAGTCAGGATCATTCCTTCACATCTACCTACCTGTGGGTGCTCCTTCATTATAGTAGTGAAATTACACTCCTCACAGAGACCAAATGACCCCCAAAGCTAAAATATTTATTATTTGACCCTTTATTTTAAAATTTTGCTGATCCTTGCTCGAAAAGGTAAAGCAGTATCTCTCAAAGAACACAAATTAGAAAGGAGGCATAACAGCCAGAGAAAACAGCAAATTAAGCAAACAACTACATACCAAATATTAAAAGACATTTCTCCCAGAACGAAAGCAGTAAGGACTACATCCTCTTGTCTGGAGACTAAAGGTTCTTTTCCAGAATGTGACCAGCCTAAAAATTACCTGCACCAGGAGATCGTCAACAACAGCTATTTATCACCCTACAGCAGGGTTTTTCAATCTCAGCACTCAGGACACTCGGACCAGATAATGTTGGGCGGCACCCAACACAGCACAACCTCAGTGACAACTTAAACTGTCCCCTGGAGCAAAACTGCCCCTGAGAACCCATGCTTTACAGTAAAGCCAAGTTATGGGAGCTCACTCAGGTACTTGAAGTGCCCAAAGAGCATTCCAGGGCTTCATTCCTAATCATGGGTAGTCAGGGTCTACAAAGACATCTAGGGAAAACTCTCCAACATGAAAAAAAAGAAATCAAAATAGAAAAAACCTTCGTTGACACAGAGACTATGCAGGAAAATTAAAATTAAATGGAATGGGTCAAAACGGAGTAAACCAAGAAAGAAGTCTTTTTTTTAAATGTTTTTTATTTATTTCTGAGAGAGAGAGAGAGAGACAGCAAGAGCGTGAGCAGGGGAGGGTCAGAGAGAGAGGGAGATACAGAATAGGAAGCAGACTCCAGGCTCTAAGCTAACTGTCAGCACAGAGCTCGAGGTGGGGCTCGAATTCATGAACTGTGAGATCATGACCTGAGCCAAAGTCGGACACTTAATCGACTGAGCCACCCAGGCACCCCAAGAAGTCTTATGACGAAGAAACAAGTGAACCCTCCTCCCCCCAAAATAAGAGAGCTGAGGGAAATTCCAGGATGATGGTAAAGACTGGTCACCCTCAAAAATAATACCTGTATATCAAGTATAGAGAGTAACCAGTCCAGAATGAAGCAAGGCACAAGGCTCTGGAAGAAATGTCTTCAGAAAGATAAAACTGGGGCATCACTCTATGATTTTTCCTAGCATATTTTACAGGACTATTTGTCTCTTTAAATGTGTGCATGTACATCTTTAGAAAAAGTCAAACAAAAAAATGTTTTCTTTAAAAAACTAAAGACTTCGTTCCAGGTCAGGCCATGTCTATCTACTAGTCTGTCATAGTTGTATGGCGATACGTACAACTATCTTACCCTCTCCTGCCAGGCATGGAAGCCACTTTAAGCACCGTCCAAATACAGCACTGTAATAAATCTTGCAAGTGGGTGCACACTGACGGAAGTGGGAAAGGGGGTTCTCCCCAACCCCTCGCTCCCTTTTGGGTATATACTTTATTTGTAAGAGTAGTGAATTAGAAATAAAACCCAAATGAATTTATATTAACTTTCTTCTCAGAGGCTGGGAAAACTTCACACCCCTTCCTCTGGGACATCCACACCGAGGTTTTGAGGTTTGAGAGTACCTGCTCAAAGAAAATGAGTTCTCATATGCTTCCCAGTTTCTCCTAATTATTTGTGCCATGCTTCCCAATACATGTGGGCCTTTTAGGTTCCCTATTTAAAGTGGTTATTTCCTTAAAACATCGACTTGTAAGCAAAATTTTACAATGCCATAAAAGTTAGTTAAGTTTTTAAAAACAATTCCTAGTTAACTTCTATAGACATAATAAAAAACATCCATATTAAAGTGCTACACTGTCTAAGCCAAGGCAGCTTCTAGGGTACAAGTTACATTCCATTTCTTGTCTTAAATCACCTCATTGAGGTATAATTGATATACAAAAAGTTGTTCATATTTAATGTATACAATTTGGTGAGTATGGAGACGAATATACATCTGGGAAACCAGCACCACAGTTTCTAATATTAACATATCCACCTCCAAAAGGTTCCTCCAGCCCTTCTAATTTGTTCTTATTAAGTGATATTAAAACGCTTAACATAAGATCTATCATCCTAGCAAAATTTTCAGCTTACAGTACAGTACTGCTAGCTATAGGCATTATGCAGTACAGACCTCTAGGACTTAGCCATCCTTCATAACAGTTCTCACTTCTTAATCTACATAATTACACAGTCTGCTCACTTTGTGAAATTTATGATATTCAGATTTTAATCTATGTATATTTTTCTTCAATATAGAAGCTTGTGAAAAATATGGGTGTGATATTGTATTTAAGAAAATACATATATTTGCCATCTGCAACAACATGGATGGATCTAGAAGAGTATTATAAATACAAAATAAATCAGAAAAAGACAAATATAGGATTTCACTCATAAGTGGAATTTAAGAAACACAATAAATGGCAAAAGAAAAAGAGACAGGCAAACCAAGAAACAGACTCTTAAGCACAAAGAACATACTAATGGCTACCAGATGGGAGATGGGTGGGGGTGAGATAGGTGATAGGGATCAAGGAGTGCACTTGTGATCAGCACCGGGTACTTCATGTACTGAAGTGTTGAATCACTATACTATATACCTGGAACTACTATTACACTGTATGTTAACTGGAATTTATTAAAAAAAAAAAAAGAAGAAAAGGGGGGGCCTGGGTGGCTCATTAGGTTAAGTGTCCGACTTCAGCTCAGGTCAAGGCCCGTACCAGACTTTGTGCTGACAGCTAGCTCAGAGCCTGGAGCCTGCTTCAGATTCTGGGTCTCCCTCTCTCTCTCTGCCCTTCCCTTGCTTGCACTGTGTCTCTCTTAAAGATAAATAAATGTTAAAAAAAATATTTAAAGAAAAAAAGGAAAAAGAAAAAATATATATATATATGGTCTCTGTCCTGGCTCCTGGCAAGAGCTCCTAAAACCTTTTAATTTCATATATGATTAGAGAGACGGGGGCCTCTACTGTTGGACCTGGCTTTTATCCTGTCACTGAATTAGATAAAGGCGAAGTGAAAAGAGCAAGTCTATGTTATTTGTAACAAGCCCCTTTCAACTACGTGTAAGTTAGTGTTAGTGAGGTGGTTTGTGAAAAGTCTCTCTAGATAACCACAGGATGGCAGGTAGCTGCCAGTGGAACCAACCATGTGATCAGAGCACTGGGACTTCAATGGCTGGTGGCTGAGTCCAATCCCCAACGGCAAATGATTTAATCATTCATGCCTATGTAATCTGTCTCCACGAAAATTATAGCCAAAAGGTTCAGAGAACTAGCTTGGTGAACCCATCCATGAGAATGACACACTCCAACTTCATAGGGGCAGAAGTTCAGGGACTCAGGACACTTCTAGACCTCACACCATGTACCTCATCTTTTGCTGTTCAAATTTATCCTTTATCATATCCTTCATTATATTATAACCCAATAAACATAAGTGCTTTCCAGAGTTCTGTGAGCCATTATAGCAAATTACTAAACCTGAGGAGGGGAACATGGAAATCCCTGAGTTAAGTGTGCAGAACATACTACTTGTGACAGCCATTTGAAGAGAGGGAAGGTCTTGTGAGTCTAAGCCTTTAATATATGGGATCTGATTCTAACTCTGCATAGAGTTTAAGAATTCAATTTAATGGTAGTTCACCCAGCTGGTATCACAGAGCTGATTGATACAGAAAAATACCTACACATTTGAAGTCGAAGTATTCAATGTATAGAGGAACAGAGATTTTCAAGAGGTCTCTATTACTTCATTCTCATTTCAATTTAATTCAATTTATAATTCGACACTGATCAGTAAAGAGCGGCCAAGATGGTCAGTTGACAATGAGTAACTACATTGGTAACGTATTAGTATTTGTAATATGTCGGCCTTAAAAAGCTCTCATTAACACATACTACATTAAAAGGCTTATTTCTGAAATAAGCTAACTTTTCTTTTAAGGAAGCTCCATGCCCACCACAGAGCCCAAACCAGGGATTGAACTCACAACTATGAGATGAAAAGCCGGACGCTTAACCGATGGAGCCACTGGTGCCAATTTATTTTAAAGTGTTAGCATAACTAGTCTCTACATGAGAGCCTAATATTCTGCATGGAAATGATCTGGTTCTGTTGAAAAATGTCATTCAGTTTAAAACTTTGTCAAAATGGGCACCTGGGTGGCTCTGTCAGTTAAGCATCTGACTTCAACTCAGGTCATGATCTCACAGTTCATGAATTCAAGCCCCATATAGGGCTCTCTGCTGTCAGCACAGAGCCCACTTCAGATCTTCCATCCTCTCCTCTCTCTGCCCCTCTCCCACTCTCTCTCTCAAAAAAAACATTAAAAAAAACCTGTCAAAACAAAAAAAACAAAAACAAAAATATTCCTGATTCCTCAAATGATCTTTTATCAAAAACAAGATTAAATAAAGAAAATCTTAAGATTTATGGTTACAATTACATAAGGTACTTCTTCTAGAATGGTGTAAAACATACATAAATCTACAGATAACTAGAAAAGTGAAAGAGATGCACTTTCAGACTGACACATTTTCAATAAAACTGTTAATTTTTTTAAATCAAAATACAAATTTCAGAAATGAAATTACAAAGTGCAAATACATAACCTAGATACACTTAACTGGTTTCTCCTTGATTTTATACTCTCATGTAAATGATAAAAATCAGTATTGAAAAAGTATACATTAATTCCAAATGCTTACTTCTCCTATCATTTCTTACAATCCAGTTTCAAAAATTTTACTCAAAAAGGATGAGAACCTTTAAGTACAGTCTTTATTTAAATGGAATCATGCTTGATATTTTCTCTGTTTTTAAGAATTACTCTTACTAAGAGGCAACACCAACAGCTTACAAAATGCCTGTAAAACTGGGAAAGAATTTTAGCTCTCGATATGCACTTGTAATTTAAGTCCGAAAGTGTAACACTCAGCAGCATGAAGAGTTACATACCAAAAGTTTTAAAGTACTCCTTCAGGGATATTTAGGTTAAGCATTGTTCCAGGCATTACACATAGAGCAATGAACAAAACAAAGTTCCAACCCTCAGAATTTATAGTTTGCAGTAGGAGGAGATAGAAGATAATTTTAGATAATTAGAACTATGAGTACTATAAAGGAAAGAAGGCAAAGAGATACACGGATCAGAAGGCACTTGGACAAGCACTTGAATAGAAGGATGGGGCAGATGCAAACACATGAGAAGAACACTCCAGACAGAGGGAAGACCAAGTATCAGAATGTACCCTGCTTGTTCAACGCATAACAAGGGAAGTGTGGCCAGAATGAATGAATCAAAGACAAGACCCTTCGAGAACTATGCAGTACAATCTTACAAGCAATGATAAAGAATTTCAATTTTAACCTAAATGAAATGGGAAGCATTGTACATTTTTTAAGCAAGGGAACAGTAACAGTGCCTTTATTTGCCACTTAAAATGAGGCCGGCTGCTATGTGGAAAAAGAACTTGACTATAAAAAGCAAGAACGGAAGGAAGAAAGAGGTCAGTCAGGGGCTTCACAGATGCTGAGAAATGGTCACAGTTCCTTGATGTACAGTGTTAGTGGGGGAAATGGTGAATAAGTTGTATTTACAAGCTTCTGGAGGTTGATTTTGCTGACAGACTTGAAATGCAGAGAGGAGAAGTAAAGAATCAAGGATGATTTATACTTTTTGATAGGGACATCAACTGAGGTAAGAATAAGACCATTACATGCAGTTTAAAACACACACACACACACACACACACACACACACAACCCCACTGTGTTTGAAATGCAGATGCAAATATCTTTGGAAAATCATGCTTTTCTATTACGTATACTAAACTACATGTTTGGTACACTGTAAATTTCCTCTCTTCATAAAGTTTGTGATGAGACTATGTGTATAATGACACTAACAGTGTAGAAAATTATGCCAACTATTATATTACAAATATCAAGAACAGGCTACCCAGTGAAATCTCGTAGTTCAACATACTCACCACTCTATAGAGCTCAGTGTTAGGGTGGTCCAGGTAATTCAGAAACTAAGTAAGTTGAAAGTATGCAAGGCTTTAGAGGACGAAGCGATCACTGTGAGATGATATGTATCGCTGAATCATCACAGGAATAAATGGCAACTCAATAACATGGCAAGTCTAATGCGTGTTAACTCTAAATCAGCAGAGGCCCTGAAGTGTCCATCAATTCCTTAACATTATGATGAAAAGATATTTTAATAGATGCTGCTCAGATGGTAGGCTTGTGTGCTTGAAACATGAACAGGTCTCTGACTGTTGTCTATCTTCCACACACACTTATATATAAGTATAATATACACACATATCATATATATACACACTGGCACTGACAGTCAGGAAGGCTATAGGACCAAGGTCCTATATCATGGTCCTATCAGTCGGGTAGGATTTTAGGTGTTTCTTTTGTCTTTCTATTTTGCTATTTTTCTAAATTTGCAACATTTGCCCAGTAAAAAGTAAATCGATAAATGCATTTAAAATGAATTTTGAAAACTCTTTGATACAACCTCAGCACCTATGAGAAACAAGGACAAAATACTCATGAAGCAATACTCATGTCCTTATATAACGGAAAAAATATCCAAGTATTTCTGAGGCAGAAATACACAGAGAGAGAGTAAATGTGTTCTAAGATATGAGACTATGTGTTTTGAATACAGTGTAAGGGGGTGAAAAAAGGATGGCATTTTACTCCTTACGATTTTAAATTATGCTGCTAAGGGATATACATTTCTTATAATGTTATTTTCCCTTTACCTGTTTTCTCTCTTTAGGATTGAGAAGTAAGTACCGAGGATCAAAAACTATCTTGTGCAACTCCTTCTCCCACGTTGAAAAAGCAGACACCTTTAAAATAAAAATGTATTGCCTCATAATTAAGTTGGCTTTAAAAACATAAAGGTCATATAATTTTCCTTGAAATCTACAGGACATCTGCTTAAAAAGGAGACATAATAAAAACCATACTGAAGTTTCCATCACTAATAAATGACAAGCAGTGGGAGGCTAGCAACAGCAAATTTCCACACTAATTGGCTCTGAACATTTCTGTATTATATAGAAATAACACATACCTAATTACTCATTAAAATAACCACTACTGTGTGACATTTTAAAAATCAGCACATCAGAAAAAGCCTTGAAGATTTGCATTTTGATTTCCCATGCTTGCTCCAATCTTGTGAACAAAGCTGTGATTTTAAACTGAACATTTAAACTTATTCAAATGATTCTGTAACTATAACCAAAAGGTCGAAACCCCTCTCAATTAAGCTTTATTAATAATATCACAAAATGCCAGTTCTCCTTTAACCAAAAGCCATCCTGAAAGTACTGAAAGAAAATCACATATACCTTACCTATCCCATGTCGTCCGCCACTCTGTAATGTTAATACTCTGTTAATACTCATCTCATAGATTACTCACCAAAATTTAACGACCCGACAAACATTAAATGTTATTTGTATTTAAAAGGACAGTAAAAAGGTATTTAGTCAAACATGATACGATGAGCCAAGAAAAAGGCTGCTTGAGAGAGTACAGTAATTTGATAGGCTTCCCTTACCTCCCCCCCCAAACATGAGCACTAACCTTAGATTTGACCTTTTAGCAAGACACATTTATATTACTTATACAAAACAGAAATATCTCCCCCAAAGATTGTTTTCTGACCCCTCTCTCTAGCAGCATGTCCTTGAACTGCTTCATTCGGGCCTCCAGAGGGACAATGGCCCTTTCTCGGGCAGCTTTAATTTCAGCTTCCATGGCAGCTTCTTTCTCTGAATCAAGGTCTTTATTATCGTCTCTCCTATAAAAAATAAAATGTAAGGGCATCAACTGACACAATATTAATAAGGAATCTTGCTAAAATCTTTAAATCAATGGAATATTCAAGACTCACTACTGAGCAGCATATTTTTGGCAAAATAAATTATACTGAGGGTTTCAAATGAAGTCTAAGGGATAAACAACGTTCATTATAATAATGATAAAGATATAATGAGCTTCCTAATGATGTTACAGTGGTTATATCGTGCTGTCTCTCCTTCTGATACACAAAATGAACTACCTTACTTTCAAAAACAAACAAAAAAACCTAGCAATGCGGTAAAACTATGTTAGAAACAAACAGCACAAAACATAATTTTTAGTTCTTGAAATGATTTAGGAAAAACAGTATTTTCCAGAATGTTTTACATTATAGATGCATAAAATATTTTTTTAATCTAATAAAAATTGGTATAAGTCTTAGTAATCTCAAATATTTATTTTGAAAATAAAATGCAAATATCTGCAAACTTGGCCAAGTGGATATGTGAGATATATACCTTACCTACCTGACATCTTTTTTACTCACTTTCTGGGTGGTAAGTTGAGATTTAAGTTGAAGGACAGGTCCCAGAGAGCAACATAGGCCCAGGAGTAGTTAGATGGAATTAGAACTGTTCATCAATGACTAAACTACTTCTTTTTCCTCCAAAAATGCACCTCAGGGCTAAGGACCACCCTGTTGCTGTATCGCACTCAAGTGAGATGGTAAACATGAAATCGAGTCACCTCTCAAACATCTGCACTATGAAGAAGGCCCGTTCATATGAATAATCCAAAGAGTAAGTAATTCAATAATATTCGGGTGTGTCTGAGCAGATCTTCCTTCTTAAATATGATCTGCTAAGTATAAAAATAAAATTGGTTCATATTCCCTACACAAACTTAAGGGAATTGGGAAAAACAGAACATCACAAATTTCAAAAGCATGCTATACAGAAGTGAAGGTAGCCCAAATGATTTAAAATGGCTAACCCAAAAATATGGTTAAGTGAGAGGTAATTAGCAATTTAGGGAATGACTCAAAATAGAAGACATAGTCCGTGACCTGCAGGAACTTAGCGAGATAGTCTGTGACCTAAGATATGCACAAAACAAACAGGTAAAAGTAATTTGCCAAACAATATACCCTCTTATAATAATTTAAGAACTATTTATATAAAGAATTAAAAGACATCCAAGAAATATAACTAATGAAAACAAATAACCTTTATAGAATTACACTAAATGAAAATGTCACAATACAAACTATCACTATCTATCTCAATAAAGGAAATAAAGAAAAACTAAGCCAGGAAAAATAGGCTTTTAACTTTGTACCTAAATAGAGAAGCTCGGGCAATCCACATAAAGGACTTCTTTGACATTCTCCTGATAAAAGCAGTTAAAAACCTTACAGAGTTGTCTATAAGAACAAACAATTAAAAACAACCTAAAAGTTTAACATTGTAGGAACATCCAAAATTATGGTTACATTAACAGAATGAATACAGTCATTTATAATAATTAAGAAAACAAATATTCTAATTTTCTTTTTTAAAGAACACAAACTCAGTTGCTTACAACTAATAAAAGTATTTACATATTTGGTCAAGAACTAAAAAGTCAACTACAAAAATGAAAATAGCTGTTGTTACTCTGGTTGATTACAAGTGACTCTCTTTACCAGCTTAATTTCTTTAACATTGTTGCTAATGATTTTTTAAAAAGAACCACCCTTCCAAGGGGTCATCTCACTCATTTCCTTGCCATAATTTGGCTGCATTCAATCTGTCCTTTTCAGATAAGGGCTATGGATCATCCAGTTCCTAATCATGTCTTCGAACTCTCCTTTTTGCTGCTAAATAATGGTCCCATTCCTCCCCCACCCACACCCAAAAACCCTNTCTATACCCCCCACCCCCATTCATCCCCCTTAATTAGTAACATGCCTATTCCACCCAACTACAGAGCACCGGCCAATCTAATGCCCACTTATGGCAGTCACTCTCTCTCAAAGCACGTTCTAAGCTCACAGGTTCCGTTTTCACCAGGTAGTAATGATACAGACTCAAGGAATAGCTAAATGATAAGTATTTAAAAAGAGAAGTCTGTGTATCTATAATTATGAAATTTCTGAAATGGTGTCTGTTAGTGTAGACACTAAGGAGGAAGTTAATTTTTTTTTAATTCCAGCTTAACGAATACCCGAAAATAATTTATCAACTAATTCCTAAAAATGTCATTTGGCTCCATAATATACACTTAAATAACCAAATATTCTGCAAATCTAGCAACATTAAGGACACCATTTCTACATTCTAAAGCAAAGCTTTCTAATATCAGGCCTTAGAGAGCAATCATAACTTTGGTCTCCTGACAACATACACATTACTTGTCCCATCCACAAACTGACTGTGACTTAAATAACTTTTAAAATAGCTACAATCTGCCTGAATTACATAAACTATAAGTATTACTTACTTCCGTTTTTTGGCTTTAACAGGTTCATCTTCATTAAGTTCTTCCATTAACTCTTGTTCTTCTTTAACTGTAAAATCAAATTTAAACCTTTTCAGAATAAAAATAATCAAGCAACAATTGGAATACTTAACTATTCATCCTTCTGCTAACCACTACTAGAACACTTCCATTAACAGTATGAAAAAGTAGCTACAATTTATAGTTACTCACTTGCACTCATAGAGAATTGCCATTTTTGGATGGACAGCATTGTCGGGGTCGGGTGCCCTGGCAAAAACATATCAAATATTATTATGAAGTTACATGCACATATTACCCAATCTTTTCTTTTAAAAAGTTACCGTTTCTATAAGGTATCCATCCCATAATATTCCCTTCTTTATAAAACATTAAACAAACCATAACTCTGTACTTCCTAAATGAATCTTCCCTTTACATTAAATTTCCAGTTCACTTTCAAATATTTATTCCTGACACAGGGGGAAAACTGATGCCTAGTATCTTTAGCCCCAGACAGGAAAAGTTTCACTGATTTGAAAATGACTCATAAGCAAAAACTGTAGCACTACATACACACAATCTATAAAGACCTCTCAATTACTGTAAATGACCTGTATGAGGACTGATTTCATGGGAAATATTAATGATTCATTTATGCTTCTACAGCTGACAAAGGGGGCGGAGGCTCTATAAAAACACAATCATGTCAATATGAGGGCAAATTACCAATAAAAAATATGCAATCAAAATTATTTAAAAATATTGGTCTTCATTATATACACTGAAATGCTGCCTGAACATGAGGTACCTTAAAAGATAATCTCTTAAAAAGGTTTGTCTCTATAATGTCAGGAATAAGGCTTACCTTCCCTAAATTTCAATTACTTTAAAAGACTGAGCTTTGGGGCACCTGAGTGGTTCAAGTCAGTTAAGAGTCTGACTCGATCTCATGGCCAAGGTGAAGCACCATGTGGGCATGCTTAAGATTTTCTCTCCCTTTGCCTCTACCCCTCCCCGGTTCGCTCACTCTCTCCAAATAAACAAACAAAGGACAAGGCTTTCATATTTTTACAAAATTTTGGTGTTTTTTTTTTTTAAGAAAAATTTTTTAATGTTTTTATTTATTTGTGAGAGAGAGAGGAAAACAGCCTGAGCAGGAGAGGGTCAGAGAGAGAGAGGGAGACACAGAATCCAAAGCAGGCTCCAGGCTCTGAGTTGTCAGCACAGAGCCCGACGCGGGGCTCAAACCCACGAACTGTGAGATCATAACCTGAGCCGAAGTTGGACACTTAACTGACTGAGCCACCCAGGCGCCCCCAAAATTTTGTACTTTACAAGAGTTTAATAAACAATATTTTAAAAATACTCTGTACCATTCTATTTCAAAAAATGTATTACTAGTTACAAAAGGTGCTAAAAGAAAACTCAATGTTGGTATCAGTAAAAGTGGGGGGGGGAGAACACTCAATAAGATATGTTTTAGTATTATTAACAAGCAAAGAGCCAACCTTAGCAAAGCGAACATATCCTGAACTAACTAAAAATCTTAAAGAGGCAAGTAAGTTAAAAACACACACACACATAAATATTTTACAAAAAGGAATTGTCTAAATTCTCTATTTTTTAATAGCTCTGCTACTGAACTCAAACCAGCATAGTGGACTATTTCCCATTTCTTAAATTTCTTATATTCCTAGAAAACAGCAACAAGCTTTCCTAAATGACCTTGTATTTTCTGTAAAAATATTAAAAGAATGTTAAAATTAGAGGGCAAATTCCTAATGGAAAACTTACTTAGTTTCTTTACTTCTTCCATTCCTTTTTTATGAGGAGGCTCCTGAATAATTTTGTCAACATCCGCCCTTCCAATCAGATCATCAGGTCGGTCCCACATCGAGAGACGGGTGGTAGGATTATAAAAGAAGACCCGCTCATCACCAGTCCAAACAACACACCTACAAATTGATTCAAATATCAGTTTCTCATGTTATAGAACACATGTGACAGATAGGGCTCTTACTGTCATCTTGCCAAAAGGAGAGGTGGTGGTGGTGGGGACACCTCGGATAGCAAGAGTTACAGAGCCAAACAAGATTTTTAAAGGAGAGCGCTGATTGGCAAAGGTTAAGGACAGCAACTCAACATATTAACAGAGAAAACCAGGAAAAGCAAAGTTATTCGTAATCAGTGTTTAGAGTGCTCAGGAACTCAGTCTGGCTCACTCAATCTGAGAGGGCTATTATTTTTACCTATCACAAAGGATGAGTTTAATGGCAACAAATAAGCATGTTATCAAGCAGTTCTAAAGCTAAAAAGACCACAGCACAGTATCTGTTAACATAGTGCTTCTTTATATTTCTTACCAAATCAGAATTTTACGTACTCAAATGTAACCTGCTATGAAATCTTTAATATCTCATTACATCCAATACAAAATCAAAAAAAAAAAAGTACTGATTGCACTGTGACACCATAGCCCACGACAGCTCACTGTTCCTGTTAATTATAACAAGAAATTCAGACAAAATAGAAAAAATAGGAATACAAAGACTCCGTGCAGTTTTTAAAAACATAAATATTTAAGTTTGGAAGAGAGTCACTGTTTACAGCAGCAACTGCAAGAGGTAAGTTTCCCACGTTTGCTCCCTCAAATCTCTGCCCTGAGAGCCCCAAGTCACACAGGAACATGGCCAGAGTAGCACAGGCAGCGAAAACTTCCAACAGAGACAAGGTCTTTATGGCAAGATAATTAAAAGTTCATCAACAGCTGCCAACCCAAGTTGATCTAGCTGTTGAAATTATCAGACAAACCTCTACTGCTGAAATAATCAAAGGCTTTCAAGAAGCAATTATAACTACAGAGTTCACGAGATGAAGGAAAAACCTGAATGAAAGTATAGTTCTCATCACTGAAATGGAAAACTGTATAAAAAAACCTGAAAATTTTAGAGATATAAAATACAGAAATGAAGCAAAGGAAATAAAGAGAAAGAGACAAGCCAAGAAAATGAGTCTCATAATCCAGAGAACAAATTGATGGTTAGCAGAGGGAGGTGGGTGGGGGACGGGTGAAAAAGGAGACAGGATGAAGGCATGCACTTGTGGGGAGCACTTGTCTATGCAAGTGCTGAAGCCACTATTTTGTACATCTGAAACTAATATAACACTGCCTGCTAATTATCCTGGAATTAAAATAAAATTAAAAATTAAAAAAAGAAAAAGAAAAGTACACAATCAAAATTAAAATTCTCTAGCAGAGAGATGAGAGGAAATGATCAGTGAACTAGAGAGTGGATCAGTAACTGTCCCATCTGAGGAACAAAGAGAGGTGATAAAAACAATCAACAGAGTTTCAGGAACTTAAGTGACTATGTCAAAATGCCTTAAGGAAATGTCACTGGAATCCCAGAAGGGAAGGATATTGGGGCAAAAATAACCCAAAAACCTGTCAAGACATAATGGCCACAAGAAAATGTCCAAATTTGGTAGAAGATACAAATATTAAAGAAGCTCAGTGAACCCCAAGCAGGATAAACTTCACGAAAACCATACTTAGACACAACATAATCAACCTGGTGAAAATCAAAACTAAAGAAAAATCTTTGCTAGTAGCTAAGAAAAAAGTATGACAGGCTACAAACAGGTGAACAAGTCCAATGACCATGGATTTCTTACCAGAAATCCTAGAGGCAAGAATACAGTAAAACAACAACCTTAGAGTTCTGGGGTGCAGGGAAAAAAACACTGCCAACCCAGCACTCTCTATACAGCATAAATATCCTTCAGGAACAAGGGCAAAAAAAAATATTCCCAGATGAATAAAAAATAAGAGATTTCATCTCCAGGTGGCTATTAATGAGCATGGGTTTTGGGGGGAAGGGGTGGGGGGAGATAACGGAAATGTTCTAAAATTGATTATGGTGAGGAGTGCACAACTCTGTGAATATATTTAAAATCTAGGAGTTGTGTACTTTAAATGAGGGATGTGATTTATCTCAATATACCGGGTACATTTTTAAGAAGCTAGACAAAAAAGTATTTACTATATGATTCTCGACAATATTTTATAAAAAAAAATACAACGCAATCTAAAATAATACAAAGCAGAAGGATGCTTACGGATGGAACTGGAGGGATGGACTACAAAGGGACACAAGGAAACTTTTGGGGAATGTTATTTTGATTGTGGGAATGATCTTGAACTATTTGAGCTCACTGTACTTCAATTGTACTTAATAACATACACAAAAAAAAAAACAAGAAAATAGGGGTGCCTAGCTGGCTCAGCTGGTCAAGTGCAACTTTTGATCTCGGGATTGTACATTTGAGTTCTCTGTTGGGTAAAGAGATTACTTAAAAATAAAATCTTTTTTAAAAAACCAAGAAAATATGTAACATACTACTAAACCAAAATCTTTTGTGGAAATGGACTAGATACGTTTTTGTCATGAAATCCAACAAAAAACCAATGCTCACTAATCCTAGGGAATACAAAATGCTTCTACTTCTGACCTCTCTTTATAATTAATTACAAAAGTGTAGGGGAAGGTAACTGTTATCTATTATGTTCCATTAGAATAACCCTGAAAGGGGCACCTGGCTGGCTCTGTCGGGGGAGTATGTGACTCCTGACCTCAGGGTTGTGAGTTCAAGTCCCATGTTGGGTGTAGAGATTATTTAAAAATAGAATCTTAAAAAAAATTTTTTTTAAAAGAATTATCCTGACACATGTAAGCCATCTTGTTAGATGTTTAACTTTACTGGGGAAAAAAATCTATCCTAAATTTTCTATGCCAGTTTCTAAAATACTATTTAGCTGCTATAAACAGTAGGAACTACTCTAAGAAAGAGATGCTATTTTACTAATTGATGCTGGCTTCATAATACCAAAATGTGCCAATATAGCTCCCACAGTACTAGCAGTAAATGTACAGGGAGAAGCTGTCAGGACATTTCAGAATTAACAGGAAAATAATGGACAAAGAATTCTGTCAGAAAACTGTCCTGTGCTAATAATACGCATGATAAAATGTTTAAGGGTGAAGTGTATGAAGATCTGCAACTTTTAATCCATGAAAAAATTAAGATTGGTTGGCAGATGCATTGAGGGATGAAGCAGACATGATAAAATGTTAGCTGTAAAAGCTAGGTGGTCAATATTTGGTGCTCGCTGTTCTAAAAACATTCAATGTTTCTCTCTGTTTCAACTTTTTCATAATAAAATACTGGAGTGAAAAAGGCTCTGGAAACAGCAACAAAAAAAACCCTACAGAAACACAACAGCAACCTAACTAATTAGTAGCCCTGTGCCACTCTGAGTATATGCAGAAGTGAATAAAAATTAAGCAAAAAATTTTCCTAAGTTAAAACCCAACATGGACAAAGCACAGCAAATACAGGCAGCCCCACTCTGCACTTTGTGGGGCACTATAAAAATAACTACAAGTTACATCTATACGATGCAATCTTAGTAAACCATGGAAAAAATTAGTTAGTCCATGACCTTTAAAAACCTTTGTCAAAACATTAAAAATTCTTAGAACCAGAAACTAAAATTTACTGATCCTAAGGAATACAAAATGCTAATTTTGGCCTCTCCTACTTTAAAAGAAATAATCAAACTAATGCTGTGAAATACAAAGGGAAAAAATCCCAATACAAGTAACGGAAATATGAAACTTCATGTTTTACATTTAGCTTAATCTAAAAAATAGTCCTTCAAAGGGCAACATCTGAAGATATCAAGTGATAAGAAAAATCTAATTATCCAAATGAAGTGGCATACTCTGCTTAGCTGAGTAACTTTTTTTGTTTGTTTTTAAGATTTTTTAATTCTTACGTAATCTCTAGACCCGCCTGGGGCTTCAATTTACAACCCAACATCAAGAGTTACATGTTCAACCAAGTGAACCAGCCAGGCACCCTTGTAGTAATTTGTTTTGCTTAAAGTTAACAATTACCCATTTTACAAGAAATAGAAAATAATTAATTAAGGAATTACTGACAATACATTCTTTCAGTGATAGAACTTGGAAAATAATTTGGACAAGCAGTTATCCTTCATGTATTGAGACAGACTATAAAAGCACTAGGAACACATAGTTGTATATAGGGAGGTGGTCTTCCTAAGAAAGACCTAGAAGCTATAAAGATCAATATTTGATTTCATCAAAATGTAAAATTTATGTATGAGAAGACAGCAAAACAAAAATGAACAGATAGGTAGAAGCTGTAATATATGTAAAAGTTCAAAGGAATTAATAGCATGCATAAAAAGCTCTCGCCTATCATTAAGAAAAAGACAAGCCCATAAAAAAGAGGAAAACTGTGAAGAAGCAATTGACAGCCAATGAACATGAAATAAATTCAGTTACACCAGTACTCTGAAAACACACAACAGGATCTCTTTTCTTAAAAGATTACCGAAGATTTCAACAGAATATTCCTACACTGGTATGAGGGAGAGAGCACTGGTAGGCTATTAATGGGAATATTTACTGGCACAGTCCAGCCTGCCCCCAAAAAACCTTTCTGAGGTCAACTTAGCATTATCTACCAAAATATTAAAGAACAGTATCACTGGATTCAACAACTTCACTTCTAGAAATCAATCCCAACAGAAATCCTTGCATGTGGGGATGCCTGGGTGGCTCAGTCAGTTAAGCGTCTGACTTTGGCTCAAGTCATGATCTCACGGTTCATGGGTTCGAGCCCCGCATCAGGCTCTGTGCTGACAGCTAGCTCAGAGTCTGAGGCCTACTTCAGATTCTGTGTCTCCCTCTCTCTCTCTGACCCTCCCCCCTCCACTCTCTGTCTCTCTCTCAAAATAAAATAAAGACATAAAAAAATTAAAAAAAAAAAAAAAAGAACTTGCATGTGTTCACAAAGAAATATGTAGAAGGATATCCTAAACGTCAAATTTTGTAGTGCTGGGGGAAGGAGGGGAGGGAAGACAAACCAATCACCCATTCTTAAAAAATTATGCATTTATGGAAAGCCATGCTACCACAAACATATTTATTTGTACAAAAACAGCAAAATTTCTGAGACATATTTAGTAAAAACCATGGAAAATATAGCTTTTAAGACACTATAACATGCATGTACACCACACATAAAACTCTATATACATGTATACCAAACACAGGAAAGGGTCCACAAGTTATATGAAATCGAAGTTTTATTAATGAAAAGGCTTGGTGAAGGTGGAATTATGTAATTTTTTACTTCCTGTAATTCATTCATATTATATGTTTTTACAGATTCACACATCCTTCTCTAATATATGAGATCAACGAGAAAATAAAGCAGGACACAAAAACTATAGCTATAAAACAGAGGAAAAGAGGTTTAGAGGATAATAAATACAAGAGACTTGACATGCAGAAATAAATGTTCCAGAAGAAGGAAAAAACAAACAGGTAAAGAAAAGCAATAATGAATCAAACTCCAAAAGACGATTTCACTCATCTGGCGAGAAACCTAAATCTGACTGATGAGGCCCACAAAGTTTCAGCCTGGTGGGGTTGGAGTCGGTTACCAGCTTCTCATCTATAGTACTCAAACTCAGGGACCAAAACCTAGGAAAATATTCTTTTAAAAGACTCTTTCCATAACTTTGATTTTGGATCCAGGTTTAATATTTTACATAATTATTTTTAAAAAATGAGGCTGTGTATCAAATTGGTAGAGTGAAATATACAGAAAACAATTATTCCAAATGCCTTTAAAACACAGTAATTTGACTATGCATCCCTGGAGTGACATATCCTGAACATAAAAATAATGGGGAGAAAAAAAGCTTGAACTATCTTCAGTACTGCACTGTTAAAGACAGTGTTGGTACTGCTATTCTGTGACTTGTGCGTGAGCAAAGTAAATGAAGGGCACCAGAGTGGCTGAGTCAGTTAAGCATCTGCCTCTTGATTTCAGCTCAGGCCATGATCTCAGGGTTCCTGAGATCAAGCCCAGCATGGACAGCAAGGAGCCTGCTTGGGATTCTCTCTCCTTCTTTCCCTGCCCCTCTCCTTCTCACTTACACCCACATGCTCGCTCGCTCTCTCTCTCTCTCTCTCAAAATAAATAAGCATTCCAAAAAAGAAAAAAGAAATTAAGAAAATGAGTAAATGTGTCACTACTACTCAGCAACAGGATTTTCAGCAGGAAAGGGGATACCAAATTAAAACAGAGGACGAGATTCGGTAAAAACCTTGCAGTAAACCTGAAATGAAAGTGATGATATGAACTAATAATCTATCTCTAAATGTATGCATCCTCAATCTGTGTCTCCCAAAGAGGTCTAAAAATAATGACTTATTCAGTAATAACATCTATCCCTAGATCCTATAAATGCCACTTCCCACAAAAGGAAACCAGTCTCCCTAGCAAAATGGCCAAATCTAGGTCTGAGACAGGAAAATACATGAGCAAAGCCAGGAACATCGTTGTCAGAGCACAAAGCAAGGAAGATATCAAAAACAGGGTTGTAACAAAAAACTCTGGGTTCAACCTTAAGAGGTTTCACCCAGACAAAGATGAAACAACTGAACATCAAAAAGGATAACAACTATAATGGGTAGAAGCATATAAATATATTGAGAGATGCCTGGGTGACTCAGTCTGTTAAGCGTTTGACTCTTGGTTTCAGCTCAGTTCATGATCTCACAGTTTAGTAGGAGTTCAAGCTCCACATTGGGTTCTGTACTGACAATGCAGAGCTTGTTTAGATTCTCTCTCCCCCTCTCTATGCCCCTCCTGAGCACACACTCTCTCGCTCAAAATAAACAAACTTTAAATATATATATGTATTTAAATTTATGAATTTATAATACTCCAACTCAATTCATTATTCTGAAAACCTCAGCACTACTGACACTTTAGGCCAAATAAGTAACTTTTCGAGGGCGTTGTCCTACACATGGTAGGACATTTAGAAGCATCACATCCCTGCCCTCTAACAACTAGATGTTACACACTATTAACACCTCCCAAGTAAAGACAACCAAAAAACAGCTCCAGACACTGCCAAACATCCCCTTATGAACTATTCTTGCCAAAAAGATCAAATCTGAATCTGATCATATCTCTGTACCTACTTAATAGTTTGCAGGAGAATCAGGAATACAAGACTCAAACAGTACCATCTGGATGCAATAATAAAATCCAGACTGTGAGTCTTCATGTAACAAATATATTTATCTCTTAAATGGCAAAATGAGAAGGAAGAAGCAATGAAAATACAATGAGGGGAATCTATACATTACAAGACTTAAGAAACAACTCACTACAGTGTGTGGACTATATATGGATTAAATGGACTCGAGCAGGAACAGGAGAGAAAGCACTGACGCAGGGAGAAGAAGAAAAGGGGGAACCAAACAAAAAAAAAGGAAAGAAAAGTCTACTATTCAACACTTCAATAAAAAGCCAATTTTATACAGTTCTACAAATGTAATCATATATGTGGGTATACAAACAAAATCATTTTAAAAGTATGTTAAACAATAAAAAGCAGAGTCAGAATCTCACAGTGGCTCAAATCTATAATTATGTATGATAAACATTAATGGACAGTACCATGAAAGGAGGAAGACAATGCAGCATATGAGTTTTAGGTTTAAGCACCCATAATATAAGAAATGAGAATCAAAATATTCATTAGATAAAAACTTCTACTTGACATATGTTCTTTTAAAGAGCCTTTTCTTTATGTATGATCAAGTAAGTAACAATCAAATATAGCAATTACAAAAAAAAAATTAAATAAAGTAACTTACTAAGTAAGCCAAGTACTTACCACGGGGTACCAGGAATAGGGGTAGTGGCTACTGGCTTTGCCTTCTGGGCAGCCTTTTCTTCTTCGGTCATCTCCTCTTCTTTGGGCTCCTACCGGAAATGATGTTACTCCCATTAAATGATTATCAAAAAACTAAACCAAAATACTAAACAAATACAAGCTACACTGCAAACACCTCGAAGTGCAACCAACATAAGATCGATTACTAACAAAGGGAGTATAGACTCTGAGCAGGAATTTCTAAGAAAGTTCTAAATCCTTGAGCCCTAAACAGAGCCGAATTCTACAACAGCAGACACCAGCAACAGCAGATGGTTCTATCTTACAAATTCACTGACCATCTGCTTAGAAGCAGAAATGGAGAATACAGTATAGAAAATCAGACTAGACCTCTTCATTTAAGGTTATTTGTTTCTCCTGCCAACTTCCTTACTAATAAACATGACTACCACTGGTCCCTGACTGAATAAAGGAAGCTCCTTTCAGTACTGTATAGAGATCATTCCATGCCAGGAGGAGACAGATAAAACATAACATGCCTCAAACATAAAACTGTACTTGTAACTTTATCATGTACCAGTCTATAATCAGGAGGCTAGAGATTGGGTCCATGCTCTGGTCCAAAGCCCTTTCTTTCTATGGGCCTTGGTTTATTAAAAGAATTTAAGACAACTTTCAAAGGAAAAACTGAATGACAAACTTCAAAGAACCCTAAAATTGTTAATTTTTAACAATTAACTGAACTTGTATCAGATGAGTTTTCAAATTACAAGTGAATTGTACCCAACAATTAGTGCTGGCTCCCAGGTTAGTGGGCTGTGGCCCTTTACCTCCTTTATCTCCTTTATTGGCTCTTCTTTAGGGTCTTCCTCCTCCGTCTCCATTGGCAGAGGTTCCTCAGAAGGTTCTTTAATTGGCTCTTTAATCTTCTCCTCTAATTTTTCTATTACAAAGTTAAGACAATGTCACTTGATGGTTTTTGCTGTAACTTTCCAAGAACTTTCAGAGTTTAAGCAGTTAAGATATTCAGAACTAGAAGTTATTAACCACAAAGATAAAATGTTCTTCTCTGTATCATCAATTTTAATCTCATGTACTGGTCAACTTCAAACTCCTCACTCTACCATGAGATAACTGTCACTCGAAAAGAACTACTGATTTCAGAGGGAAAGAAAGTCTTTCGAGTCATTCACATATCATTTCTAGCGATAGTCACTTTGCTGAAAAGGATGAGATACTAAGATACTTAGAAACAGGAAACAGTGATAAGAAATTATGAGTCTTCTTCATCCAAAACTTCAGGAGCCTCCTGTTTTCTTCAAAACACATACAATATACAACCAATCTCAGTAATTACACAATGAAGTAATTATGTCATTCCTGACAAAAGTAAAAATGTGTGTGTGTGTGTGTGTCTGTAATTTTAGATGGATGGAAAAATCACAGACAAATACGTAAGTAGAACTGGCTTTTTAAATAAATACATGCTTATCAATTCGGTAAAAATAAATCCAACAACTATGGAATTAGCAAATCCTTCAAATGTGCTAAAAAAGGAAGTAACTCAGATTTTTAAATAGCACTCTATTAATAGCATCACAGTTTTTACTACGTCTCAACAAGTCATTAAAACTATACCTTTTTCCTTTAGTTCTTGGGGTTTTTCCCAGGTTGATTCTAATGTTCTATTATTATAATAATATGTCTTCCCATCGGCTGTTTTATATTCGGTCCACTCAGAAACTGCTGTTGCTCCAGCTAAGGTAGCAGGTGAAGCGGCAATAGCGACCTGGGGATGTATCATAGGTACGATAGGAGGGGCCATTCCTGGCAATACACCTAAAAGAAGAGGAAGAAGAAGTTAGGTCCAAGTATCAACTTGCAATGCAAAATAAAATCTTAAGATATGAGCTAAATCTTCCTATTAAATACTAATAAATGAATGAGCAAGTTGGAACAAAAACAAATATAAAATGTAATTCACTTAATGCTATTTCCCTGTTCAGTTCTAAAGTCTAAATTCAATTAGATTCAGAAAATCAACTCAACAAGTATCTTAAGAATAGTCAAAAATTTGGGTCTTAACAGTTAAGTCTTAACCATAAACTATAAAAATCATGACACATTCTCTACATGTGACTAGAAATGTATTTTTATAAAGGATTTCTCAAACTCTAATGAAATCAAGGCAACAAGGATATTTACTGAACATATTTCCTGAAGCAAAATAATTTTCTAGTTCTAAGGTACCTAAAAGGATATGAATAAAATTCTCAGTTTTAAAGTAAATGACTGAGGTCGTTATCAAATCTATTTCAACATGTAAGTGATTAAGTCAGGTGTCCCTTTTAACTGTTTCGTTGGTTTAGTCTTTTCCTTAAAAAAGGTAGTTTCTTCTATTTTTTAAAAGATAAGCCAAGGTGAATATTCTTTTACAAGACAGCTGAACAAGCTGATAAATATATCAATTAAGGATATATGAATCCAAATTGGGGGGAAAAAACCCTCTAAGCCTCTTCTAGAATAAGTTTCAGGCGGCTATCTTCATTAATTTAAAATGTAAATTTATACTACACACAAATATTCACACACATATACTCACTAGCATGCAAGCATAATCACATCACTTTACACATGGAAATGATTTTTTTATATTTAACTTAAAAACACACATCAAAAAAACAAAATTAAATGTTATGAGTATGAGAATGAAGTTGTTTACACTTATTACAAAAATTAAGATATAAAGTGATCTGACCTTATTTGCTTTTGTGAACCAAAGAAGCTAATACTACAGGCAATTGGGAAAATTAAGTGTTGGCCAAATATGACAACTGCATTTATATTGCTCATTAAAAAGAAAAATATAAAAAAATCCACTCACTTGGGCAAAAATAAATAAATAAAAGGATAAACAACAACATTCACTACCATGCCAACTTACAGACAAAACAAACTAAGATGGTTTTAAAAATTACCGGTCTTGGTGGTAGCGACTGTCTTTACATACGGGCAGCTGACTATTTGCATCATTGCTACACCTGTAAAATGGATAAGCAAGCATACGTTGGAAAGCTGCCATGGTATGTCGGCTACCACTGGGATTCAGGGAAATAATTTACCACTACAATTTAGAATGCTATTTCCAATGAAAAAGACCAAGAATGGAGTAAAATTTCTTCATGTTTGACATTTTGTGGGAAGTAGTGCCAAATCCAAGGATAACTAATTCTAAATTATAGCATCGATTACCTTTTTATCAAACCAGCTCTGATAATATTTGAAGGAGTCTCAAGAGTTTAAATTCAACAAAGGAAGCCCCTTCATTATATATAACAAGTTCTCATGTGGGACATTTTCCCACAGGACATCAAACCCATGCTGCTGTTGCTTAGATACCAGTGAAAGGCAGATGCAGCATGACACTGACCAGACACTTGCTCTGTGCTGCTAAGTGGGCACTACATGCAGAAGCTGAGGCATGGAGTATAACCACGCAGAAGTAGAAAAAGAATAAGAAAGGACAAAGAGGGATGCAAGAGGAAGGAATGGAGTAAGGTATGAAATGGATCCAGATATTCCACTGCACGTAATGCCTTAAATAAATGGGCAGAGATGAGGAGAAGGGTAGCATTCAACTAATGACAAAATATCCATGTTTAGTGGCTGCTCTGTGGAATGTCACAGGCTTCAAACAATGTAGAAGCAGGCTACCTGCTAAATACAGCCCCTTTAGTATCATTAATGACTACATGGGCTGATTGCTTCTGAAACCTCTATTATTTAAGCCAACTAAAGGAGTAGCACTTGTACTAAAGAATGGAAATTACATACAGTTCTTAGAAGAATGAAGACTCATCATGATGCATTACAATAGTGATAAAAAGGGAATGAAAGAAAATGCTGGAAAACTAAGACTGATTAAGTGAAGAAATCCAAAATCAAGTGTGAATTTAAAAATTTTTTAAAGAAAAGGCTGAAGGCTGAAGGCAGGAGGAAAGGGGGGGTTCAGGGATTGAATTTTAATTTCTATTTGTTCTGGCTGAAAAAACTAAACCTAGTTTGGTACCATTAAAAATTTTAAATAATATACTATTTTCCCCACTAAAGTACAGGAAAAGAACTTTATCTAAACTCAGGTAAAAACTGAAATTAAACCCCTGGGTTTGTAGATAATGTACCTAAGTTCACGCACACACACACAAAAATACTGCCAATTTTCGGAAAATGTCTTTAATTTCTTAATTACTATTTTAAATAAAGAATATTAAAGCTAAGCTTTCTATTAACTCTGAAATGAAAACAAAAGCACTGGGTCATAAAAAGCATGCTGAGTTAAGCTATATGTATAATCTTGTTTTCCCTAACGTTAAAAAAAAGCAATGGAAAAATTCATTTGGTTAAGAAGTTACACCACATATTAAGTTTAAATTAGTATAAATACTGCCATCTGCAGGACCACTGAAACTATTAAGCAAGCACTAGAAATTTAATTCTTAGACCGTATGAACTTTATTCTCAAAAAATGTTCTCCAAAACCATCCCCCAAAAAGTGATTTTAACTCTTCAACTTAAACAGAAGAAAATCAAATGCATTCGTATATTTAGGCCTAACTGCCATTGTTAAACACCAAGTGGGCCAACACAGAACTCCTGTATTTGACTAACAACACACAATCCATACTGAAAGGTCATATTATGTTTCTTCTCATGCTAAAAAGATATGATAAACTTAAGGTTTTCTGAGGGTGATTACATAAAAAGGAGTCACAAAATTACCACACATCTAAATGTTTAAATCTTCTATTTCAAGGGAACGTCTGTTCAATTTTCCTGTAACTTTATCCTCAAACTATGTTCTACTAGGAAATGAAAAAATTCCATTTAGGATTTTTGAATAGTTGATGTCACTAATAGTAAGTTTCTTAAATTCCAAATAAGATTTTACAGTCTTAGAAGATGTGCTAGAATTCTAACCCAATTTACTATCCCCAATTCCAACTCTTATTCCCGTATTTGACATACAGTTCTTCCATTCCTTTCCTTCCTCTTGTTTGACTATCCCTTCCTTAATCATTCTCATTAGAGTCATACATTGCTATTACAGATAGAACTTAAAGTTCCAAGATAAACTATACCCAAATCCTTCCTGTTTACCTTACTGCCAAATTAATATAGAGAAAAAAAATTGGTAAAATGAAAAAAAAAAGAGACCAATTCCATCACATATGAAAGATTTGGGAAGGAAAAAAACAAGTCTTCTTTTTCTTTCTTTTTCACTAAAGCAACATCAAGAACTGAATTAAAAGGGAATGAGAGGCAATTGGCTGGCTCAGTGAGTACAGTGTACAACTCTTCATCTTGGGGTGTGAGTTAAGCCCTACACTGGGTGTAGAGATTACTTAAAAATAAAACCTTAAAAAAAGGGGGGGAGGAGAATAAGAAAACGAACATTAGTATCTAAGATGCCTTACTATATAAACAAGTATTATGATTACTTCCTAGAAGACATTCAGTCTCTCTTTAAAGAATCTTGGCAACCTGGACAAAACTTTACACATTATCTAACTCAAGCTCTCTCCCATATGACCTACAAAATGACATTAGTGGCTGCCATTTACTAAAGGCCTTTTACTGCCAAACTTCATATGCACCATCTCATCTGCTCAAATGGTCACCACCATGCATTCTAAAATTTAAAGATGGAGTCGTGAGGGTCAGAGAAGACCATGACATCAAAATAGGGATATAAGTGAAGAGATGTTATAACAAAAGTCAACATTCTATAGAAATGAATTCTGCTACTCTGCACCTTTCACCCACTGGTCCTGTTGAGAAACTCCAAAGCAAAACAAAGTCCTTTTTGAAAGCCTCTCAATTACTTCGGTATTACTGTGCTATCTCTCAATCCCCTCTCTACAGAATTAGCAACCCCGAGCTCCTTCAGATCATTCAGAATCCAGTATCTGGTCTGAATACTGTCCCTGACCAAGCCTGTGAGAGGCTATGACCAATGTCAAGTGATTCTCCATTTATCACTTAAGTTTTCTAGAAAAAGTATATCCAAAGAGTATCCAGAAGCTTGTCTTAAACTTAATTTAGAAAAACGGCAATCCCTAGTATGATGAAACATTTTTGGTTTTCCTCTTACTTTCTTTCAAGTGACGTGAGTTTTTTCAACATCACTTATTGGGCATATCTGACACTACATCAACAATGTGCAAAAAAAACCCCAAAAAACCCCACTAATTCTCAAATTTTTGGTTTTTCTTTCTTGCTAAGGTGTAATATCTAAGTGACTGCTTCTTTCCCAAGCAGGCACAAGGAAAAGGACAATTAGAAAAGCAGTGATAATTAAAATATGTGCAAATCTAAGAAATGGATGCAGTACAACCCTCTTCTTACATAAAAACTAATACAATATAAAGTGGCAATAATAGATAGTGGGAGGAATGTGAAAATAGGAGAAAAGAGGCCTACATTCTATTCATCTTTGCCACAAATTTCAAAGCAAAAACTGAACCTGCAGTCTCTAAGTTATAAAAGCTTCCAGTTGTAAACCTAGGAGAACAGACCATGGATTAAGGGACAAATGTGTGTCAACAACAAATGCACTCAATTTAGGATGCCCAACACTATCGCTGTTGAATCCCCAAAGGGAAAATTCTACTCCACAATCTCACTAGCATTTCTTAAATGTTTAAATGGTACAGGTTATACTTCACAATTGTTACAAGGGTAAGTTCTGGCTTTGCTCTAGATCAATTTCTTATAGTTAAGTGACTCACATTTTTTTCCCACTATAACACAGTTATTAAGAGCATGGTATTTGGATCGGAGCACCCAGCTCAAATCCCAACACCATTACTCATTAGCTATGTGTTCATGGGCAAGTAATTTGGCCTGTCTATGTACCTACCTCACAGGATAATTGCAAAAATTAAAATGAGTTATTACATGTAAAGTGCTTATAACAGGGCACAATATAGAAAATCACTCATTTAGTTAGCAGCTATTAATGACTTGTAATTTCTCAACTTTACAGACTCAATCCTTTAAGAAATTGCATTTGAACATAGTTACAGGAAAAGATAATAATGTTTAATTCACTTAGGCCATTATCCAAAAATGAGTGTAGCTTCAAAGGTGGCTCTAATTTTAAGACATGTAAACAACAACAAAAAAAGGACATTTACCAAAACTGAAGAGAAAATATTGCAGTTAGCCATGAATCTTTTAAAAACATTTCAAACAGGTGAGATTCAAGGCAAATTTCAAATGCAACAGACACATGAGAACAAACTAACTGACAATATGAAAACATAGCTAGAAAGGACTATTCTCATCTACTGATTTACCTGGAAGCGGAATTGGCATGCCAGGAAGGGGAACACGAAACGGAGGTACCATGACTGGTGGAAAAGCAGGTATTGCTGCTGCTGGCTGAGGTACTGAGTGAGGAACAGCAGGAGGTAACGTCTGGGGATGCGGCTGGGGAACAGTTTGCACGGGTGTGGCTGTAGGAGCAGGAGTTGAAACACTAACTGTAGGCGTGGCAACTGAAACAGCAGAACTTGGGGTCTGATCTTGTGTTGTGGGTGCTGATGAAAGATAAAACAAAAATATGTATCATTCCTTCATAAACCATTTCACTATATTCATTCATCATTCACTCATTCAGTAAGTATTTAAGAGCCCATTCCATGCACCGCGAGAAATTTGTAACAAAGTCTGTCTTCAAGAAGCTTGAAGATAATTAAATGAAATATAAAAATTAACTGAAATATAAAGTGAAATGCGATAAATGTACAGGAGTATAAATCAAGACGCAAAGACCATTTCTAACTGTGAGAGGGTAGAGAAAAAACTATATACGTGATGACAGGCCTTGAAAGATTAAAATTTCAACAAGGACAATGACAGAGTGAAAGGAGAAAATAAGCAAGTGATAGGAAAAGTGAGTAAAAGCAAAATGGAGGTAGCAACAGGGAAATGTTTAGAAAATACAAGGCAAGCAGTCGACTAGTAAAGCACCAGGCATACCAAAAGAACCAGTGAGTTATGGCTGGAAAGGCAGACCAGAGGCATAAAGACGACTACTTTGACAGAAGGCTAAGGAGTTTGCACTTTTCTGGGTAGGGAAAGGGAAGAACGTATGTAAATGTAGAGAAATGACCTAGAGAAAAGACTTAGAAGAATGCACACCAACATGTATGTACTCATTACATCTGTGTATGGCTTTCACGTTTTGCTACATATCCTTCATTAGAGTTTAAACTTTTTATAAGAATGCATTCCTGTGTTATGTGTGCGACTTCATGAATGTCAGTGAGGTGGAGGGGAGGCAAAATGAAGATTTCTGTACGGAATCAGTGTTCATTTGATGAATCAACCTGGCAGATGAATAGGAAGGAAAGGAAGAACAGAGGTGGGAAAATCAATTTCAACCTATCTGGAATTGTCCAAGCAAAAAAGAACAGAGAGAAAAAGATATGCAGTAACTAATAACTGAATGAGTATGAACAAATGAAGTAAATAACAAGTTGGGTTTCTCTACAGAAATTATTTCTCTCAAATAAAAAAGTAAAAAACAAAAAAAAAAAGAGAGAGAGAGAAAAGAAACAAAAAGAAAAGAAAAAAAAATAGTAACTCAGATTTCCAGTGTGAGAGACCAGGAGAATGTGAAATTGGGGTAATTTGATTCTAATACATTATTTTCAAGTATCAAAAATAAAACATTTCATCTCTAGTTACATTTAAAGTCAAATTGTGACCAAAAAATAAATAAAATTTGTATTTTATACTTTAAAAGTGTCAGTACTCAAGTATTATAAAACAGTTTGGTTATTTGTTTATAACCCATTTAGTTCTAACACAAAGCTCATTTTGGTAATTCATTGGTAACAAATATTTCATAGGTTTTGTTTGTTTGTTTGTTTTTGATGTAAAGAAAAATTTCCAACTACCTGTACTGGACTAGGAATGAATGTACCAGATTAAATGAAATAAAACAGTGCATTCCCAATATTTATGCCAATTTTATCCTAAAGGAAAGCACACTGTTTAATACAAGCCACCCAATACTCCAACTGACAAAATTTGTATCTTTTTTCAGCTCCTAATAATGAAAAACTCACTTAGGCTGGGAAGATGTGAGCAATTTCATACTTGTTAATGAGGGACTCACCTTGGCTAAATAGACAGCAGGGCCAAACAAGTATCTTCAGGGGCCCAGGAATGAATTGTTGGTCTAGCATAGACCTAGCCTTAGGGTACAGTATCATATTAATATAATTTTATAACAGTGTGAAAAATACAAATTACATGCAACATTTGCCCAGTCCCATAAATATACCACTTAGCATTTGTAATCTACTGTAATGGCTGAAAATATATCTAGTTATTCTTCCCAACTTCCCTGAGAAGAGGATTTCAGCAGCATTTTTCACAAACTTGCACAGGATAAAATGAGTTTATGCTCAACTGGGGTTAAAATATAAATTTCTTAATTTTTATTTCCATTTACCCACAGGTCTATACTGCAATTCATATAATTACATTTTTTTAATGTTATGGTAATACTATTTAGATACAGTTACTAGAGGTAAATCTTACTAGAGATAAGATTTTTTAAAAAAGCACTGTAGTCAGGAAAAGAATAGAATTACAAAAGCATCAAACTTCAAGTGGAAAAGAACACCAGTGGAGATGGCAAAAAGTTATTCACTCAACCCATTCCTCCTGACACAGGATTTTCTAAATTTGATTAGTGGCCATGAGTCATGAGAGGAAAGAGATAAAGGCAATTAAAGAATTCAATGGGAAACCAGGACAATGGTAGTAGCTAGGACTTGCTGCTCAGAAAAATTCCTACCAACTCCTTTCGCTAAAATAACTAGTAAAACACTAGGCCTCAAAATCTACTACTTATTCAGCCTCAGGTCTTAATAAAAAAGACAAGTGACTGCAAAAGATAGAGAAATACTAAGATTGTAGTAGAACAACACTTCAGGATACTGAACCAAGTGAAATAAAAACAGACATCAGGAATAATCAGACCATCAAAATTAATATTTAAAGGCAGTAAAAAGAACATCCTTTTGCTATTCTGTTCTTAGAATAGAAGCCTCCCAATCACTGAAGTGTAGTGCAAAAAAGGACAAAAAAGGAGTTCTGAATACAACAGCTCATAGCAGCAAGACAGCTAAGGGCCTATGGACCGACCACTCCAATATAAAAATGGAATACATTAGGGACAGTTAAATTGTTTCACTTCCAATCTTCCTTAAAACAAAGTACTACTATTTCTCCTTCCTAAGAAGGAAGGGAACAAAGCATAAGCAACACAGAGCCTCCAAAAAGAAGTGCGATGTTTTATTAATCACCTTCTGCCATTATCACCACAGGTACCCCATAAAAACTGGCAGTTTCCTGCCTTACCACACAGGTTTTTAGAAGCATTCACCTGTAAAAAGGCAAAGTCCCTCAGCCAGCAGCTACTGTCACTGTTATACTTCCCTATCAGAATTCACCCTAGCTGAGAAAGAAAAGACTTATAAAGCATCACTTATATCTCCCTATTAAGTGCATTTCCCCCCAAGGTGTCCAAAAAATATCAAGTACAGCCATTAAAAATTGTCTCCATATTAGGTGTACCTTATCTCTTCAGTTACTTTTTGTATCAATCAAATGCAGTAAAATTTGAATCTACTGTGATTAAATTTCTCTCACTTATGTATTTCTTTCAGGATAAAAAACACTAATAATTTCCAAGTCCCTGAAAGCTAGGGTACTTTTCTTATTCTCATCTATTATCCAGGTAATAAATAATCCAACTTCTAATCACCTATAGAGATAACTAGGCATCTTCAAACCAGTATTATGTCAAATAATCATATCAATAAAATCATTATTTAAATATTCTGGGGCTCAATCTCAGCCTACAAATTAAATAGCAGCATATATATAAAGAGAAACCTGCCGGAACTAATAGTATACATATTGATAATCTTTTAAACAAATTAAAGAATTTTCTCTCCCTGTTCCTAAATCTGCTATTAATCCGCTCCCATCTTTTTAGAAAAGGTCCAACCTTGGGGCCTCTGTGACATTATAGCAGAAAATTCTCTTACCTTTCTATTTCTATCTCCACTCCTCATTCATCTGCCCGTATCCCATTCTAAGACCTACCTACCTCTAAATGAGATTACAGAAAAGTTCCTAGTAACTTCCTCTGATTCAATATTAACCCCCACCCCAAAAAAAGAATCCTATGAAAATCTTCCAGAACACTCACACTAGACTCTGGAACCTGGGTCCATTTGCTTGGTTCATAAAACTCTCTGTAACCTAGTCTCCCTCTTATTCAATCTGTTAACCAATATAACGCCCCCTCCCCACCTCAGAAGAACTTCTTAACAATCCAATAAACTGTATTTATTCTCATCTCCTGACCTCTTTTATGACGTTCCCCTTACCTGAAAGACTGGTCTTTACTTTCCAATCCACTCAAATCCTACCACATATGCTTCATGGTCAACCTCAATACCCACAGTCCATCCACTTACTTGTCTCTCCCTTTCTTGAATTCCTACATCTTCTATTTCCACTGTATAGCTGTGCATACTACTCTCTAATTGTTTCACATGCATTATTCTTGCCTCAGTTAGAAAAACTGGAAGCCCTATAAGACAGGGACCAAGCCTTATACTCATTTTCCAAACCCCACAGCACCCAGGGTTATTACTGCTGGTCAAGATGAACAGCTACCTCTGCACTTCCCAGTTTAGCTACGTGAATTCTACTGATGGAAATTTCTGTTATTTTTTAACCCAAAAGGCTTAATGTCAAAAACGTATTTTAAATAACATGAAAGATAATACCTGAAACACTAGATCATTTTGCAATGCAGTCCCTACCTGTCCATTTCTCTCACCCCTAAACAAAAACACATGCTGGCTGGTACTCACTTGATACTGTCTGCGAAACCGAAGAGGCAGTTGTTGTGGTAGAGGTGGTAGAGGATGGGGTGGATGAAGATGTTGAAGTGGACACTGCAGGTGCTGGGCTACTGGTGGTAGGGGTGGAAGCCCCTACTGCTTGTGCTTGTACTTGCGCCTGCACCTGCGCCTGCGCCTGAGCCTGTGCTTGTGCCTGGGCCTGGGCCTGGGCCTGGGCCTGGGCCTGGGCCTGAGCCTGAGCCTGGGCCTGGGCCTGGGCCTGCGCCTGGGCCTGCGCCTGGGCCTGCGCCTGAGCTTGTGCTTGTGCCTGAGCCTGGGCCTGTGCCTGGGCCTGCGCCTGGACCTGAGCCTGGGCTGCAAGCATAGGTGTCAGTTCTGACTGCTGAATAACCTTAACTCCATCTGGTTTGGTCCATGCAGATTCACGTGTCCGAGCATTATAATAATAAACCTGCAGAGGAAGCAAAATCATTGATATCCCAGAATCTGTCAACTGTCATTAAAACACACTAATGTAACTATATCATCTTTTAAAAGGTATTTAAAAAAAAAAAACTTAGGAAAGAGAAAAAAAAGTAGAGAAGAGAAAGTGGCTATTGTTATATTATGAAACTCTAAGCAATCTTCCCTTCTCTCCCCTTCCCCTCATTTCCTATAACGAGCACTGTATTTTTAACACAAAAAAGAAAATCGAGGTTATATTTTGTGCAGAAAGTTAACAGCAGGCCTTAGACTGCTCTCCTCAGAAAGACCTGCTTACAAAGTTGGCCTCTGACTGGCATTTGGAAACCTAAATTTTAAGGGGATTCCCATCATTCCTGAAAACTCACAACTACCTTGGCTCAGGGGAGCTTCCCTGACAGACAATACTTCACACGTGCTGTCACCATTCCATGCTGAAGGAATTAAACATGTCCTATGTGATTCCACTGATGGGACTCCCGGAAGCTTGTGCTTGGTTTCCTCCAGTCTTTGCCCCATGCACCTTTTTTCCTTTGCTGGTTTTGCTTTGGATCCCTTCACTGTCATTAGTCTTAGCTATGAGTACTACTATATGCTGAGTTCCAGAAGACTTTCTAGCAAACACTAAACTTCAGAGTTGTTTTGGGAAGACATGACACATATTTAAAATACAGGCTTCCAGAATCACAGATGAACATACAAAAGCACGCCAGACAACCTGATGTCTGTGCAGAAGTCCAGTCCAGTGAGCCTTTCTTGAGGTCTACCCTATCTGGTGCTTATCTGAGTGCTTATTTTAACTGGCAAGGCTACTGTCGTTGATCTGCATCTGCCAGAACTCTTAACTTTCACTCTCTTGTCACCAAGAAGATCACCATCTAAATCCACTTTGTCATTTACCTTCCCATCTGGAGTTTTATTTTCAACCCAGATCTCCTCAGTAGGAGGCAGTGCTGGAGTACCAGGAGCAGTCACAGGAGGCATTCCTGGTGGAAACATCATACCCGGAGGAGGAGGCATAGTTCCCATAGGTGGAGGCATAAAAGGTGGTCTCTGTTAATTAACAACAATAATGGTCACTTGAACTTATGTATTTTACCTTCAAATTAGGACATTCTACCAAAACATCAAGTACTATAAGACAAACTAGTTTTACTGTCCATTCAGATACATTCATCTAGGTTATATAAGTCAAGTTTCTCTTGAACAAAAATGACCACTAAACAGACCGGAAGGAAATACGTGAAAATACTAACAGGGTGAATAGCATTATGGGTGAATCTTACTTTATTCTTTATACTTTAACTGCATATTTCATACACTGGGCACTGGATTATTTTCAAAAGGAAAAACTTGAGTTACAGATCTATTTTAACACTAGGCACACCAGTGCCTCCACAGCTCACCTACCACAGGAACCAACCATAACAGAAACATTATTTTATAAATAAGTTTCTAAGAAAAGAAAAATCAGCTATACCTAACCCTTTATTTTCTTTTCCTATAAGAAATAACTATAAGCTAGGAAAATATCCATCATTTTCTATTTTTTTCAAGCAATACTAACAATGTAGCTCAAACATAAACATCAGTAGCTTTAAAAGATACAGTAACAGAGTTACCCATTTTACTTTTACTGGAAAATAAGAATTTAAACATATCATTAAAATTTTTTTAAAAATGCCTGGAGCCATTTCTGATGCACTCCTATCTGTGATTAATTCCTTCATTATCAATTCTTCTTCAATGACTGCTGACACAAGACCTTGAGCCAAAACAGTTTAACTGAAACTGCGATAACTTAGCAGAAAAGTGGCCTGATATTTTAAAAACAGATTCAGAACAGGAATAAAAAGATTCCTTCTGTAATCTATAAGTAACATTAAAATTCAATTATTCAAAGCATCTTAATCTGTATAATGCAATGGTCATCATACTAATAATGTGAAAATGCATTTCCTTTTCCTAAAAATGTCTTCTTTCTCATACTCCAGGTTTTTCTGGATTCAGTTTCATGTCTTTCCAGCATCAGCACATAGACCTGTGTTCTATGAAGTACCCATCCCAAATACGTCTCATGCACCATTAGCTGGAAATCATTTGGATTTAAAGTAAAACCACACAATGATCCACCGAGAACAAGAAAAGCAACACAACATTAGAAAGTATCACATTACAACCTCGAATTTATTTCCATTAGAGGGTTACACTAGTCCATTACATTTTATAATATTCTACAAGTAGATTTAACTCTTGAAAGCACAAATTAGAAAAAAATCCACCTATAACAAGTTATACCAGAGCCAGTAGGTCAAAAAGCTATTTCTTATTCTAATCTTCAAGGAAATGTATAAGCATTTAACATTTTGTTTGGGGGGGAAAGAGGGTAGAAGTATCCATTACTTGAAAGGCAATACAATTATTGAGCAAAATACTAAAACTTTGTGTCTCTTCCATAAATATAACCCTATCTACACTGAGTTAACATCACTTAAATGCTACATCATTACCCTTTTCTATTTTTAGTAAGTTCCTTCTTGATTATCCAAGCTAATGGAGGGCAGATGACAGCACTATATTTATTTGGTTTCAGGGGTGTGCGGGCTGGATAAACTAAGAAAACAAAGATATATACACAAACAAAAAGAATACATTCTCAAAAGTAGACGTTCGAGACTTAATACCTTCATGACATCATTTCAGACAACAACTGAGTCTACATAAACCAGAGTGGAATATTATGCTTCAGGTTAAAAAGTTTTTATTTAAAGAAATCCCACAATAATTCTATTTCTTAAATTCTAAGATAACCCTAATTTTCCCCCCAGGGAGAGAAAATCTAAATCCTATCCTAGGCATCATTTTCCTGGGAGAATTGCTCAGAAATATAAATACTTTATAATATTTAAATATGTATACTTACTGGCAACATTTATCATTAAAAATATATTTCCCCCACTCTATATACTAAGATTTCAAATTTCATTTCCATAAAGACAGATTACTAGAGACAATTCTCAAGATACAAGGCAGGTAAGAACACCCTGATTCCTAGTTTTATATGTATGTTTTTCTATGTTTTTTTCACCATCTAATAAATTCCCGTTTGTAATTTTCATACTAATTATGTTACTGCTGCTTTCAGAGCAACACATTTACATGTGGACGTTCTCTTTAGCTCCCATTTTCCTATACAACGAAGCTAAGAACCAGTTTTTAAGCAAAACTCATACACAATTATCAACACTGACCCAAAGACATGACAACTTCTACATTCTTTACCTGGAGGTGTGGAGGGCCCATTGGTGGAGGAATCCCTCCTGGAGGAGGCATTGGCGGCATATTGGGATCAAAAGGAGGACGTCCAAAGGGGGGCCGAGGTGGTGGTGGAGGGCCTCGCATCATACCAAAAGGTGGAGGAGGTCGCATGAGAGGTGGTGGGCCTCGCATCACTGCATTTGGTGGGGGAGCTGGGCCTCGGAACCTCAAGGCCTGCTGCTGAGCCATCCTGTGTGGGAAAGGAACATATAAATTTTTCCTTCTCAAAAGTGCAAAAATGTGGCTATTCATCTGTAATTAAAATCAAATATAAGAGGCCCTTAAGAGCAAGTGGAGCTGGTAAGTCATCATTTTACAACCATCGTGGTAAAAAGCACATCAGTAAGAGTGATCAGTGATCACCAAATCCAGAAGGAAATTTGGATGAGGATGATATCTGATGGTCTTAAAATGTCTCCCCACATGCTAGCCACAGTTGCAGGGGAGGATGAAGAAACACCAGCTACATATTAGGGAAAGTGGACAACACCCTGACCAGGTGATCAAAATTATTATCCTCTAAAAAGAATAAATGGGGGCACCTGGCTGGCTCAGTCAGCTGAGCTTTGGACTCTGGATTTCGGCTTAGGTAATGATCTCAAGGTAGTGAGATCAAGTCCCATATCTGCCTCCTCGCTGGGTGTGGAGCCTGCTTGGGATTCTCTCTTCCTCTCCCCCTGCCCCTCCTGGCTCACGCAAACACACACACACACACACACACACACACACACACACTAAATAAATAAATAAATAGGATAAATGAACACCATGGGACTGAGAGGGACACACTATCACCTATTCCAAGCAAGAATGGATAACCTCAATTAATAAGGAGGAAATATCAGACAAACACAAAATGAGGAACGTTCCATTAAAAAGGGAGAAGGCAGGCTGTATATTTCACAAATGTCAATGTTATACATAAAAGACAAAGGAAGGCTGTGGAAATGTTTTAGATTTTAAAGGAAGCTAAAGAGATGACAACACAATACTAACTCTAGTATGTATATACAGTATGTATATCAAGATTCTGTACTACAAAGAAATGCTATATAGGACATAATGAGTTAACGGACAACGCTGGGATACGGAGAATAAGCACTGTATCTGTGTAAATTTATGAAGCTGATAACTGTGTTGTAGTTAGGGAGGAAAGTATGGCCAGTCTTAGAAAACAGACACATGACTATTTACGAGTAAAGGACCATGGTATATGGATCTTACCCTCAAATGGTTCAGAGTAAAAGAGAACATGCATGCGTGCAAATGATAAAGGAGAGAGGTAAAATATTAACACTAAGTGTATTACTTCATTTTTGCAATTTTTGGAAATTATTTCCAAGTACAAAGTTTTTTATAGGGAGTGGTGGGTAGCAGCTAATGAGATCACGTGTATCCTTTAACTAAAAGGACAAGCCTCTCACTACACTGCACCCCATCCCATCTTCAACCTCTAGGTCATCACCCTGCTCTGTTTTTTCTACAGCACTTAAACAGATAGGTAGTTATCACATAAATGGTATTACCTGTCTCCTCTCACAAGTGCTTTTCTAAATAAAAATATTAACTCTGCTTACATTGTGTCAGGCAGTGCTCTAAGCTCTTTTGAAGTCATTTAACCATCATAATGACCCTATGAGGTGGATGCTCCTGGTGAGCCTTGAACAAAAAAGGACTGAACTGCATGGGTCATCCACTTACAGGTGAATTTTTTTCAATAAATTCAGTACAGTGCTAAATTATGTTCTCCTCCTTATGATTCACTTAACATTTCCTTTTCTCTAGAGTATTATATTGTAAGAATACAGTACATAATACGTTTAACATATAAAATATGTGGTCATCAACTGCTCATGTTATGAGTAAGGCTTCCCAGACAAGAGTAAGCTATTAATAGTTAAGTCTTAAAAATTAAAAAAAAAGGGGGGGGGGCACATGGGTAGCTCAATCCATTAAGTGTCTGACTTCAGCTCAAGTCATGATCTCACAGTCCATGGGTTCTAGCCCTGCGTCGGGCTCCGCGCTGACAACTCAGAGCCTGGAGCATGCTTCAGATTCTCTGTCTCCCCCTCTCTCTGACCCTCCTCTACTCACACTCTTATCTCTCTCTGTCTCTCAAAAACGAATAAATGTTTTAAAAAACATTTTTTTAAATAGTTAAGTNGGACAATCCCTAACCTCCATACTGTTCAAGGGTCAACTGTATTATCAACCTCATTTTAAAGATGAAGACATTAAGGCACACAAAAGTTAACTATCACTTGCTCAAGACCTCACAGCTGGTTCATGACTAAAACCAGGATTTGAACACAGGCAAATGACTCTTTCACACTATACCACGCTATGTAAGCCCCTCTAGAGAAGGAATTCTGTCTTGCTCTCCTGTATATTCCCAGCACATAGCAGGTCTCAATATTCGTTCAATCAGCCAATATTTAGGCAATATTGTATCTAAGTTACCTTACAAGTAGGGTATATAGAATATTATAAAAAAATTTTTTAATATAATTTACCTTAGTCTTTTCAATAGCTACTATAACTCTCCCTACATGTGAAATTTACATTTTTGTGCTCTTAAGATTAATGTCACATTCCTTATACATATCTGAAAATAATCATTTTCATACTCTCTCCTCACCAGGCTTTTCCAACTTTCCTACATTATTCAACCCTCTGCTTAAGATTATCCTTTGAACTTTCTCTAAATTTTCCACACTGTAGTTCAATTCCATCACAAAAAAAACTAAGAACCAATTTGCCTTCCATAAGAACTCTGGGATTGTAAACACATCCAAAAGCTACTATTCCAAGACTATTCAACCAAATTTGCCAATTATCCTGCATCAATATTACGAAGTATGAGGTAAAAATGGTGAGGACAAAGTAGTAAGGGTACTTGTATCAAAATAATCAGTCTTCTTCAAATTATAGGCACTCCCTAAAGACAGCAACTAAAGGAAAAGAAGTAAGGATTGTATCAAAATAATCAGTCTTCTTCAAAATATACCTACACCCTAAAGATAGCAACTAAAGGAAAAGTCTTAACCTTTGGGCAGAAAAAAAGTTAACCACCAAACAAAGATACTCTGTCTCGGTCTGAAGTTAATAATGTACCTTGATCTTCTGATAACCTTTCAATCCGCCTCTCTCCCTTTTTGAAAAATTTACAGTAATTCTTTCTTTAGATTTTCACTTCCTAGTTACAGGCTGAAGTGAAGTTGTTAGGCTTTCGAATCACAAAAAAAGTCAAATCAGGACTCTGCCTTTTGTTGTTAGGCTAGTTACATAATTTCTGAGCCTGAGTATACTCAGATGTAAATTAGCAGATGTAGAGAAATAAGATGTATCTCCTCTCTCTCTATTCAACGAGATAATCCCTGTGAAACATTTAGGATAGTATATGCTACACAGTAAACTATCATTACTTTCATTCCTCCTGGCAAAAACCAAGCACAGTACTCTACTGTCAATTTGATGAGACAGCTTAGCTTTCAGAAGTCTGACACTGAGAAGGACAGATACCATGTTTTCATGTAGAGGTGGATTAGGAGAAACTTAATGGAGGACCATGGTGGAGGAGAAGGGGAAAAACAGTTGGCGACCATGGTGGAGGAGAAGGGGAAAAACAGTTGGCAAGAGGGAGGGACTCTTGCTGAGAACAGACTGAGGGCTGACAGGGGTGGGGGAGAGAGGAAGAGGGGTGATGGGCATGGAGGAGGGCACTTGTTGGGATGAGCACTGGGTGTTATATGGAAACTAACTTGACAATAAACTATGAAGGGGAAAAAAAAAGTCTGCCACTAAAAATGGTGACAAAATTCATAGACTTTCCTCCATCAAGAACCTAATGTTGCCACCTTCTGACATCAGATACACAGAGCACAGATGCTGAGCTATTTGTACACACTGTTTCATCCCAACATCCTTACCAGAAATTTCAAGTTGGAATAAATGAGCCAACAAAGTACTTGGAACAGCACCTAACATGAGCTATTATTACTGTGGCCATAACACTAGTGTAATAATAGTAGTAAGTGTTAAATGGTATTGTTAGAAAGCTAGCTATACTACAGAGTTAGCTATATTACTATAATTACTATTCTAAGAATCTATATAATCTGACCCCTACTGACATCTCTATTTTTTGATCAAATACTTTAGAAGTTCATTACCTTGAAGCCTGTGCACTTGTTCCCTCTGCCTGGCATGCTTTCCCCCAGATGTTTACAAAACTGGCTCCTTGTCATTCAACCTCACTTCAGATGTTACCTCAAAGTCTTTTCCCCACCTCAAACCCAGTCCCTCTCTGGCTCGTTACCCAATTTGGGTTTTCAATTATGATAAATGCTATGAAGAACTCTTTCACTTGTTTACTTCTGTATTATCTCCACCCACTAGTACATAATAGCCTCCTGGCATACTGCTGCATCCCAGTGCCCAGTATAACTGTTCAAGCATTATTCTTTTAATGGTAGTATAAACTGGGTTCTTCCTATATACCAGGCACAGTTACATGGGCGGAGTCTGTACTAACTCTTTTAATCCTCACAAGCTTACCAGTAAGGTAAGTTTGGCACCAATTTTACAAAGGAAACTATACCACAGAAAAATAACTTGTTTAAGGCAGCTGGCCAGTGGTAGCACCAGTGTATTCTTACTCCCATTTTACAGTTGAGGAAACTGAGACTGCCAACTACCTTGTCATCAGACATAAAGTATTAACAGGTAAACAAAGACCTTGGATAAGAGATCTATACAAATACGACTCTATCAAAGTTTTCTTAATGGTCTTCAACCAGTAAGGGATGGATGGCATTTGGATCTCTGAATAAATTTTGTCTATTGCAGGTTATTTGCATCCCTACCACTCTTAGCCTTTTTGGAAAACAGAAGGCTACTTACATGAATAGAAGACCATTAGTATTATTTTTTACACAAGAACAAATGTATCTTCCTAGAAGTATTCTATCTAGACATACAATCTCCCCAGTGATGAAGACAATGCTGCAAATACTTTAATTGGGGGGACAAAAAATGCTGATTTACAGCAGTCAAAGTATGTGGTAAGACTGTGAGACCTAGACCCTACCAATTACTCAGTGACCTTGAATAAGTTTCTTCACACTTGGGAGGCTCATCTCATCTGATGTGAGGTTAGTTCAATCTAGAATTTAGATCAATCCCAATTAGCATGGAAGCCGCGTGAGGACAAAGGTTTTGGGTCTGGTGTTCAAGGCTCTCCCGCCGGCAGGTCCCTAGGTCAGTAACTGTCACAAAGCACACACTACATAGGTCCAAGAAGTAAACCACCTCCGATCTCCTATATTCATTGATTTACTGTATATTCATCAAATACCCCACTTGTCAGACACAACATGATACACATTAAGAATACAAATACAAAAAATAAGCCTCAGTTTCTACCATCAGAGAAGCCACATAAACAGGTCATTTCTCTTAAGCCATGAGGAATGCTAATATAAGTCATGTTATTTAAATAAAATAGTTTTTACAACATGCCCTGGAAGCAATTTCCATCCCAAGAGCCTAAGATATAAAGTATTTGCAAGAGAACATCTAATTTAAAACCCTACTCAAATCGGTTTTACAACAATGTCTAGACTCCTATTAATAAAGTCTAAAAGGCTACTACTCATTGTAAAGTTCCAAAATGCAAAGTAATATTCCCAATGACTAGGTAAGTATTCCCTTGAGATCACAACCAATAATAAACTTTCCATCACTAACACGGAACCACCCTGACAATGCACTTTGATCACTCATTACTAAAGTGTACATACAGGGTTTAAAGGATATGAAATTCACCCCTGAAAGAAAACAAGATTTTATGCCTGTCAGATAAGGATTTCTGTGTGTGACAATTCAGAATTGAGAAGACGATTTTTTTTCCCTGAACACTTGAGTAACAATACCCATTTCTTTATACAATTTCATCTTGAGCTCCAGACAATACTAAAGAGTCCTCATAACCTACACTGCTCTTTTTCAAACTGCTGACAATGGCACAATTCAGAATGAGAGCTGAACATCTGAAATGACATTTCTCCCTATTCAGGAAAAAAAAAAAATGTACCAAACATACATAAAGCTCAGTACCTCTTTTTCTCAAAAATCACTCAAGAATTTTACTTTATCAAGACACTTTTACTGTACCAGATCTGAATTACAAATTCCATAGGCACTGAGACACCAAGAATGAAAGGTCACTGCACTTAGGGCAATGGCGTAAGCAGGCGGATGGAATCGCGATCCAGATTGCGGGCTCTGGAGCCCGACTGCCTGGGTTCAAGCCACTTCCTGGAGCCACAATTCCATCAATGAGACCTTGTCCTACTTGCTCGACCTCTACGAGGTCCAGTTTCTCACCTGTAAGATGGGCCAGTAACTTAACTGAAGAGGGCTCTGGGTCTGTGGCCTGCGAACTGACAATAGCCAACTACCCGAAACGCACACAGGAACACGTACCAAACGGCTGTTGCTACTGCTGTTACTCGCAAATGCGGCACGAGGAATGAAAGGATGAGAGAGAAAGGAAGGAAACACACAGGAAGTTCAGAAAAGCAAGCGATGAGGCGAAGGAGGGACAGGACAAGACGCGGAGCCCCCCGAGGGCCGCGGAGGGCACGGGGAAGGCTGAGCCAGAAGTGGCGAGGGGTCCCGGGGAGTCACGTGCGGAGTGGAAGGGGTCGATGGGGAAAGCCCGGCCCTCGGCGGTGCGGAGCCTGCAGGAAGGCTNGGGGTCCTGGCCCCGAGCCGCCGCAGCTCCTCCACCCAACCCCCACCGCGGATCTCCGCGCGGCAGGCCTACACCCTAGGGCCCCACTGTGCTGAAACGTAGGGGAGGGCAGCGCCCCTTACCTGAGCTCCCCCGGGTTGAATCGCTCACCGTCCCCCCCGTCCCCGCCACGCTCCGCCATTACAGAGGGCCGCGTTCATCCACCCGCCGACTGAGCGTCCCCTATTGGCCTTTCGGATCGTCAATCCCGTGCGAGGGAGGCGGAGATCGCAGAGATCTATGAAATGATTGGTGAAACTTTCCATCAATCCTCAGGCTGAGGGCGGTATCTGCCTTACGATTGGCGGAATGGCCCGCCGACTTTGAAAGCGGTATCCAGACAGCCAGTTGATTGGTTACTCGGAGGCTTTACGGGAAATGAGACTTGAGCAACGAGGAGCCGCCGGCGCCCTCTCTCGGTAAGCAAAATTAGGTCCTCCCACGTACTGCCGGGCCTGCAGTAGCCACGTGTCTGCCGGCTTCCGGGAAAGCCAATTGTGGAGCCATGTTGGCCATATGTTGGTAATAGGGGCTTAGGCAGAGACCCTTTCCATTGCGAGAGCCAATCAAAATCAACCTGAATCGGGCCTAAGCCAATCACAGAGTTGCCTTGGAAATAAGGTATTTCCCAGCTTTTCAGAATCCAGAATGTTAGGTTGATAGCCGCGTTGTTAATAAAAGATTACTAACTACAAAAGTATCTCCTAGATTGTATTGCCAACTGATGAGTGTTAGAAGTTGCCGTATTAAGACAAGTTGGAGATGGCAAACCTGTACGCAACAGTATAAAGCGTCTGTCCTTCATGCTTCTCTGAAATCAACACACCCTGGGACCCAGAAGGAATTCTGTTTCTTGCTCTTTTTATTAAAGGGGAAATGTGAATAAATAGATAAATAAATGAAAATTTTAAAAATAAAGTTTTAGGCTCTAGGGTATTAAAGGCATAAAGATGATGAGCTCTAGCTATCATTAAGGAATTCAAAATATTCAAATAATAATAGATAGTTTTTACTCAGAACTAACCACATGTACCAGGCACTGTCCTGGGTATTTTCCATGTTATTAGCTCTTTTAAGTCTCATAAGCACTGAGAGGTGAGTGCTATGAATAGCGATAGTTTATACATGAGACTGAGGTACAGAGAACTTAGGTAACTTCACAGAACTAGTAAATGGCAGAGCGTAATAAAGGCTCTCTCTCTCTCTCTCTCAAAAATAAATAAACATTAAAAAACATTTTTTTAAAGTAGTAAAGGCTGAACATAGTTCTGAGGTGAGGAACTGGTGAAGGAAAGAATGCTTAAAATTTCACTAAGTACATGACATTCAAACAAACTGGAGTCTAGGAGTGGGAGTTAGATCCCTTTTTCAACATCAGCATACTTCCCCAAATCCTGCCAAACTATTCTGAGAATAATGTTGGTATAGATGGCTCATGAAAAACTTCCCCAGTGCTGGAAGGAAATAAAGCATTTCAAAATAGATATCTTATAAAAAGCAAATCACTGACACGTATAAAAGAGGAAATCTGTCAGCTTGAATGAATGGAAGAAACTCTTTGCAGTTGTAATGAAAGTTTTATCATTTCATAGTTTTATTACTTATGTCTATCTACATAGAGAGACATTAAGATATTTATATCTTATTGTATTATCTTCTTTTTAGATATTTAGAGCAGGCATACCTACAAATGTATATGTATCATATATATATGATTTTATGTATAATTATTTCATTGTTTCATTGCCGTAGCTTATTTGCATAAACATGAGCTTGAAATGTGAATATTTTGCACTCAATAGTTACCCAAAACATACAGCAAATATCTCATCTGAGCTGCATTTACAGTGAGCCATTTTATTGAATCAGTGTGAAAGAATAATTAAAGGGACTCAGGGAATCTTTCAAGAGACCAAGTGCACTTTCCTATAGCCAAAGCTTGATAACCCAGGCTACTGAAAATGTGCATAGCTGCACAGAACAGAAAAACAAATACCACCCTCACACAATTGGCAACAATTGAATTATAGAGCCTGAAACTTAGTCTGTCAAAGTGAGGTCAAGGGACAGCATTTGTTTAAGTCTAATTAATATCACTGGGGCTTTAAGTGTGGCTGCGAAGTCACCTTGTGGAAGGGACTCTTGAAGCATAGTTCCACCGCAGAATCAGGCTTTTCTTTTTAACAACTACTGTTTCTGAACACCTGTCTTAAACCTACAGTAGGTACTTCGAATACACTGTGCTTAATCCCCTCAACAGCCGTGCAGGCAGACATAGTATCCCCATTTTACACGTGGAGAAACAGGCTCGTGGGGACTACATAACTGGTACCAAGTGACATCCACACAGCTGATAAAAAGTGAAGCTGGGGTTCAAGCACCAAAGCCAACTGGGGACCACCAAATCCCACCCAAACCAGAAAGAGAGCATAGTTAATACATCACTTCCTCCTCTTTCCTCTGCACTGAAATACTTTAAAAGACTCTATTTGCTTCACTGAATCCCCAACTTCTGTTAGTGTTCATTCATCCAAGAGACCAATGTTGTCTACTGTGCTGTGCAGCTATATTATTCCTTGCTGGAAATAATGGTCTTTGAAATATTCCAAGGAACTCACATGTGGAGTCTGGCTACCTAACAGGCAGTATAGATAGCACTTGCTAATAGGCTTTGATTAAATGAGATCAGGATCCTAGTCCTGGCTCTATGGAACTACTGGCAGTGTAATCCTGGGCAAATTACTTGACTTCCCATAGTTTCAGCTTCTTTATTTGGAAAATAAAGAGTTCCCATGAGATTTTATAAATAACCATTTACCACGGCCTAGGCAGCAACGAACAGGCCTCAATAAATAATATTTGCTAACTGAGTTGCTTTAGGGCATTTTGCTAGCTGATTTTTTTACCTAAACAATTAAAATCAAGATAGTTTTCAGCTTTTTGCACATTTACATGTGAAGACATTGAACTATCATTCAAGAAACTAGGACAATATTACTCTATGAATAGTAAACATCATACAAAATCAACATGTGAGTCAGAGCAGAAAATAATAATAGTAGCTTATCCCTGCCTTCTTTCTTGTCTGTATCAGTTATCTATTGCCCCCAAATTTACCTGCTTAAAGCCACAGTATTTCTTATTTCACAGTTTCCATAGATCAGGAATCCAGGCTCAGTCCTGGCCAATGTGCCCCTGGCTGGAGGTCTCTTCTAAGGTGGCAGTCAGGCTGTCAGCCAAGGGGAAAGATCCGCCTGAAGTTCAGGGATCTGCTTCTAAGTGCTCTCATCTTATTGTTGGCGTGTGTCACTTCCTTGCAGGTTCTTAAAAACTGAGACACACCCATGAATCTCTCCATGGGGCCGATGACAACATGGCAGTTTGCCTCTCCTACTATAAGCAATCTAAGAGAAAGAGAGAGAATACCCAAGACAGAAGCGATAGACTTTTTGTAACTTAATGTTGGCAGTCACATTCCATCACCTCTGCCAATATTCTGTTCATTAAGAAGCAAATCAGTAAGTCCAGCTCACACTCAGGGGAAGAGATTACCCAAGAGTTGAAAACCATCGCCAGGGGCCATCTTACCTGCCACACTATCTTTCAGGCCTCAACTTCCACATTACTTCCTCCAGAAAGCAGTGTTCAGAGAGAAAACCTGACCTCCTGCTACACCCATCTAGGGAATTTCCCCCGTTATATTCTTTCCCCCTTGTCTTTGTAACATTCCAACCACTTGTTACTACATATTGTAACAATGAGCAATGTGTATATATGTTTTACATATATTGTCTTATTTCTTTTCCTGTCAACTTTTTTGTTTTTAATGCTGATGTACTTTAAACTATAAACATCACAACATTCCACCACTAAATACATCAGTATGTATTTCTTCAAAAAAAAGTACATAGTTTTCTACACATCAAATATAACATTTTCACACATAACAGAATTAAGGGTAATGCCAAGTCCATATGCACATTTCCCCAGCTGTCTCTAACGTGTCATTTTTAGCTGGTTTGGTCCAATTAAGATCCAATTCAGAACCACGCAATGCATCTGGTTGCTATGTTCCTTAGGTCGCTTTTAACCTACAAGAGTTCCTTTTATTAGGACCCTGACTTACTGCAGATACCAGGCTAGTTCCACCCTCTGGACGCCTCTGATTGTTTCCTCTAACCTTGTATTTCTGTAAGCTGGAACTTAGATCTGAAGACTCAGTTAGAGATAAACTGAACATTTTTATAAAGGGAACTTCATAACTAGTGCTGTTTATTTCAGTTATAACACACCCAGAAATACAGGCATATCTGATTATCCCACCCTTCATGATGCTGAGAGTGACAGCGGGTTACAGCAGTGACAGCTCGATCCTCCCAGTATAACCAGTATACTATCTGCACGTTTCTTGGGGTCAACTAGAAATGATCATCAATTAATTAATTTACTCACGGACTGATTTATTGACTGGCACTGAGTTATATTTGAGAGAAATGAACTGAAAAAAAACACGAATTCATTCCCTACTGTCTTGGAGTCTAGATTCAGTTGGACGTTGAAGTTTCTCTCTGAGCCACCTTAGTTACTTCCTTTCTTAGTTACTTAAGCTCTCTTTGTCCCAGTTTCTTGATAGGTAAAAGAGGATAGTAAGGATACCTTACTTAGAAGATTGTTTGGGGATCTGGGTGGCTCAGTCCTTTGTGGCTCTGACTCTTGATTACAGCTCAGGTCATGATCTCAGGGTTCATGGAATTGAGGCCCCGCTGTCAGTGCAAAGCCTGCTTGGGATTCTCTCTTTCCCTCTCCTTCTGCTCCTCCCTGCTCACATACATACTCTCTCTCTCTGTCTCACTCTCTCTCAAAACAAATAAATAAACTGAAAAAAAAAGAAGATTATTGTGAAGAGCAAACGGATGATTTATGGAAATTTGAGCATTAAAAATATTATTGATTTTAGTTAATTGAAATGGAATGAATCTATTGACAACCCATGTGTCCATGCTAATACTTAAAGAAAGGAATCAGAAAAAAAGCCTAATCTGTCTCTGGTTGAGATGGCTATCAAACCACTTTTTTATCTTGAAAGTTCATAAATAAAGGGAAAGAATCACACATTTATCTACCTTTTAAAATAGAAACTGAAAAAAAATAGAAACTGAATTTTGGGTAACTAGCCCCTATTGTTCAGGGAAGTCTCCAATTTGTAGAATTGTTAGGTAGTAAATGTAGAAGGTAGCATATAATTAAAAACTCGTTATTTTGCCACCCCCTGAGGAAATATTGATTCAGGAAAAGATCATTAAACCATTTACGTTAATGGTTGATAGGTAGGATTACCATTCATCCAATTTTGCCCAAAATAGTCCTGGTTCCTGACTGGAGTCCAAGACAGTAGGGAATGAATTCGTGTTTTGTTGTTTTTTTTCAGTTCATTTCTCTCGAATGTAGCTCAGCGCCAGTCAATAAATCAGTCCATGAGTAAATTAATCAGTTGATGATCATTCTAGTTGACACCAAAAAACGTTATAATACCAACTGAAGACTTTCAGATTAAATAATGTAATATCTGGGATTAACTTCAAAAATAAACAAGCGTAGGGAGCTACAAGGCAAGGGAGACGGTGATACATGAACCAGGGTTGACTGTACCTTGATAACTGTTGAAGCTGGGTCATTGGCAAGTGACAGTTTATGATACTATCCTCTCTACTTTTTAATATTTGAAATTTTCCACAACAAAGAAAATATTCTAAGCCTTTGAAACATTGAAATGTAGGGAACTGCATAAAACAGTGCTTAAACTGATACACAGCAAAGTATATCTACTTACATTTTTAGTCTGTAGTCTGACAAGATAAGAGAGTAAAAGCAAACTGATGATTTCAGCTATCCCAACACAAGCTAAATTAGACACATAAAGAGTAAGATCTCCTCTGTAGTCATAGATGGTAACTATACTTCTCATAGTGAGCATTGTATCGTGCATAAATGTCAATCACTGTGTTATGCACCTGAAGCTAACGTAACATTATATGTCAACTATAGGTAAATAATAATAAAAAATTAAAGAAAGAGCATCCTATTAAACAGATTAAGGTAACAGGAATCTCGTGTTTGACTTATTTGTTGAAAAGCTGGTAATGATGGTATGTATGATATTGCTTAAATGCCAAAACTTAGAGAAAATTTGATCACTACAAAAGGAAAGGGAAACCTGTGAATCTTCTAGAATAAAAGATATTCTCAATTGAAGGATTTATCCATGTTAACCAAAATGAGGAGGCAGATAAAAAGATAACAGGTCACAAAACACACTGGAGTTTTGATATCCATTAAAAATGTTATTTCTCATAAATGCAGAAGGAATGAGGAAAACAGAAAATCATCATTAGAATACCACAGTGATTATGCTGCAGGCAAGTTCTTCTGATGCATGCTAAAATTAGTGGACGAAACTGTAAAGAGAAACAGGACATTCTACAGGCTCCAAATATCTCTGCCCAAAACTTATAAAATACGGTGATGGGTTTAAGATATGCCAATGAATTCTTTGAGACTTCTCCCTCCAAAAGATGGAGCTTAATTTTCCTCTCCTTGAGTATAGTTTGAACTTAGTGACTCTACCTAATGGAGTTTACACTTACAGTGGGGAAATCTGGCACTTACCAGCTCAACCAAGTGCTCAGGGTTAGTATCTTCAGTGATGGCATGCACCCCTGATACGATGTGATGAGAAGGGCTCTTCACCTCCGTGGCATTCTTCCCCCAAATCCGTAACACCAGTCTAAACCTGAGGAAACATTAAACAAATAGCAATTGAGGGACATTCTACAAAATACCTGATCGATACTCTTCAAAACCATGGAAGTCATGAAAGAAAGGGAAGGACTGAGAAACTATCACAGATTTAAGACAGCAGGATAAATGTGACAACTAAATGCAATGTGATATCTTGGATTGCATCCTGGAACAGAAAAAGGACACTAGCAGGGGGGGAAAAATGGGAAGATTTCAATAAGGCTGGTAATTCAGTTAGAATTGTACTGCTCAGTTTTGATAAATGTACACAGTTATGTAATATGTTTACACTAGGGGAAGCTCTGTAGTAACTTTGCATCTCTTCTATAAACCTGAAATTATTTAAAAATAAAAAGATTTCAAAATACGGCATAAGCTTCCAGAGAGCTGGCTTTCAGTGATGCCAACCAAGCGCAGAGGGTACAAACCACAGCCATATCGTGATGTTTGCCTTCATTTGTCCATCTCCCAAAGGAGAAGACTAGACGAGATGCTTGTCCAATGATAAGGGCAAGCAATGCAAAGAGATGTCCCTACATAAGTGCCGAGTGACATCCAAGGTGCCCTGGGACTTGGGAAATGCTTGTGGTTAAGGATTGTACTCCTAGCTTTACAGTCTCCCAAACAGATTTTGTTGACACAATAAGACCAGAACCAAGGTCAATCATGCTCAGTTTAAACTGAGTACATAAAGATCCATCTCCATAAATCAGAATGCCAGGTTATTTACAGAGAATTACGACAGTCAGATGAGCCAGATGTTCTTGTCCTCTCTGTGGGCCAACTCACAAAGCTAGCAAAGCGATCTGAAAACAGCTCCATGAGATTGGAAGCAGAATAAGGGCAGTAAGTTATTCTTGGTACAAAAAAGAAAAAAAAAGGTAAAAATTACCCAGTTTTTAATAACTTTGGGTCATGACAGCCTGATAATTCACTATTCTAAACAGAGTTATACCTTCCATTTAGATCACCTCTGTCTGCTCTTGCTTTGGGGAGCTCTCTGCCCTGCCCAAGAACCGCTTCTTCCCATGTATACCTAAACCTACTTCCCTCGCTAGAAGGAAAGTTTAAAAAGAGATGTGTTCTTTTCTATTCTGCTCAATAGGAAACAAACAGAAAGGAAGTCATGTTTATCATTAACATCATTGGTTGATTCAGTCAACAGACAGTAAATGGTTCGTAAGTTCATGAATTTGTAGACCATTAGGGTAATTTCACTGACCACCTAGGATCTGTGAACCACAGAGTAGAGGATTCCTGCTCTAAGACAACTACCTATGCTTTGTGTCTACAATCTTTCCTCAGTAGGATACCATGTGATTACTTAGGCCTCCACTTATTAAATGGTAATCACATTCCCTAAGATTACCCTAATTCGGATTTGTCCTCGAATAGTCACCCACTCATTTGCAAGCTTTGGATTTATTAACATAGATGACTAGATCTAAGTCCACTGTGTATGCATTTTACTAGCTTAACTCTCAGAACCTTTGGATTTGTCCCCAAAATACTCAATGACACATTTACAATATCTTGGTAATTAATACAAACAGTACATCACACCCACTGTGTAAACACTATTTCTTTTACTGAATTGGTAAAAGGGAGCCCTTCTCTTTCTTTCATTAACAACAATCCTGTCTTTTATGGCTCATTCTAGCCTCAAAATCATACTATAAAAATTTTCTCAAAATTAAAACATCATCTCAAGAATCCTTGCTGAAAGTTAATCATATTTAAGACTCTATTATATTACAATTGTTTTATAGACCATCTGTCATATACAATTTCCCCACATTTCTACCTTGAAAACTCACAAAAGAAATTTACTGGAGAGCTAAAAGGAATCTCTGACATCATCTGGTCCAACATTCTTTGTCTACAGATGAGGAAATAGAGACCTTGAGAGATTATTAACTTTATCATGATCATATATTCACTTAGTGGCAGAGATAGAGAACCCAAGTGTTTACCACCTTTACTTCCCTGGTTAAATCTGACTGAAAGTCCTGTCTCTTAACATTTATAAAACTCAACATCTGCTGTGTGTCATTAAGCATCACACCAGTCTCAGGACAGATTGAGGCAATAACTTTTTATTGCTCAAGTAATAACTCACCATTTTAGAAGTTACTTGAACTCTTCTCCATTACACAAAATGTATCAGACCAAGTGTTCTAATTTTGGATTCAGAAGATAATTAACTTGTCCATTTGGCAAATCCATTTGTTTATCCATTTAGCAAACATTTAATGAACACTTGTTTTGATGCAAGAGTCGTTGTACATGGAATACAGTCTAGAAAAGGCGATAGATAAACCAAATCTTAGCCAAGACAAATGATTAGTATCTACAAAGTGATTACTATATGCAAGCATTTTACGTGGAACTTGTCACATAACTCCTCAGGACAGTCAAACGTAGCAGTTACTTATCATTCCCACTTTGCAAATGAGATTAGAAAGCTTAACTGAGTGACCCAGTAAGTGCCATAGGCAGGCAATGCCACGCTACTGCATTTGCTTTGAATGTTTATGCCATACTGCTCAGAACTCAGGCAGAAACACAGACGGGGGAACTATATTTGGAGGGAAACTGTGCTGTGGAAGTGGAAACTGAGGCAGCAGAAAGCACTAGGAAAGGATGTATTAAGGGCAGTGTTTTGGAAGTAATTTTAGGAACTACATGACAAAAGAACTAATGTATAGGGGAGTGGCAGGAGGCAGGGCTGAAAAGGTAGGTGAAGTTATATTTTATTCGGCAGGTGATAAATTATTTGAGGGTTTCAAGTGGGGGGTGTGTGACAGGATCAGATCTGCTTCTTAAAATGATCACTTGGACTACAGTGGAGATAAGGAGTTAAAACAGAGCAAGATTGAAGTCAGGGAGACCATACAAAGTTTTTGTTATTGACCACGACGAGACTTTGAGCTAAGACAATGACAGCGAGATGGAGAAGAGCGAGCAGGTTCAGGAACTATTTAAAAGATAGAATCCAGCGGCACCTGGGTAGCTCAGTCAGTTAGATGACTGACTTTGGCTCAGGTCATCATCTTGCATTTCAGGCTCCACATGGGGCTCTGTGCTGACAGCCTGGAGCCTACTTCAGATTCCATGTCTCCCTCTCTCTCTGCCCCTCCCGCACTCACGCTCTCTGTCCCTCTCTCTCTCAAAAATAAATAAACATTAAAAAAGTAAAAAATAAAAGATAGAATCAGGGTGCCAGGATGGCTCAGTCAGTTAAGCATCTGACTCTCAGTTTCAGCTCAGGTCATGATCTCACAGTTTCTGAGATGGAGCCCCACGTCAGACTCTGTGCTGACAGAGTGGAGCCTGCTTGGGATTCTCCCTATCCCTCTCTCCCTTCCCCTCCCCCATTCACGCTCTCTCACATGTTCTCTCAAAATAAGTAAGTAAAACATTAAAAAAATTTTTAAAAATGGAATCAACAAAACTCAGTGATGGATTGAATTTGAGTGTGGGACAGGTGAAGTTTTAGGCAACATTAAGATTTCTGACTTGGACAGCCTGGGTAATACAAAGAGATAATTTCTCCAACTTGACAGATCAAGTATCAATAACTACACTCACACACACACACACACACACACACACGCAGTATAGTACAGATGTATATTCTATTTTTTTTTTAAAGTTTTTTTTTTATTTATTTCTAGGAAAGAGAGAGAGACAGCGTGAGCAGGGGAGGGTCAGAGAGAGAGGGAGTCACAGACTGAAACAGGCTCCAGGCTCTGAGCTGGCAGTCAGCACAGAGCCCGACGCGGGGCTCGAACCCACGAACCGCGAGATCATGACCCAAGCGAAAGTCGGACGCTTAACCGACTAAGCCACCCAGGCGCCCCCAGATGTATATTCTAAATAGACGTGTTCTGGTTTTAGACTTTGATTTACTCTACTATATTAAAATTCTCTTGTTAATGAAATCTGTTATCAACAGACATTGTAGGATTTTTTAGAACAAAATACAAAATGGTAGAAATAATTTACCCACAGCCCAGTCACTTGCACCAGAACATCAAGACTTCATGAGCTTTTAATTAGGAACTTTCCAGAACTGCCAGGAAAGGTCATAACTCCCTTTATGCAGAAGAACCCGTTAGGCTAAAGTATTTGCAGTAAAAAGTTAAACAATAAAGCAAATCACTATTAGTGAAATTGACTATTAGTGAAATGACACAGTCATTCACTGGAGAAATTTTACAGCCTTTCTAATCTGTACCAGTCCTACTCCAGGGACATGGAAACAAACCAACTGCTGCCCTTAAGGACCTTGTTGTCTAAGGAGGAAGACTAAGAAGCAAAATTGGCAACACAGACAATAAGACCTCCAGTGAGGATTAGCTCAGATCTTGGGAGCCCAGCAGAGGGGCAGGAGACCCAGCTCTGTGTGCAGCGGGCTCCTCCCCATCAAGGTCAGGCCAGCTTTTCCATAGGAAGCATGTGGCTGCATTGGGCACAGATGATGTGGGAAGGCATTTCAGGTGGCCAAAAATCAGGGGGTAAAGAAGGACATTTAGACGCATGGCACCATTTTGTTCTAGATGACATTTTGATGCTGCCGTATTGAGAAGTAAGCAATCAGGGTACAGGGACCAGTATGACTTCCCCACTGCAGGCTGCCTGGGTTTGAATCCTGGGATCTGCCTCCTACCAGCTGTGTATTTTGGGACAATTGACTTCCAATCTTCATGCCAGAGCTTCCCCATCATAAAATGGAAATAACAATTACATCTCTGCAAAGAGTGATTGTAAGAGTTAAATGAATATAAGCCCATTTAAAACGTTTAGAGCAGGGCTCATAGTAAGTGGTCAATAAACAGTAGCTATTACCATTACTATAAATATAATTTTATTCTTTTTTAATGTTTATTTATTTTTGAGAGACAGAGCCCACGCAGACTCTGCATTAATAGCGCAGACATGGTGCCCGAACTCACAAACTGTGAGATCATGACCTGAGCTGAAACCAAAAGTTGAGCGCTTAACCAACTGAGCCACGCAGGCACCCCTAATTTTTATTCTTTTTACTTAATCTCTGCTAGCTTTATTTATCTCTCCATGTCTGGATCTTTCTGTCTGTTTCACCTAGCTCTCTCTGTTGCATAAAATACTCTCAACTTTCTCATGGGTAAAAAAGAAATAAATATAAACTAATAGTCTAGTGTCCAGTTCATAATAGATATTTCTGGTAAAAATAACCAACACAAATTAAACCTAAGAATTGCTATGGCTGCATGTAGCAAAATGTGGTTGCTGACTAAAAACTGACTGAGGGTCAAATCTTCAAATGCTAATTTGCAATATTTGTCTCAGAAAAGTTGGATCTGGGGGCACCTGGGTGGATCAGTCCGTTAAGCATCCAACTTCACCTCAGGTCATGATCTCTCAGTCCATGGGTTCAAGCCCCACATCGGGCTCTGTTCTTACAGCTCAGAGCATGAAGTCTGCTTCAGACTCTGCCTCCCTCTCTGCCCCTCACCCACTTCTCGCTCTTTCTCTCTCTCTCTCTCAAAATAATAAATAAACATTAAAACATTTTTAAGAAAGAAAAGTTGGGTCTAGTAGAAATAACAGTCACTGAAGAACCCTCATGAAAACAATATAAAAATTGGTAAAATTTGAANAACACCCTCAAGGTCCATCCTTGTTGCTACACATGACAGCTGGCTAATTTAAATCTTCACTCTGAAATTTAAGTGAACACTCAATTCTCTCAGAAAGACAGTATTATTACTTTATTATTATTTATTATTAACTTAGCAAATAAAAAATCAATGGCAAAAATGTTAAAATGTTTCATAAAATAGAAAATTAATCCACAAATTGGTTGATGTTTTGGGGGCTTTGTTACTGTTGGAGTTTATTGGAAGGTATGAGGGCTATTGGTGTTTGCTCCTGAAAAAGCTTTCTCAATGAACATGTAATAATGTCGGTGTAGGGGCACCTGGGTGGCTCAGTTGGTTGAGCGTCCGATTTCGGCTTAGGGTCATGATCTCCCGGTTTGTGAGTTAGAGCCCCATGTCGGGCTCTGTTCCGACAGCTTGGAGCCTGGAGCCTGCTTCAGATTCTGTGTGTCCCTCTCTCTCTGCCCCTCCGCTGCTCCTGCTCTCTCTCTCTCTCTCTCACTTTCAAAAATAAATAAACCTTAAAAAATAACAATGTTGGTCTAATTTTGATTCAATGTCAAAATGCCACTAGACTCCAAGAGTTGGGAAAGGCATATAGATGAAGATGGGGGAGGGGGGAGGTTGAGTGTGTGTGCACACACAGATGCCTAGAGGGAAAGTTAGGAAAGAACAAAGGCAGCATGGCTTCAAAAACAGAGCAGCACACAGCATATCCCTCGCCCCTAGGAATCTCATGTTATCCTAAGTGATGGGACAGAGACAGAGCAGTACACAGTCTTCAAGATCAGACTTGCGTTGAAGAAGGCTCGCCCCACCTACCAGCTCTCACCCTGCGGAAGTCACCACCTTCCCAGTCCTCACCTTCCTCATATGAAAATGAAGACAGCAATTGTACTCACCGCCTACGGTGATATTATACGAGGCCCACCCGAGTTAAGGCCTTTGGGCAGGTGCCTGGCAGGCAGTCAGGCCTCGATATAGACGTTAGCCGCCATTGTTTTTATGTGACTTTTTCAGTGTGCATGTGCTCCCCGAAGTTACTCATCCAGCTGGCAGTTAGCTCTGAGTAGCTTCTTCTGCGAGGGGCCTTCCGATCATATTTCTAGGCCCCCTCAGCCCAGTTTCCAGGACCTCAGCACAATGCCATGCTTATCATCTGATCCCAGCGACGTTGAGCCGTATGTCGAACACATAGCAAAGAGAGAGAAATAAAAGGGGAGAGATAAAGGGCACTAGGGTCGTGGCTGTTAGACGTATGGGGTACATCAAAGGATGTCAGGCAGATGGGGAGCAGGGGAGCGGCTCAGGGCAGGACAACACCTGGGAAACAGGTACTAATTAGCTGACAGGTGGGTCAAGGACTGGAAGAGGCAGGAGACAGTAGGTTGTTGATTTCGCGGAATCAGAGGCTGCCTGAGGCCAGATTCCCTAAGACCGCTGCTACTCCGGGCTGAGTGAGGAAGAATAGTTAGAAAGAGCTGCTAGGAACAGGAACTCTCTGTTCAGACTAATTGGGTAAAAGTAAGGACAAGTTAAGAATATGTTCTGCTTCACCTTGAAGAAGCCCCGGCCTGGTGCGGAGACGCTCTGCTGACAGGTTTGATAACTGGGCCTTTCAAGAAGGGCTCGGAGCCTCTGTGGCCTCACCTACTACTCCGCTTCCTCCGGTCATATCTCCCCCGAAACTAAAATACAGCTTGGAAAGACAGCTCGGTGCCCTCACAGTCGCTGTGGCTTCCTCAGGCCACGACACGCTCTCTCTTTAATGAGGCTGCGGGGCTATAATTCTCATCCCCTGACATTTATGGGAGGCTTCATATTAGCAAGAGGCTTTACAGCCATTTTTATGAGGGATGCCTCCCCGGGACCTGTCGGGTATAATCACCCAGACTGAGCGGAAGGAAAGAGCGCAAAGCGCACACGTGTCCCGCCCTCACCTGCCGACCAAGAAGGAGCCAGGATCGGAGACTGCAAGTGCCGCTCGTCTTCAGCCACGTGTCAGGGCTGATTTTCTTGCCCTTGATAGCTCTCTATCACCATCTTCCACCTGCGGCCCTTCCCCAGGTCCTGAAGGTGCAGCTCCCAAAGGCACCTCGGGTCCATCCATGTCAGTCCATCTCTGCACCATTGCTCGGTCCCGGCCTGACTCTCGCCCTGCATCCCAGTCCCGTCCCCTTCCACTATCCACACATGAGACAAAGTATATTTACTTGTTAGATGTTTACTTATTTATTTAACATATGCACCTTTGTAAGCTTTCTGGTACTTCCGGAAACATTGTTATCAATAGCCTATAGCAAATATGTTGCCTCGTAAAGAATAATCTTTTAAAAACAAAAATAGCAAACTTCAATAGCTTCCTCTACAGAGTAAGATTTATTCAGAATAAAATCCAAGTTCTTCTGCAGACCACAGGGTCCCTTCGTGACCTGGTCTTCGTGACTCTGTCTTCGTGACTCTGTCCCCTGCTCCGCACTGGGCTCGGGACCCGCCACGCTTTCTCCTGCCTCCAGAGTTGACACCCCCTTCTTGATCTGCCTGGAAAGGCTTTGGTCCTGTCCTTAGCACTGCCAGCGTTGTCTCCCTTCTCATCTCAGCTCACGGGTCATCTTGCGAGTGCATCTGATCTTAACGTGTCCCTTCTCCCCCATTTCCCTGGTAATTACTTTCCATGCACTTTGAACAACCTTAAAATATTTCTTATGTGTTGCCTTATACAGTCTATCATCTTTGCTAGAATGTACGTCACCTGAGAACAGGGACTTTGTGTGTGTTCTTCACTACTGTATTCAATGCCTAGCCTGTTGTCTGCACGGAATATGAGTTCAGCAAATACCTATTGAGAAATTAAATGAAGAAATGAAGCAATCCACTGACAAGCCTCTGTCCTCCTCTGAACCCCCTGCTAGTCTTACTGTTATCAGTAGAGGGCAGCAAAGACCCTGAGTTTTCTACCTTGTGATGTTGATGCTGGGAAAACTCCAGAAAACTTCCTTCCCTTTGCCAAATAGCAGACACGGGTTTATCAGGAGTTTCAGGAAAATGTCCAACTTTACAAAATCTTTCTTCTCCTTTCTCCTGAAGCCTTCTCTGCTCTGTACCAATTATAGAATTTTTCTTTTTTTAAGATTTCGGGCTGACAACACTTCTTAGGAATTAAAAACAGTTGTGGTATTGACTAAGCCAAAAAGAAACACAGTGGCTTCAGCCTGTCCCTTCCTGCCTGACAAGTTAGTGTGGGGAAAAAAAGACACTCCAATCGTGGCTGGCAGCTGTTTGGGATGTAAGGATTTACAGCTCTCCCTTATGGTTTATGGGGAGGAACAGGTACCAGCTAGGCAGCTGCTGTTTGTATTTTGAGCACTTGCAGGGGCCAAATGTGTGTGTGTGTGGGGGGGGGGTGGTTATGGTTATGTTTTCTGCTTGTATGTCTCCCCTTTTTGTTTAATAATCTCCCTACCCAGGGCAAAAACCTCACAGTCTCTTGCCTTTCTGGGCTCCTTTACCAAGAATGCCCACTGAACCAGGTAAGCAGCAGAGGTGGCGTCCACACATTCTTAGAACGGCGTTTTCATTCACTGTCTGTCCAAAAAATACTGACCAAGTCCTATTCTGTTCTCTGTGGGTACAGATACTCCATTTGACTGAAAGAACAGTCAATGGAATAAAAAGGGAGGCAGGCGTTCTCAATCTCAGCAATACTGACGTTTTGAACTGGATAATTCTCTGTTGTGGGAGCATCCTAGGATGTGAAGCCACATCCCTAGCCTCTGCCCGTTAGACACAGGTAGCACTGACCCCCTAAGTTGTGATAACCAAAAATATTTCCCGACATTGCTGAATGTCCCCTCGGGGAGCCAATGTTCATCAAAACCTTGCAAACCACTATGTTGAAGATCATGATGGATAACTTTGGGACTATCTTTCCAGCCTGAGTCAATGACCCCTTTCTCCTAGCACTGTTCCTCCTCCCTGTCCGATGCTTGTCTGCCTGTGACCTGAAGCCTCGGGACTTGGTACACTGGTCATCTGACCCCATGTAGGCCTCTCAGCTTCTCTCCTCTGGGAATCTGAAACCAGGACCTAGGTACTGACTACCACCTGGGTCCTTTGTGGGGCCAAAACTTTAGTGCAAATTTAGGTGTGGGTGAATGTTTGATAACATGGGGCCAGTCTACTGCAGAGATAAGAGAGAAATAGAGAAACACAGAGGAAGAGTCAGAAAGAAGTCACCTAGTTCTAGCATTTTCCGGACAGGCCAAACTTCCTACCTTGGGTAGTTTAAGATATTCATGTACATTTATAAGAAATTGCTCTTTCGTGCTGGGGCAGTCTCTTATTTGTTTGTTCCGTTACTGGCAAATGAGTCCTAATTGGTATATTCTCTGTGGCTTGGAACCAAAATCATAACTAGGAAACAAGGGATCTAGGCCACTGAAGAGCAGTATTTAGCCCTCAAGGCGGCTCCACCTTCTTCAGCACAGGTAACATTTTCTCCTTTCTCTCCCAAAAAGCTTCCTCATCCCCTCTAGAGAGTTTTCTCTTGTCTTTAACCTTGGCTTGTACACAGTCTGCTATGTCATGGCCTTGACTCAGCTTCTGGTTGTCCATTCGTTACCATCTTGAGTGTAACAGCAAACCCAGGCCAGGTTTCTTGGCTCAGATTCCTGTCCAAGTGAGTCTGATTGGCTCATGTGGCAAACATGTTTGGTTGGCCATCCAACAACCATCCCTCCCCATCAGTTTTGTTCAGGTGAACAATCGCACATGGTAAATTAAACTAGTTTGTAAGGGCAAAGAGATGTAAGAGGAATCTTCAGGAAGTGTGAGGAGGCTTATGGGAAAGAATTTTATCCTTGACAGAAGAAGGCAAAGCCAGTGGATGAGTTAGCCCATGCCCTTCCTGCTGGCCTTGGACATGTCATGTGAGGACGTGATACTTGAAGCCATGGCAGCCATTTTGAAATCGTGAAGTAAAGCCAAGAGAACCACAGAGAAACTGACAGAGGGCTATAACATCCTTGAGCCGATGAACTATTGAGCCGATGAACTAACCAACCCTGGAGCCATTTACCTTTAGACTTCTTGTTACATGAGATAATTAGATGTCCTTACGGTTTTAGCTACTTTGACTCAGGTATCTTGTTACTTGAAGCCAAAAGGATCCCAACAGATACAGGAGAGCTCATCTTTTCAGGCCAGGTCACTCAGGTCCTAGGTCACTTGCTGGCTACCCTGCAGATTTATTGTCTTGCAGTCATGCCCCTACCTCCAGACCATATGTTTATCCCACCCTAGCCTTTTATGATGAAAATTTAAAAGCTGACAGAAAAGTTGAGAAAATAATACAGTGAACAGTCAAATATGCTTCACCTATATTCATCAGTTGTTAACATTTAGCTCCATATAGTCATTGTACATATTCCCCTATTAAGGTTATTTTTTACTGAATCATTTGTGTTTTTTTATTAAATATTTTTATGTATTTCTAGGAGAGAGAGAGAGAGAGACAGCGTGAGCAGGGGAGGGACAGAGAGAGAGGGAGACACAGACTCTGAAATAGGCTCCAGGCTCCGAGCTGGCAGTCAGCACAGAGCCCAACGCGGGGCTCGAACCCACGAACCGCGAGATCATGACCTAAGCGAAAGTCGGACAGTTAACCGACTAAGCCACCCAGGCGCCCCTTTACTGAATCATTTGAAAGGTGGTTAGAGACTATGAAGCTTTACCCTAAAGTATTTCAGCCATATAACTTGTAAGAAACAAGGTTTGGGTTTGTCTTTCATTCTTATCCGGGATTCTTCAAGAGTCACATGCTGTTTTAAAGTCATCTCCCTCTCTCAGAGCAGCTGCGTGATTCGGTCTGTTAAGCATCTGACTTCAACTCAGGTCATGATCTCATGGTTTGTGAGTTCAAACCCCATGTCAGACTCTGCTGACAGCTCAGAGCCTGGAGCCTGCTTCAGATTCTGTCTCTCTCTGCCCTTCCTCCACTCACACTCTCTCTCTCTCAAAAATAAATACTAAAAATAATAATAATAATAATGTCATCTCTCTAAGTGTCTCCTTTATTCTAAAACAATTCTCCTGCCTTTCCTGGTTTTGGGTTTGTTTGGTTGGTTTTGGTTTCAGTCTTCTTTTTTTTTGGTCTTTCCTGTCATTGACTTTCAGGCCAGTTCTTTTATACAATGTTCACAATTTGGGTTGTCTGGTTGTTTCTTCAGAATTATATCCAGTTAAAGATTTTTAGCAAAACTCTACAGAGGCGAGGCTGGGACCATCTCAGCGCATCACACCACCAGTGCCTTTGTGTCCTTTTATTGGTTACACTAAGTTGAATCCATCAATTGAGGTGTTTGTTGTCTGTCTGCTAGCACTGCTCACTGGAAAGGCATCTCTTCCCCCTTAGTGATGAATGAGTAATCTGTGGGATGGTATTTGAAAACATGAGAGTATCTTGTGCCCCCAACATTTTCAGCGACTGTTTTAACAGTCATTAATAAGGCTTGCCTGAATCAACTATTATATTAGTGACTGCAAAAATCAAAATTTTAAAAAACTCTATCATTTTTTCCATACCTTTACGCTGGAACCCCACTGTTTAAGAAGAAGAGCTTTTTCTTCCCTCCCACACACTTTTGCAATTTTCTCAAATATCATGATGAACTCCTAAGATTCATTACCACTTATTTTCTTTTTAATTTTCAGTTTGTCCCAAATTTGTCCCCTCCCAAGTGGGAGTGCCTTCAAATGGTTTCTGTGTCCTTCTGACGCATCCCTATCTTTTTCTGAGCACTTCTTTGCTCTTCTAGCTGAGGAAGTCCCAAGCTCATCTTGTACTTTCCTTGACCCAGACCTGGAATCAGACCTGGTTCTTTTCAGTGAGAAAAGGTTGCTAGAAACCAAGAACTGAGTGATAAGAGTGCTCACTGCAATTGGGATGTCACTGATTCTGGACCCTTTCGGCAGACACAGACAGGAAGTGTATTTTATTTTAAATAATTAATTTATCTCAATCCCCCAACTCCAATCCAACACCACAGGTTTCTTCCTCCTTTCCCCAAGTCCCTATTTTATCTCCTTTCTCCCACATTGAAAACCCTGATTTTCACCAACATCAGTATAGCTACTCATTTACTGCTCCCTACAATACACCCAATAGTATCAGAATTACTATGTCAATACCACTACTAACAATCTTACTAATAAAGTACAAGACCATTTGAAGCTTTTATTTTATCCTTAGAATCTAGCCCTCTGGGGCACCTGGGTGGCTCAGTCGGTTAAGCGTCCGACTTCGGCTCAGGTCATGATCTCGCAGTTTGTGGGTTCAAGCCCCACATCAGGTTCTGTGCTGACAGCTCAGAGCCCAGAGCTTGTTTCAGATTCTGTGTCTCCCTCTCTCTCTGCCCCTCCCCCACTCATGCTGTGTCTGTCTCAAAAATAAACTATAAAAAAAATTTGTTTAATCTTCTCAAAAAAAAAGAATATAGTCCCCTAAAAGTAACTGTGTGTCTAAAAACCTTTAAACCTTGATATAAATTCATGTGTTTATCTTCAAATTAGAGTTTTCCTGTTCTTTGTGGTAGTGGGCTTTTTATTATTTTTATTTTTAAAGATTTTATTCTTTTTATTTTTTTTAATTTTATTGAAACATAACTTTTATAGAACATTGTGTAAGTTTCAGGTGAACAAATTGTGATTTGATATATGTATGTATTGCAAAACAATTACCACAATAAGTTTAGTTAACATCCATCATGAAAATATGGAATGCCTCATGAATTTGCATGTCATGTTTGAACAAGGGCCCTGCTAATCTTCTCTGTATCATTCCAGTTTTATTTTATTGTTTTTTAAATGTTTTTATTTATTTCTAGGAGAGAGAGAGAGAGAGAGACAGCGTGAGCAGGGGAGGGTCAGAGAGAGAGGGAGTCACAGACTGAAACAGGCTCCAGGCTCTGAGCTGGCCGTCAGCACAGAGCCCGACGCGGGGCTCGAACCCACGAACCGCGAGATCATGACCCAAGCGAAAGTCGGACGCTTAACCGACTAAGCCACCCAGGCGCCCCAGTATCATTCCAGTTTTAAGGTATGTGCTGCTGAAGGGGGCGCTCATATAACTTTTTGAATATGTAAAATGTTCCATAGTTTACAAGTTAAAATTATATGAAAAGGCAACTCAGAGAAGTTGTCTTCAATCCCTATACACATGAATTTCATTAGTTTCTGGTTTATCCTTTCTTATTCGCAAAAATTAGCATATACATACGTATATGCATATACATACATATGTCCTTATTTTGCCTTCCTTTTCATTCAAATGGTAGTATATGGTGTATACTCCTTTGTACTGTATTCTTTTCACTTCATATCGCTCTCTGTTGTATAATGCAAGTCTTTCACAGCACTAATTTTTCACTCTATGTTCTATTTTATTTGCTCTCTCAAATGTATTTGTACTTACTTTATTTTAATGTTAGTTTTATATTAGAGCTAAAATAATCTTAGTCCCTCCATCTTATTTCTGTTATTTTCTATTGGTTCCCTAACAATATTTAAATTAGTTAATAACTTCTTTTCTCTTATCCCAATTCACCAGCTTCTCATGTGAATAAATATCCTTTTACCCCCCACAGTAACTATAAAATAATCAACAAGTATATTCTGTTTTTCATTTCTCTCACTCATCTGGCCCTTTAATTGTAGAATATCTACTTGGACTGGGTATGTACTTTTCTTACAACCATCATAGTTTTATGGCTAATTACATACTTATGTTCCTCATTAGTCCTCTTGTCAATGCCCTTCCCTTTGGGTGGTCTGAAACACCTTTCCTTAGGAAATTCCTCAGGAAGAAGCATGGGAGCAATAGTCTCTGGTTCTCTCATGCTCATAACTTTTAACATGTTGGCTAGATAGAAAATCTTTGCCTTATGTTTTCTTTCTTTGAATATTTTCAGTATGCTACTCTATTTGTTCTGGAACAAAGCCCAAAGACAGTCACTTAAGTCATTTGGTATTTTGACTAAATGCCCAAACGATTTCTTTTGTAAACTCCAGACATCTCTTGGAATATATCTTGACAATGATCATTCAGGATTGATTTCCTAGGTACTAGTGTCAAATCTCTTTATTTCAGGAAAGTTTTCTTAAATGTTACCTTTTTACATTTCCTTTGCTTTTTATTTTCTTCTTTCTGTGTCTTCTAATAGAAGATTATTCAACCTATGTATGTGTGTGTTGATATTCTTTGCTTAACTTCTGTACTCACCACTTGCTCTTGAATCTCTTTGATCTGTTGAATTCACTTCTTTTCATCTTGTATTTATTTTTAAGGCATGATCTCTTTATTCATCTTCATGTACCATTTTAGTTTTTTTTCTGAAATTATTAATATTCTTTTTTTTAACATTTACTTTTGAGAGAGAGAGAGCACGTGGGGGCTGGAGGGGGGTGGACAGAGAGAGGGAGAGAGAAAATCCCAAGTAAGCTCTGCTTGGCCAGTTGAGAGCCTGACATGGGGCTCAAACCCATGAACCATGAGATCATGGCATGAGCTGAAGTCAAGAGTCAGACGCTTAACTGACTGAGACACAAGGTACCCCAATTAATATTAATTCTAATTCTGAGTTCTTCCACCTCATTTCTGAGATTTTTCTGATTATAGTCCTTTAATATTTTATTAGTTTTTAAGCTCTTCTTGAAGTAGTAAGTTATATTTTTCATCTGTTTTATAAGTATGCCTTTTTAATGTTTTCATTGTTGGAAAGTTATTCTGTTCTATTGGATTTTTTTCCCAGTTTGAGATATAATTGGCCTATAATATGGTTTAACTTTACGATATATACATATGTTTTCGCGTATAGGTGGATTAGGAGAAACTTAATGGAGGACCATGGTGGAGGAGAAGGGGAAAAATAATTGGGGAGAGGGAGGGAGGCAAACCATGACAGACTCTTGAATGCTGAGAACAAACTGAGGGCTGATGGGGGGAGGGGCGAGGAGAAGGAGGGTGATGGGCATGAAAGAGGGCACTTATTGAGATGAGCACTGGGTGTCATATGGAAACCAACCTGACAATAAACTATGAAAGAAAAAGAAAGAAAAAAGAGTTTACAGTATATGAATCAATGATTTTATATATGTATATATTATAAAATGATTACCATAATAAGGCTAGTTAACATATCCAACTTAGTGTTGGATTTGAACATGATCTAATTCTATTACTTCCTTTTATATGAATTGAGGTGTTTTTTATGAAAAAGGGGTGAGTTAGGACAACTTTTCTGGCTTCAGTGCTCTATATCTCCCTCTTACGAGGTCCTCACAAAGAATTGTCTTAAAAATATTTATTTATTTATTTATTTGGGAAGGAGGGGTAGAAGGAGGGAAAGAGAGAATCCTAAGCAAACTCCACACTCAGCACAGAGTCCTGATGTGGGGGCTCAAAGGGATCATGACCTGAGCCAAACTGAAGAGTCGGGCATTTGACCAACTGAGGCACTCAGGCACCCCAAGAATTCTTTTTAAATGGCCTTATGCTTTAGGAGATGTGATTCCTCTGCTTTTTTATTTAGGCTTTCTTTTTCTTTTCTTCTACCCTTTTTCCTTTCCTCTGATTTGAATACTACTCTCAGAACTCCACCCTTGGTGTGAGACTTTCTCCTGAAAAGGAGCTTGGTAATTTTGAAGGCTTGCACACCCAAGACTATACCAGCTCCTTTAGATTCTGCCTTGAACCCCACAGAGCCACAGCTTTCTTGGAGTCTACAAAAGCCCTTCTTGTTCTAGCTGTTCTCAAATTGCTTCACTCTGCATGTCAGTGAATACTGTTGTCAGTTTAGAGAGTTGTGTTCTCAGGTCCGTCAGATACCTCCCTGCTCCCTCCTGCCCTGACATGGATACACAGAGCAGTGCACCTTTAGTAACTGGGGGTGTTCCTCCACCTGCTCATGTTTTGGGGTTCATGAAGATACCATGTACACCTAGNGTTGTCTGATGGCTGATGCTAGGACTTCCAGCACTATGTTAAACAACAGTTCACCTAGATTTTTTAAGGTGTTGACATTGGGCCTTGGATTTTGCCTTTAATCTGGTTTTTTTTTTATAGGGGCAGGAGGATTTCAGAAGATTTAAAAACCTCACCGCCCCTGCTACCATCTTCCCATCACTCCATTGATTTATTTATTCATTCATTTATTCAACAAATAATTTTGAGCCCTGAATTGTAATCTTATGCCTTTTCAAATTCTCTTGGTACCGTTAACTTTCAGGCCCCTGCTGCCTGTTCTGGCCTGACTGCCAATGTAATTACCTGATTCCACTGAGGTGCATTGGTATCTCCCACGTGGGGCCAATCATCTATTATTGGGAGAAGTCAAGACCCCTCCCTGCCATTGCCTCTGTGCAACCATACTGAAGAGCTACATGGCCTGTGTCTCCTGCTCCTCTTGCCACATCTGGACTTATAAAATGCTACAGCATAGTGCATTTAATCTGGCTTCCCAAATAGCTGCCAGAAGGAATGCAGGAAGAAACTTGAGGCAGAGAGAGTTAACTTTCCTTGGGGCAAACCGTGACCGTTGGGAAAAGAAAGAAGGATGGAGGTGGGCAGATAGATTCCCTCTACCTTCTTCCTGCCTGAGACTATTAAAGGTACGTCATCTTTGTTCCGCCTATCCTGAGATATCCGTGAAGTTCACTAAGGCACCATCAGCCAGCCAAGGAGTGCTACATAGCTCTGCACCTCCTCTATGTGGAGGTGCCTGTTCTAATTCACACAAGAGTCAGGTACATGCTAATAGCTGCTCTCTGGAGCGCAGACATGTACAAACAATGATGGGCACCTAGAAAAAGGAATAGGAACCTCACAAATCATCAAATCATCACATACCACCCAGTTCCTTCTATTGCATATTCGTCCACACTCTGCTGGACTAATCCCTATGAGGTGTTCACTATCTCATTTTTGGCTTAACTGTTTGAAACTTCTCCCTTTTTCTTTCTGTTTATTAATTTTAAGTTATATTTATTGATCTATAATTTATATAATAATATAAAGTATGTTACATTAAAATATACCTATAATTATATATCAACTATATATAATTATACAAACTACAAATAGAAATACAAATTATAAATTATAGTTTACATTTTAATGACATCAAATAATAGTATATAATACAGTATATTAGAGAACATCATTATAAATTATATATAATTTTAAATTATTAATGTAGGCTAGTTATATACTATGTGGTATATAATATATAATGATAACTATACTAATTACACTTGCTAATTATAATTACATATAATACATATAATATGCTATAGGCACGCACACCTGTGTGACCACCAACGCAATCAAGTAAAAGCATCTGCATCACTCTAAAAATATCCTTTGTGCTACTATATAATCATTTCCCTCCTCTCATCCCCAGCAACCATTGATCTGATTTCTGTCCCTATATTTTTCCCTTTTAGTGCATGTCATATAAATACAATCATGTGTAATCTCTTGTGTGAGAGTTCTCTCACTTAATTCAGCCATGTCGTTAACCTATCCATAGTTTCTTGCTTTTTATTATGGAGTTGTATCCGCTTGTAAGGATGTACCACAGCTTGTTCATCTGCTCACCTGTAGACGGACGTATGAATTGTTTCCATCTTTTAGTGATTATGACTAAATCTGTTATAAACATTTGTATACAGATTTTTTGTGGGCATATGCTTTCATTTTATTGGGCGGATAAGAATTTAGTTCCTAGGTCACATGCTAAGTGTATGTTTAACTTGATAAACAACTCCCAAACTTTTTTCAAAAGTGGCTGTATTGTTTGGTATTCCCAGCTGCCATGTATAAGATTATCTTTCATTAATTTTTAAAATTTGGCAAGTACTACATGAACCCATTCTCCTTATTTAAATAAGTCAGTCAACACTGAGATGCAGAATTCCCATTTGTCTTCTTAGCAATCCCTCTCCACCCCTTAAACACAGCCACTTTGGTGGATTTGGTGTGTATAACAACTGTTTCTTATTTTGAAAAAAATTCAAAACTCTTTGAGGCACTGCAACTACCGCCAACTTCTAGTACCAACTAGAAGGCACGGCAGTGTGGCAAGACTGCTGGCATTGGTATCGGCCAAACCTGGAATTTGGTCCTGGGTCGGCCACTCTCTAATGCTAAATAAAGTGTGGAAGTAACAGTATGCATATAACTAAGATGGTGATATAAATATCTCCCTATAATTAATATATAAAAATAAAATATTTAAAAATACATGATATATATTTGAGCTTCCATTTGCCATTTCTAATTAATATAGATTTCTAATTTTTCTGCCATTACTGGACAGGAAAGGTTAACACATTAATATCAGACTGCCTTGGACCCTAGACAAGGCACATTAGTGTAAAATATTCATCTGGAATTTAGTTGTCCAGAAGAGTCTGCAGGAAAGCTTAAGAAGATGAAACACAGGAGCAGGGACTATATATAGCCCATTTCTAACATTTATAAAATAGCCATGAATAACCAAATGCAGTCATGAGCTTAAGTGTAGTGAAAACTTAGAATGGTGAGTAACAGAGGCTTGGAAGTAGGGGAAAATGGAGGAGCTGCTGTTCAACAGGTATAAAGTCTCAGTCATGCAAGATGAGAAAGCTCTAGATCTGCTGTACAACAATACAATTGAATAGTTAACAATACTTAACTATACACCTGAAAAGTTGTTAAGAGGGTAGATCTCACAGTATGTTTTCTCAGCACAATAATCAAAAAGGGAGTGATGTTAGTGGAAAATTTGGTAAAATCCCAGTGAAATCTGTAATGTATTCAATAATGTTGTATTAATGTTAATTTCTTAGTTTGGATAAATGGATAATGGTTATGTAGGACGTCAACACTCAGGGAAGCTGGCTGAAGGGTATACACTAATTCTCTGCACTATCTTTGCAATGCTTCCATTAGTCTAAAATTATCCCAAAGTAAAAAGTGTATTGTTTTTTAAGTAATGAAAAGCAAGTCATCCGTACAAGGGTATTTGCTGTAAGATTTTTATAATGGCAAAAATTGGGGGAAAATCATTTAAAAAATTAGTGTGTATCAGGTAGTTATTAATAAGATAAAGTTGATGGTGAATATTACATGACAGCATGGAAAGCAATGCATAATATATTATTAAGTAGGAAAAGAAGCTTACCAAAGCTCATTTGTGTGTGTGTGTGTGTGTGTGTGTGTGTATTTTAATTATATGTAAAAAATATGTTTGTGTGTATAGGTTAGTATAAAAGATGCCTAGAAAATTAACCACCAAACGGTTTACATGGTAATTTACTCAGGTACTGGCTGGGGGAAGCTATGTCCATTTTTTATACATGGGTTGCACATGTAAGTTGTGTTGAATATTTTACTGAGCTCAGAACAGTCCTTAGGCCTGGTTGAGAGAGGCTCCTACCTCAGAACTCACGAGTCTGAAAATCACGAGCGCACAATGCACAGGTACACTTGTTGAGGCATCTGGCACCCACTGCGGGCACAGAGCAGCCACAGTCCTGGAGTCCACACTGGTGACTTGCACCATTCAGGCCACAGGAAACGTTTCTCTGCATCTCTTGCCCTCTGTTCTAAAAACAGCAGGTGACTTTATCCGAATGTCATGAGGAGTCGTGGCTTGTTCTGCCAACATCGCAGAAGGACACTGCTTAGGAGTGTCGGGAAAATCTGGAAGCACTTAAGTAAGAGAAAAGACAAATTAATTAACTTGTCAAATCCCTCGTCTCACATATCACAATGTTATAGATTCTTGCATAATAAAGTATCATTTCCCATGAGTTTTTAGCATCTAGTTTCTTGTTTTCTTGAAGTTCCAGTTTGCAGACCTAGAACGACTCACAAATTACTGCAGTATTTGTAATAGTTACATACAGCAGCCAAAGAACAGTTTGCAATAAGAAATAAAACATTCCTAATTCTTTTTTTTATATGTAGTCTAGACACAGCATACTTGAAGCATGAAGCATAATTCAGTTTTTTGCATTAACAACCAATGGCGACAGAACACAGGAATCGCTAATCATTTTATATTTATAAAAATATCTCTAAGATATAATTAAGTTTTAAAACAACTAACTAAGCTTTATTTGAATAGTTCTGGTTTACATTTTACTGTTCATTAAATAATATTTCTTTTTTTTTTGCTCTTTAATAACTTTTTGATACCCTATAGGAAAACTAATTTTAGTTTTTCAATATGTTAACATTTACTTTAATTACATTTTTGATGAAGTACAGGCTAACCTGGAGTCTTTTGAATATGATTACATTTAATCTTTTAATCCTATAGATCATAGAGAGTGAGAACACATTGGCATTGGGAGAGAACCACACAAAATGAACATGGAACTCAGAAAAGGAAGGGCTGAAAAGGAAACAAAAAAGTGGCTTGCTTCAATTTTTTAAATTGCAGACAATGAAAGTGAGCAGACTTCTGCTAAACATGACCCATATACAATTTACAAACATTACAAGTTACTTACTTAATGAAGACTTAGTGACTGAGCAAAACAACAAAACGGGCAAGGAAAGTTCCTGGCAAATCTGCAACCTGAACAGGTCAGATCAAACACTTGTAGCTTTATGTACTTGAGTAATGCAGTGTTTTTTCCTGATCAAAGATGATAACTAAAGGGGCGCCTGGGTGGCTCAGTCGGTTAAGCATCCAACTTTGGCTCAGGTCATGATCTCAGAGTTTGTGGGGTCAAGCGCCGTGCCGGGCTCTGTGCTGACAGCTAGCTCAGAGCCTGGAACCTGTTTCAGATTCAATGTCTCCCTCTCTCTCTGACCCTTCCCTGCTCATGCTGTCTCTCTCTCTCTCAGATAAATAAAATATTAAAAACAATTTTAGAAAAAAAAGATAACTAAAAAGATAGTTTTTATGTAAAGTTCACAACTTAGAAAAAATCAACGTGATTCTGACACTGCCCATTAGATAATAAAGAAAGTACCAAAAAAATTGGCAAATTGGATGAGAAAAATAAAAACTTTGAATTTTTACTGTTTATTGGAAAGTCACCCTAGAAAAAGTCTGTTATGATCTTTTAAAATCATGAGAATTCTTCCAGAACAACCTAAGTCAATTCAAAATATGGGTTATGAATTCTCCATTGGATAAAGATGGGAGAAAACGCAATATTTCATATTAGAGTAAAATGGTTTTTTTCCAAGTGGAGAAACTATAGAAATTTTGTTATATTTTTTTTAATTTTTTATGTCTTTATTTTATTTTTGAGAGACAGAGACAGAGAGCGAGTGGGGAGGGGCAGAGAGAGAGAGGGAGACACAGAATGTGAAGCAGGCTCCAGGCTCTGAACTGTCAGCACAGAGCCTGACACGGGGCTCGAACCCACAGACTGTGAGATCATGACCTGAGCCGAAGTCGGACGATGCTTAACCAACTGAGCCACCCAGGCAGCCCAGAAATTTTGTTATATTTTAAGTTGAAAGACAAAGTACTATGTTACAATTACCACACATTTCCCAGCCATCTTCAAAGTCTATCTAAGGAAAGTGTTTGTGAGTGGAAATACTTAATTTCTCAATTAAAAGAACACACAAAGTTACTTGCAACCTAAAATAAACAAAATCAAACAAAAAACCTGTTAGGCAAACACAAGAACTGTTAGGAAAAAAAAAAAACAACAACTCTAAATGAACAGTAACTGAACAATAGTAATCTACAAAGAAACTAGTAAGCACAGATATAATATACTGCTGTGATATTATTAAGAGAATAGTTAAAGATGTTCCATGTTTCCACAGCAGAACACTATTTACAGACAACAATGGAAATTTTCTAGTGTAGTAGAAAAAAATAACTTTAAAATTTGACGCCAAAATAGCCAAGTATATAATAAGGTAGATAAAAGCTAACCTTTGAAAATCACATAAAAGGAGGAGAATGCAAAATAATATTAAAAGTGAGCAAAGAAATTACACATAAAGTTCTACAAATTAATACCTTCTTTAACTAGATTATATGAGGACAGATCATACCCCACAACATTCATGATACCTACTGTCAAACTATCAGAAGATTAAAATAGAAGAAATCAAAATTAGTAAGTATTTTATTGGGGACACACACTGTAAAAAAAATAGAATTGCAAAAACAACTTTGAGTTTGAGGCATTGGTTTTAAAAAATAACCAGGGCTAGCTACTGATAATAGCGGTTAGTAAAAAAACAAGCACTTTTTGTGAGCCATGGACAAAGCACCATTTGAATTTCTTATTAAGAAACATGTTCTTGGGGCTCCTGGGTGGCTGAGTTAGTTAAGCGTCTGACTTTGGCTCAGGGCATCATCTCACATTTCATGAGTTCGAGCCCTATATCAGGCTCTCTACTGTCAGAGCAGAGCCTGCTTCAGATCTTCGGTCTCCTTTCTCTCTGCCCCTCCCTGCGTGTACACACACACACACACATACACACTCTCTCTCGCTCTCTCGCTCTCTCTCTCTCTCTGAAAAATCAATAAACTTTGAAAAAAAATTTTAAAAAAAGAAACATGTTCTCATCTGTGCCAATAAGGGATGGCATCTTTGAACAATTCAATGACTGCATATTTTCTGTATCTGCCCAAATAGGAGGCATCATGAGGAAAACCATGTTGTCTCTGCCATGACGACCCCTTTTGGACACACAAAGGCAATGCTGGTTAAACACCATTAATGCAAGAAGATTTAATTTACACATGATAACACTATGGGAGGGAATTGTACAAGAAAGAAAAGATGATGTTTAAGTTAAAAAAAATCATGATCTTCAGCAGGAAATTATCTTTGATCTTGTACTATCCACAGTTACCTGGAGTAAATTGTTGCCTACTATTAATAGAGTTAGCCAAAGCTTGCAGGAACTCAAAAGCTCACACTGAGAGGACTTGGGCTATTTCGCCTTTGTAAGATTCATTTGTGTTTCATTTCGAGAAAATGGTTTTGCTAAATTGAAATAAAGTGTATGTGATGCATATGATAAACGTGGCATTCCTAAAAATATTAATCAGGACATGTAAACAAAAACATTTGCAGCACTATAAAAGAGAATATTCAGAGACAAATAAGCTCCAAACTAATTGCTATTGAGACTATTTTGGGGTTATTATAAATCAACGGGCAATGTCAATTCAAGAGAGATTGGAATAAGTCACTTAACATATTGCCATTTTTTTGGGTTCTCTTTATATTCCAGTTTTTGAAAAAAAAGAATTTAAGAAATATTTTATGGAGGTGCCTGGGTGGTTCAGGCTTGATTTTGACTCAGGTTGTTATCTCATGGTTCATGGGATCAAGCCCCACGCTGGGCTCTATGCTAACAGGGGCTCTGTCTGCCTCTCCCCCACACAGTCTCTCTCTCTCTCCCCCTCTCTCAAAAATAAATATATAAATATTAAAAAAAGAAATATTTTATAGTTCTATATATTGCTCTTAGAGAAGGTGAAAATTGCAGTAAAAGTGATAGTGATTTTTATGATGAAATCAGAATATTTTATAACATTTTCAATGGTAATAATTTATTATGAGAACCCATCATACTATTTGAACTTTATATGTAAAATCTGCTAATTTCTGAACATAAATGTTACTATGTGACTTTATTGACAACTATTGGCTTACCAACTTTTCTCAATATTAAATTCATTTAAAAATGAGGGGGTGCCTGTGTGACTTAGTTGTTTAAGCATCTGACTCTTGATTTGGACTCAGGTGATCTCACAGTTTGATTGAGCCCGGTGTCAGGCTCTGCACAGAGTGCCGTGCCCTTCTTGGGATTATCTCTCTCCTTCTTTCTCTGCCCCTTCCCCACTCTCTCTCATGCTCTCTCTCAAATAAATAACCTTTAAAAAGATGCAGGTTTTTAAAAAATAAAATAAATTTTTTTAATTAAAAAACTTTTAAAAAGGACAAAAGAGAACTATACCCAATTAATTTTTGTTACAAAGCTAGCAGGACATGAGCGCTTGGGTGGCTCAGATGGTTTAGTGGCCAACTCTTGATTTCTGCTCAGGTCGTGATCTCACAGTTTGTGAGTTCGAGCCCCACGTAGGGTTCTGTGCTTACAGTGTGGAGACTGCTTTCAATTCTCTCTCACTCCCTCCCTCTCTCTCTCTCTCTCTCTCTGCCCCTCCCAAGTGCTTTCTCTTTCAGAATAAATGAATAAACTTAAAAAAATGTTAGAAGGACAGAACATGATTTCATTATGCTTAACAGTTTGTTAGCATGTTCATAGCTTTTAAAAACTTAGACATCTGGTTACCCACATATATTTTTGCACCAGGTCCACAAATTCAGGGGTGGATCTGATTGAGCATGTATTAATTTTATAATTAATGCCACTAATAACTACTATATGTTAAGTGCTTATTGTGAGCCAGGCACTGAGCTTGTTACGATTTGTACAAGAGCTCGCAACACCTCCATGAGGTAATTTCATTTTATAGGTAAGGAAACTGAGGCTTGAAGAGGCAAAGCCACTTGCCCAAGTTAACATTTACTGTGCCTATCCTGACAGGGACTAGCTGCTAAGAGATGACGGAACACCAGGGAATGTGCTTTGTAAGTGCAGGGTTTTTCTGGGAACGATCTCTCTCTCTCTCCCCCAGTTCATGCTGCCTGAAATGCCACCATGACGCACTGATTGCTTTTCATTTACAAGACTTTCCAGTCTGCGCCTGGGCGGCTCAGTCGGTTAAGTGTCCGACTCATGATTTCCTCTCAGGTCATGATCTCAGTGTTTGTGGGATCGAGCCTTGAGTCAGGCACCATGCTAAAAGCACAGAGCCTGCTTGGGATTCTCACTCTCCTTCTCTGAGCCCTCCCACTAATGTTCTCTCTCTCTCTCTCTCAAAATGAATAAATAGTTTTTTTTAAAAAAGAGTCTGGCTCTTGGTTTAAGCTCAAGTCATGATCTCACAGTTTAAGAGATAGAGTCCTGCGTTGGGCTCTGTGCTGACAGTGGAAAACCTGCTTGGGATTCTCTCTCTCTCTCTCTCTCTCTCTTTCTCTCAAAAATAAATAAACTTTAAAAAAAAAGACTTTCCAGTTTCCAAAAAATCCAGTGAAACTGGAAATACACCCCCTCCCCCTCAGGGAGCCTTAAGATGATAGCATGTGAAGCCAGTAGTATTTTTCATATTTTTTCCACTAAAGTAACCCATCAGACTAAGAGTGCATGCCTAACTCCCAGGAGTCTGAGGAATCAGCCCAAAAGAGTCTGATAAATTTCTTTAAAGTCTGGTGATGTCTCTTTAAAATCATACATATATTTTTCTCCATACTGTGTGTGTGTGTGTGTGTGTGTGTGTGTGTGCAGTTTTCCCTCCTCCTGTCTTCAAACGCTTCCCATCCTCAAGTAAAAACAACACTTCAGAAGAGATTCTATGTTCATCTTAGAGTTCAAGGACTCTCGCACTCTGTCTGCTCCTCTGGTTTGAAAAGCAGAGCCTTAACTGCTATCAGTGGCTACCTTGGTGGGGTTTACTTGACCCTTACGGGAGCTCAAGGTCCTACAGGAATGAGGGAAGCTAGATTAACTTCTTCCCAATTTAGTTCAGGACCTGTCCTGTTCATCTTTGATTTAAGTCATCTCCGGAGTCTACCTCTGACTGTTTTGAAGGGAAGTGACCTCCCTGTCATTACAAATGACTGACTGAGTACTTGTTTGCCTGCAAAGCTCAGGTGAGGGGGGGAGGGGGAGGTGGGCAGGGCAATGAAGGAAGGAGACTTTCAAATTTGGTACCTTATGATCCTGAAATTTTCTAAGTCCTCTGCAGCTGCAAGTTCAAGAAACATGTACTCGATCCAGTAAATATTTATTCAGTTCTTTTTAAAGTGCCAAATACTATACTAGGCAGTGATGAACAGGACAGTCTTTTTGAAACTCAGTTTCCTAGGAGAGATATAAGCAAGCAGGTAACTATAATACAGCCTACAGCCTCTTACAAGAGAAGCGTGGAAACTCTGGAAGCTCAAAGGAGGGCACCAAGCCTGGAACAATAGACATGGATCCTGGTAGGCTTCTAGGAAAAGGTGACATCTCAGCTGAGGCTTGAAAAATGAGTAGGAGTTTGCTCCTGTCCTTCTGAAAGCCTCTGGAGTTGGCATCAATTTCAGCTAGCCTCAGGTTGCTTCTCTGTCCTGCTACATTTTGTTTACCCATTTTACTTGTCAGCTAGGATATTTAGGAACACAATTGCTCACTTCTTTTTTTTAAGTTTACTTATTTTGAGCAGACATGCGCACACATTCCTGAGAGGGGGAGGAGCAGAAAGAGAGGGAGACACAGAATCCCAAGTAGGCTCCACACTGTCAGCATGGAACCTAATATGGGGCTTGAACCCATGAACCACAAGATCATGACCTGAGCCAAAATCAAGAGACGGTCGTCTAACCAACTAGCCACCCAGGCACTCCAGAAGGGCTAACTTTTTAATTATCAATTGGAACCATAGAGGTGAAGAGGGAAAAAGGAGTCCATCCCATTACACAAAACTACATCAGAAAGGCAGACCAGACTCCAGGTTTTTGGCATCAAAGTTACTGAGAAGATCCTAAACTCATTTTAGATATTCACAGCTGTTTAACCAAGGGGAAGGGAGGGGGGTGATTCATGCTGTATTTGCCTCGTGGGCTGTGAACACAAAGGAAAGGAAATATTGTTAAGTGAAGAAGCCAGCTCCTCCTTCTAGTACTATGTTTTTTGGTCATCACACGGTAGACAGCCAAGCCAATAATCCAGTCTGCAAAATTGCCAGCTAAAAAAAACCAAATCCTTTGAAGTGGCTAATGAATACGTTCTTTTTAACTTACTCCGGTCTCATTGCTGAGAGCTGTGCTGTTGCTTCTGGGCAGAAGTTTCACTAATGTAGGGATGTTGACTGGCCACTGCATCAAATATTTATCAAGTCACAGATGGGAATCTACAAAGAGTTTGCAGAGAGGTTCAGTGTCTCCCTTTGGTTCTTGGGGAAGCACGTCAGCGCAGCAGCTCCGTCAGCTCTGCAAAGAGCAAGTCTACAAACACACACCTTTAAGCTGAGGCTGATGGGGGCTGACCCATTTTAAACAGGCTAAATGAGGCCCCACTTAAAGAAATCACTGGTGTTTTTCTTAAAGTAAAAGTAGTACATCTTCATTGTAGTTGTTTTTACAAAATATCTTTACATTAGAAGAAGAAAAGAGGTCTCACCCTTAATTTCACCATCCAGAATTACTGTGCCCATCTTTTAAGCAAAACTTAAATTCTGCTGCATCCAATGTTCTGAACAAGTTTCACCGTTTTGCTTTTTCTCATTTAACACCAGATTCTTAACATCTTTGTGCAGCATTGATTGCTTCTCCACAGCATATTTTTATAGATTTATACAAGATTCTAGTGTATGAATGTGCCATGATTTACCCAACCAGTTTGTTGAGGTTGGATATTTAAGCTGTCTCTGGCTTTCCACTACTGTAAGTGATGATTTTGCTCAGCATCCTGACAGTTAATTATTTGTACCAAGTGATGATGTTTTCTCAGGCAAATGCATGGAAAAGGAATTGCAGGGTCAAAGAGTGAGTTGGATATACCAGTTTACATTTCCCTGATCAGAGTCTGAGGGGGGTGGGGCTGTCACTTTGAGTGGACTGTCAGCTCATCTGTCTCAAGCACGATGGTCTGTGAGGTCACTGAGAGCCACAAATTGGATTGGGAGTTTGGGGGTGGTTGGTTTGTAGGTTTGTTTGTTTTTGTACAGCCGCCTTGAAACTTGAACTTTTTTCCTCTTTAATTTAACAGCTATCTTATTTCGCTAATCTCCCATCTTTATTTAGTGACACTGGAGAGAAAGAAGGATCTCTTCAATGATAAACAGAGCACCTGGGTTCATAAGGAGTTATGGCTTGCTGTCAGGCATTACTATCAGCCACAGTTATTATGCCAGGTCTATCAGTATCTTTTTCCTCTAACAATAGAAGGCAAGCTGCTTCCTGCAAATGAAGTCTCCTGAAACAGAGGTTCAGTGATATGTAGAAAAAAGTAGAGCAGGGAAGTGTCAAAATAAGATTTCCAGCTCTTTGTTGGGCCAAATAAAGATATTGACAGTAAACAGTGGTCATTTACTATCATTGAGTAATTACTAAAGAATGTGCATTTAATACATAGGCACTTGAACCAGAGAATGAGGAGGAGGAGGAGGAGCAGAAGGAGGAGGAGGAGAAGAAGGAGGGGCAGGAGGAGGAGAAGAGGGAGGAGGGTGGGAGGAGGGTGGGAGGAGGAGGAAGAGGAGGGGAATGGGAGAAGGTAATTCCAGAATAAAGTGCATTCTTACCTAGGAAAGACCAATTGGCATTCTTGTACTGACATACACATTGTCCTTATTTTTCTTCTCACAAAGGATTTGGGGACAACATTTTGGATTGGCATCAGTCTGTGGACCTTGGCTTGAGAACCACTGTCTTACAGCCTCGTGACCATGTCTTCCACAAGGAGTGGGATCTGACCCTGTCCTCTTCCTCCCTGGACAAGAGAGAAATGAGAGAAACCCCTATTCCTTCAGAAAGCCTATTCCTACTTGTTTGGTCTATGTAGCGTTTCCAGAGTGCAGTAATCTGGGTATCATTTTTATAGCTAGCACATCTCCACAAACACCTATATTGTTATTTATTTAGCATTTGTTTTACAGCAGTACTTTTTTAAACCTTAAATATATTTTTTTTGATAGGGGCGCCTGGGTGGCTTAGTCGGTTAAGCGTCCGACTTTCGCTTGGGTCATGATCTCGCGGTTCGTGGGTTCGAGCCCCGCGTCGGGCTCTGTGCTGACTGCCAGCTCAGAGCCTGGAGCCTGTTTCAGTCTGTGACTCCCTCTCTCTCTGACCCTCCCCTGCTCGCGCTGTCTCTCTCTCTCTCTCCTAGAAATAAATAAAACATTTTAAAAATATATATTTTGTTTTGATAAACAAACTTTACAAATGTTAAAAACAATACCATTAGTCATAAATACAGTGAAATGTGTTATTAGATTCTAGATCTAATTTGTCACAGATTCCAGGATTGAGTCCCACACTTTCTTGGTTTCAAGAAAGCGAGAGAGAGAGAGAGAGAGAGAGAGAGAGAGAGATTGAATAGCAAGTGAAAGGTGTTAAAGATATATTAGCACAGGTATGAGACTCTGCCCTTGGCAGAATGACAAAAATTGAGGGACAGCTGTCATAGAAATAATTCTCACTGTGCAAGGTCATGTGTTTTAATGCTTTGTGTATCACTGGTAGGGGTCCTACAGATTGGAAAGTACCAGTAAAACAGAAAGAGAACCAAGCTTGGTTTCCAGCCCTGGCCTGGCTGTTTTCTGACTATAAATTCTCAGGCAAATCACTTCCCCTCTTCTTAAAAACCTCAGCTTCCCCTGCTGTAAAATGGGATGATCATACTCTCCACCAGGGATAGCGCAAGGAATAAGTGAGAATGAAGCATTTTGTCATGTCTGAAATGCTACCCACGTCAGGGAGGACTAGCCTCTCTTGTGAGAGTATTTTTATTTATGAGTGTCTAATCTTTTCTCTCGTGGCCCAGAATATATTTCCAGGCTAAACCTGTCACAACAGCCTAAAATTAGTAAGTGGATTAAAGCCTTTAAAATGAATTTTTGGATCCCACTTCACATGTGATAGATTCTAGTAGGATTGAACTAAGCATGCTTAGGAATTCTGATCACTTGATCAATGGCTCTAATCAGGAGGGCAGGAATCACTCCCATTTCCTTCACTTCTAAGTCCCTTGCACCTAGTTCACACCTAGTTCTCAGTGTGGCACATCCGGAATGCTCAGAAAATGCTAAGCGCCATGAATGAATGAATGAACGGCTAGGTGAACGAGAGCATCCCTAAGTTACACTTCCATCTTCGGAGTAGGTGTCTGTGGCTTTTTGCCACCTGCTAGTGTATTAGTCATGTTTTTATTTTTCTATATTTTATCATGCTTTGACACGTTGGGGCCTTGCAGACCCAGCAAAAGACAACCCCTCCTACGGGCAGCTAATTCAACTTGCTGGTGAGCCCTCTTTTAATATGCAAACCAATCACTCCTGAGTCCACGCCCCCATCCGCCTCCTTTAGTCAGACTCCTGCAGGGTATATTGTTCCCTGCCTTAAATCACCCTAAGGCCGGTCTGAGTGAGCTAGGGACTACCTCAGTATCCCAGAGCCCGCTAAAATAATTCAATTATTCAAAACTATCCAATCCTCAACCTGGTCAGCTGTTTCCCCTTTCTTGCCCATTCCTTCACACGTAAAACCACAACAAAGGCTTTTGCCCTGCTTTCTTTTTTTTAAATTAATTTATTTATTTCGAGAGAGACAGAGACAGAGAGTGAGTGGGGGAGAGGGAGAAAGAAAATCCCAAGCAGGCTCTGTACTGTCAGTACAGAGCCAGACAAAGGGTTCGATCTCACGAACCTGTGAGATCATGACCCGAACCAAAACCAAGAGTCAATGCTTAACCGACTGAGGCACCCAGGTGTCCCGCCCTGCTGTCTTTTCTTTACTCTTGCCTCTGCCCCCTGATGCTTCCTCCCTGGGGCCCTACTTGGTGTGGCTCACCCCCTCCTCTTGGGAACTGTGGGTAATAAACTGTCTTTTCAATGGCAGTCCTCTCTTGCCGAGTTGACCTGGCCATATCTGAATAACCAACTGCAGGTATACTTTAAAACAAGGATCAACCTTGAGAACACTCCAGACTCAGTTCACGGTTAAAGGGAAGTTGATCCTCCCCACCCAAGTCACGGAGGAGTATACAGGGGTTAGGGGTGAGCCCACCAACTCACGGCTTCAGGGTAGTCTCAGAAATGAACACATGAGCATATTAAAGTTGGAGCAAGTGTTTTGTTAGGACAAAAACTTGATTTTTTTCTTCCTGCTGGATTAGAAACTGGGAAAGCTTTAGGTCTAGAGCTATGCAGCCATTTTGCTAGCTGGAGGCAAAGAGCCTGTTTGAAATGGAGCCAAGCCGAGAAAGCAGTGCCAAGGGAGGAAGAGAAATCAGTTCCTCGAGGCTTCATTTGAGCCAACCCCACCCCCAGATTTTCTAGCTCCCTATTTTTAAGCCAATTTAGATTGGGTTTTCTATACTAAAAATAAAAGAACCCTAATTTACAGGGGTTTCTTTCCCCTTTTCTTGACGCCCAAAGCCACATTTGGAGATAGTTACAATTGCAATTTTAATTGATTCTGTTACGTAGTTAGTGCGTGCCGGGGACTGTGCACCAGAACCCTTGAAGAACTTCAGTTTCTATAGACAGACTGACATGCAGACCACCAGGAAAGAGCGGGACCAGAGCTTTCATAGAGGTTCAGGCTAAGGCTTCGGAGCAGGGAAAGAACAATGGAATCTGCCGGGCGCTTCTCCCTCTTCTGTCCTGTATTGGTCACAGCCTTGACTCAGCCCAGTCTGGGAGGTGTCTCTCCCACCCCAAGGAGCATCAGCTCTGTTGAGCGCTAGCATTTAATGAGGGCTTCCTGCATCACTGTGCCCAGGGTGGTGTCATTCTCTTAAAGCAGATATTATCGTTTCCATTTTAAGATGAAGATTTCTCTATTCAGAGGCTTAGCTAGGGTGAACAACCCCAGCCAACCCAGTGGTGGAACCTGAACTCAAATGTATATATCTGACCCCAGATACCACACATGTCATTGTTGAGCCACTCCTCAGTATTTGCGGAGGACTCATGGCATGCCACACTCCACTCCACTCGTTACTTTCCAACAGGATCGGCTACATTATACTACAGGGCAAATGGTAGTCAATGGAGAGAAAAATCTTTCTAACACACAAGTTATTTTGCGAACCACAGCTAGTGAGTAAAATGAGGTACACCTGTGTCTGTGCACATGTTTGCTCAAGACCCCAAACTCTCCTTTGAGACATCTCTCTGCCTGGTGGTCCTCTGAGGAGGGGCAGCCAGATGCAGCCCTAAGTGGAGAAGAACCCCTTGGACCCCAAGATCAGGACTGCCTGTGGTCAGAAGGGATGAGGGGGGATTTCCGACCCACACTGGTCAGCGAACGGTGTCTTTGCTTGGAGCAGAGCATGTGGGGCTTTTGAGAATTTCACTGTGCCTGATGGAGACACCAGAGGCAGCCTGAGCCTCAGGCATATAGGCCACCTTGGCAGATTTCCTTTTTAAGCTTCATGTTGGCGTGTCAGCCTCATCATCCCAAACCAGTTAAACAAACAATTTATTAGACTGACAGCCCCTCTGGACGCTGCAACTTTTATATAAGGGACTGTTGGCTTTTTCACTTTCAACTACACTGTAATGATTTTCTTTCTAGAGGAAACAGTGTGGATCCTTCAACTTGGGTAAGAAGTATATTATATGGATGTGGACATGCAATTCATACACCGGCTATGAATATTCATAGGCTCTCATAGACCTATCACATCAAATCTGTGCAAGGGAAGAAGTATTTCACTTTAAAATCAAAGCTGAAGAGGATGCTTTTAAATCATCATTAGGTTTTTATTATAAATGAATGCATTTATATTACATTTGGATTCGAATTAGGAATAACTCACACAACACATAATTAGATAACTTGCTTTCTTCCCTTAATGGTATTTCTCAAAGATCTCTTTATGATCATTTAATTTTGAGTCTTCTGAAATACATGTGAACAGACACACTGGACTTCATAACACATTACCACCTCCTTTATGTCAAAATCGTTATTATAGTTTTCTTGACAACTAAGAATGGTCTTTTTTCTTTCTGACACTTTTTCCAATGATTGGTCAGGATCGCTGGGATTTCCCTGCCCTGTCATATAGTCACAGACCTCCTTGGGATTTAGTTTTCTTTCGCTCCTATGAATTCCTGATTTTATCGCTCATTTGTCACAAGAGACAAGAGACGTACGAGTCTCAAATAATGACAGGGAGTGCCATCTGCTTGAGCTTACTCTGCGCCCCTCACTGTGTCTTGTTTACATCTCATAACAAACCCAGGGGCAGGATTCCATTGTTCTTTTCACTTTATAGCTGAGGAAACTAAAGTTCATTAAGTTTAAGACACCTTGCCTAAGAAACCTAGCTCAGGAGAAAAGGAACCAGATTAGCCACTCATCCAGAGTCGGCACACTTAGCCTGCCCACTGGGTCTTCTGTTCCACACTTGCCTGAGCCCCTTCCACATCCCAGCCATCGTCTACACATCTCCATGCTGGAGATACTGTGCAGAGAGAGGCAGACAAAGCTCCCTGAGAATGGCTGGCAATCTCCCCAGCTTCCTGATTAAGGCTGAATTGTGAATCCGGACCTCCCACCTCCTAGCTGTGGTGTCAGGGCCACACCCCGGCACAACTGCATGCCCTGGGCCCTTGGAACCCATGACTGAGCATTTCTCCGTCTGAGGCTGGGGTTTATTTCCATGCTAGTTCTGTGTCTGCATCACTCCAAGTTCTAATACATATTTGTAGCTGTTTGACATTTGGGCCTCCAAAAGACGGAGAGAGAGAGTTGCTTCAGAGGAGATCACTTCATTTATATATCCCTTGAAAAGGGTTCCTACTTTAATTTTAGCGTTGACCTGAATTTGCTCTCCTTCTTTCTTCACTTGCAAGGGCCTGACATGGCTCTGAGGACGGTTCAGAAGGCACTGGCATCTGGCGCCTCACACAAGTGTTTCTATCCTTTCTGAGGACCAGGGCTATACTCCCTCTGGCCCGATCTCTCCCCTTCTAAGGCTGCCACTTTCCAGGGGCCTGGCTGGCTTCCCACCCCTTCGGGTCTCCAAAAATCAAGTGGGGAGATCAAGAGGGGGCTGCTAGCATCTCAAGCCTTGCCATCAGATTTACAGTGCCTGCCTCTTGATCAGCAGAGAGGGGGAGATGAAAAGACCCATCAGCCCCGCCCGCTCTCCCCTGTCTCTGTCAGAACTGCTTCTCCAGCCTCCAAAGCATTTGGAGCTTTCCCACGGCAGGAAACTAAAATGCTTTTTTCCCAGACATGATAGCTTAGGTTCTTCCCAAGCCATGGGGACCTGTCTGTCTTCCATTGGAATCTTTCATCTTCGTTTACATTCCCTCCTTTCAGAGCTTCTTCAATAATTGATGGCATTCTGAGTGGAACGCTTGGTTGGCCGTCGCATCTGCATGGCTGAGTCCAGGCTGTGGAGGATGCAAGAGAGGAAGAGAGCCCTGCTGTGGTTCCTGCCCAGCGGGAGACTGTGCTCCCTTCTCTACACCCCCTCCTCCAGCTCCATTGCCCAGCACACCATCGACCCGCAGAGACCTGTATTGGGTCAGGTGGTGTAGATGCAGAGGCTGAGATGGGGATTCTTGTGCAAGTGACTTACTGAGGACAGCCTTCAGAAGACATCTGTAATGGAGAGACAAGGAGGAGAGAGAAACTGGGTGGGGGGGGCGGGGGGGGAGCTGGACAAAGATGGGGCTTTAAGAAAAGTCCAGCCCAGACCTAATCGCCCTGGGAGCACTCCAGGATGAATTGCATCTCAGAGATTGTCCTGCCCAGGTAAAGGGGCTGGGCTTTTAGCGTCCTCCCCATCGGTCAGCCAATCGCCATACCTGCCCTTGGGTTGGGGTGTAGAGTCCGAGGCATGTCCTACCAAGAGGCTCTCTGCAGCCAAGAGTGGCCCTTTCAAGACAAATACAAGCATGAGGGACAATAGCTGCCAACACATGCAATAGCTGGGGGTGGCGTGTGCAGGCCTGGTAATGGAACCCAGGCTGGGTGCCAACAGCAAGTGCCATGGTGCTCAAGAGCTAGTTTCTGAGAATGTGAGTGTGACTAAGCAATTCTATTCATGCTGGAGATACCTGGGCTCCCTCTTCCCTCCCTCCTTCCTCCCCTCCTCCCTTTCCTTCCTCCTCCCTACTTTTTCTTCCACCTTCCCCCTGTCCTCCACTTCCTCCCCCCAACAGATATGTGTCAGTAAACCAATCCTTGGGGAGCTTATAGTCTATGTAAGGAGACAGGCAGTGGACAAGAAAATGAATAAATACACAAGATAATTCCAAACTGAGATCATTGCTCTGAAGTAGAGTCCTGGGAGAGAGAATAACAGACAAGGTGAAAAGGGATCTATTTTAGTTAGGTAGTGGGTGCCTGGGTGGCTCAGTCGGTTAGGCAACCGACTTCAGCTCAGGTCATGGATCTCACGGTTCGTGGGTTCGAGCCCCATGTCGGGCTCTGTGCTGACAGCTAGCTCAGAGCCTGGAGCCTGCTTAAGATTCTGTATCTCCCTCTCTCTCTGACCCTCCCTTGCTCACGCTGTCTCTCTCTCCTTCAGAAAATAAATAAAACATTAAAAAAAAGAAAACTTTTTTGATTAGGTAGTCTAGAACGTTTCTCTGAGTAGGCGACTTGTAAGCTGAACCTTGAAGTTAGAGGAGACCCCAGTAGTGAGAACCTAAAGCCCAGGGGATTCCAGGGAGGGCAGACCACCATGCGAGTCCACAGGAAAGAGGTCTGCAAGCTCTAAGAGTTGACACAAGGCCAGACAGGAGTTGGGGGAGCATGACTTGGCCCAGATGATGCCGAGCCTTGTGGGCCATGGGAAGGGGCCAAGAAAATGTAGTCTCTTTACTTCCTCTCATGGATCAAATCTTAACTATCTCCTAACTCCAGCAGAAAGTTGACTTGTCAACATTCATCTCTCACTCTCATAAAACGCTAGGATGTGTTGGTCACTTTCCTCCCCAAGATGGCCTCCAGGGTATGGGCAGTTTACACATGCATGCTTGTTGTGGCCGGTGGGGAGGGCCTTGGACCTAATCTGGGTCCTTGTGAGGGTCTCGGAGTCTTTTCTAGGCTCTGCAGCAGGACTTCTTGCTCTCCTCTTATTACATCCCCCCTGTGGAAGGCTGTAGCTGGTGAGCAGCCTGTGTTTACCCCTAGTTGGGTTCTCCAACCTCCCACACCCCAGCCCAGTTGCCTGGTCCCAGTCTTGATCCTCCTGGTGCTGCACGCCTGCATCCCACCCTTGACTCCCATTCTTCCCTGGACCTGGAGGTCAACCTGGCATCCTCAGCTTTTCCAAGACCAGTAACCTTTCCAAACATCTCTACCACAACTGTCCACAGAGTACATGGGAACTGCTGGACACTTTCTGTGCTGTAAGGGGCCAACACTAGATTTTTTGTGATTTAGCTCTATGAGTGCCATCACACCAGTTTTACCCTGATGTGGCAGTTCCACATTTGCCTAGATGGTACCCTGCAAAGTAGACACCCCCCCCACCCCACCCCCGCCAGCAGTCAAAATCAGAATCAGTTAGCCAGGTGAAAATGTCCCCTCAATCTACCTAATGGGAGATCGAGCACACATGTTTCACCATCTCTGTCCCCCAATTCCTCTGATGGGGACTTCCTGGCTCACTTTTTCTTTCCTCCAGCAATGACATCACCATTCACTATTACCAGAGGCAGCAGGCACAGATTAGTTGTTTGAGACTGTTCTTTATGGAGGAAAAATAAGACATTGCCTTAATATTTTCAAATTATTATTCCCATTATAAATGGTATACAAAAATCACTGCCGTTGCAGTATAGAAATTCAAGGGGCCAAGGATAGAGGCAGGGACCATCAGGGGCTGGTGTGTAACTCTCCAGGACACATGTTTTTAGCTTGAACTGGATTTGCAGTACAGTGGAGGTGTGCAAACAGAAGTGATACACAGTGTGGGTATAGATGTGGCCAACAGGCTATGTAACAAGCATTTATTGAGCACATGCTCTGACAAAGGACCTGGAGAGAAACAAAGATGAGGAGGACACGGTCCCCGTACTCAAAATGCCAGCAAAAAAGCAGATAATAAGAAAAGACATGTAAACATCCAATGTCACACTAGGTTAGCACTGGAACTGTGGATAAGGGAGATGAGAAATAGGAATCCATAGCAGTAAATCTCCGAAGTCCAGCAATCATTAATGCATCTCAATACCATCATTCCCATAATCGCTGTGTGACCTTGAGTAAGTTACTGAACTTCTCCAAGCCTCAATTTCCTCAAGCAACAAAAAGGCAACACAAAACAAAGCAAAAAAAAGGTGGGGGAATACAATGATGAAGTATACTTCATAGGGGTACATGAGGACTCAATAAGATTATATGTAAGGCACATAGGATATAGACTGACTCATAACATATATATAATCATCCAACAACTTAACTGAGTACCTGTATTACTTCATTTCCCTGAAATGCACTTCCCTGGCTGTACACTCTATTTCCATAGGAGGGCTTCCAGATGGTTCAATCTTCCATGGCAAAGTCAATGTTAATCAGCCCCTGGTATCCACCCAGCAATGTCTGCCTAACACTTGTACAGAGGATGAGAGCTGACCCACACCATTATGGAGTCTCAGATCTGAAAGGAAAGAAAAGGCTGAAGTGTGTGAATAAGGAATAATACAAGGCATCATTTGAGTTAAGGATTCATTCAACAAATAATTTTTGAAGATATATGTATTGTTAAGAGTCTTGTTCAATCCCCCACAGATGCCCTCTCAGGGAGGCATTAGCAATCTGCTTCACAGATAAAGAAACTGAGGCTCAGAGAGAGAGTCCATAATTTATGGAGATCACGCACCTAGCAAAGGGCAGATATCTGACTCTATGGCCCACACTTGTAAGTAAGTGTTATCAGCCAGTCAGTAGCTGCCTCTTGAATGCCAGCTATGTATGAAGACATTGTGCTGAGCTCAAGGCACTCACTTTGGGCTGGTTTCACAGTGTGATATAGACTTGCAGAAAACAGAAAGGTTAAATGTGTGCTACCATGGCTAGGAGGAACTCTGGGCAAGGAAGAGGCACAAAAGAGCCTCTTCACTGTATGAGACTTTAGGCAGGTCTCATGACTTCTGTTTACCCTTAGGTAGCTTTGGTCACTTTACTGTATAATTGATAATTAAAAATGGCCATGTTTTAATAAATACATCTAATATGACTTAAAGTTAAATGTTTGCCTCTCCCCCCTTAGACCTGGAGTTGGGATTGAGATGTGATAGGCTTCTGTAGGTATCTCTAATTCTCCACCCCCAGCCCAGCTCCTGCAGGGCCAGGCAGGCTGAGGAAGAAAAGGTAGCAGAAGTGAAGTTCTCTCTCAATGATGCTAATGTTAGACTTGGCAGAAGTGTAAGGCTGACTCTCTTGAGGGGCTTTCATGAGTTCTTTGGAGACCCCATCAATATGGATTGCTCTTTCAGTTTCCTTGACGTGAATGAATGCATTCCTATTCTGTTTGATTGCTTACGACTCTATCCATAGCCCTGGGTATCTTGGGCTCCACTCCCAGTACTGAGCTCCCATTGCCTCTTCTGCTGGTCGTCTTGAGCAGAATCTAAGATGGTCTCACAGTGATACCCTCTTATACGTGTTCCGTATCTGATCATGGAAAACACTCATTTGTTCTTTGTATCACTATTCTCTGAGAGAACAATTATGTCCCAAGTTTCGGCCCTCCATTCAGCACCAAAGGCCACTTCAGCCAACCTCAGACTCTTAGATTTCTTGGACACAGCTCATACCTCTCCACTGCACATCAGAAGCATCAAAGGACTCATTTTAAGCTCTTTTAAAAAATGATTATTTATTTATTTTGAGAGAGAGGGGGGATAGAGAGGAAGAGAGAGAGAATCCCAAGCCCAATGCTGGGCTCCATCTTACAAACTGAAATCATGACCTGAGCCCAAATCAAGAGTCTGATGCTTAATAGACTGAGCCACCCAGGTGCCCCTCATTTTAAGCCCTTTAAGTGGTCTCCTTGAAGTATTTTTCCTTCTGCTCCCATGAAGGGTTGCTCTACTCCCTTCCCCTTGGCGTGAAGAAATCCTTTTCAAAAATCCTCTAAACCCCAACTAATGGTGCTCATACAGCCTTGAGGTGAGTGAGGGTGCTCTCAGGCACCTATTTTGAGAATGTTTGTATCTGGTTCCAGCACCTCACTTTAGAATGTACCTCAGCCAAAAGTTCCTTTTAACATCTTATTACACTTACAACTCAGTGAATGAGCTAATGACTCATTCTCCCTCGGGGTGGGTGGGAAGGCACCCTTAAACAGCCATTACAAGCCCTTGGTTCTTCTCCTGAGCTCAGCCTAGTTCTTCCAGGTGACATTGGAGGAGCCCCTTCATTGCTCTGGGTCTCAGCTTCTCCTCTCACTGAAATGGAAATCAAATCTCTGTTCTTGCCCTCTCTCGAGGGAGGTATTGTGAGGAATAATAAGGCAATGCCTATAAAGTGCTTTAAGTACTTCGGGGAAAGACGTTGGCTAAATACCAAATGATAATAATAACACCAGCATCATCCTCCACATTATTATTCATGGGTGGAGAGGAGAGAATGGTTGCTGATGGTGTCTTTACTCTGTGGGAAGGAGGACTTCAGGCCCCAGGACGCTCTATCAATAAGTCAAAGCCAATAAACCCAGAGCACGGGAGGTAGGAGCTATCTAGTCATAAAGGCTGAATGTACACATCCATTTGTATTTGAAATGACAACCATCAGCTTCATTTCTCATTTTTTATTTTTATAGTTAGCGCTCAGAGCAGATAAATTGAGGGGAAATTGCATTCCTTTCTGGGAGATGGGGGAACAAGAAGACTTTTTTTTACATGTTCAATTTTGCTACTCACCCCTCAGCTCTGCTCTCCATCCCACTCATTTCTGAGCCAGAGCTCCAACCAGCAGGCAGGACAGCAGTGTGATGGGAGGTGAGGAGGAGAGAGGTCCAGAGGTGAGCCTTGCAGACAACCAGATGAAGGGGGTTGGGCAAGGGGATGAAGGCGGTTCCCTAAAGCTCTCCTAGAGCTGATCCAAGTTCATTCATTCTTTAGTTCCTCAAAAAAAGAGCATCACAGTGTATCACAGATGTGCTTGGTGCCACAGCTGAACCTAGAACATGGGACAGACCTTGCCAAAATTCAGTCCCTTAAAATCCTGCGAAATCTCCACTGGAGGCTCAGTAGGACACCACAGTTCAGTGAATGTCTTTATCGAGCAGCACATCTAACAGGGGTTGATAATGTGTTACCTTCAGAAGCCTTTGCCCCAGATGATTCCCGAGTTTACACTTCCCGTTTTGAAGGAAAGTTTTCTGGAGGAGGACACTTGTGGGGATGAGCACTGAGTGTTATGTGGAAACTAATTTGACAATAAACTATTTGTAAAAAAAAAAAAAAAGAAAAAAAGAAAAGAAAGAAAATAAAGGGAAGTTTTCATTCATCATCATCCCCAAAGGAGAGGAGGATGATCAGGAATGCACAAGTTTGTTCCCAAATGCGTGTGTACCTTAAAGTCCATGGCACCTAGTGCCATGGACTTCAAGTCTGAAGACCAGCTTTCAGTCCAAGTCTATTGCCTACATCTTGAATTTTTCCGAGCCTCAGTTTCTTTATATGCAATTGAGGGGAAAATAGTGGCTGCTCTGTGTACCTCCCAGCGTTGTTATGGGATCACACGAGAGGACAAAATCAGTGGTGAATAGTGAGGCTCTGTTCAGAGGGAAGCAATTCTTCCTGAACTCTTGCTCATAGTGTGCCAGCACACCGCTGAGTGAAATGGCTCCTGAACCCTATACAGCAGGAAATGTGAGCAACCAACCTAGCTGCCTAGGCATCTGAGGACTTGCTATTTTCTTTTCTTTTCTTTGTTAACGTTTTAATTTATTTTTGAGAGAGGCAGGGAGAGAGACAGAGTGCAAGTGGGGAAGGGACAGAGAGAGGGAGACACAGAATCTGAAGCTGGCTCCAGCCTCAGCTGTCAGCACAGAGCCCAACATGGGGCTCGAACTTGTGAACCTGGAGATCATTGCCTGAGCCAAAGTCAGATGCTTAACCAACTGAGCCACCCAGGCACCCCAAGGACTTGCTATTTTCAATTCTAGGAATCTGTGGGCACCGAGGTAACGGGGACCTAGTTTTGTTACCTTCTTAATTTTTAAATTTTACTCAAATTAACATTTTTGTGTTTATAAAAACATAGGGTCTTTACGAAAAAAGAAAAAAAAAAAAGAAAGAAAATCCAGACAACAGAGAAAGATAGATAAAAAATTTTTAAATATGATACAATCTTACAACTATGAATGTTTGGGGCTATAGCCTTCTAAACTTTTTGCTCTGCATTCACACACAGGCTTTTTTCCAAAGATGGCGCCTTTCATACACACTGTTTTACAAACTGCCCTTTGGTCACTGAGCTTTTCACCTAACAGAAGTGGACAGCTTTCCACCTGCCTTTGTTTAGAAGGCTCTCTGACCAGCTCTGGGGGTCTCTTCTTGAGACACAGCATCCCCTTTGAGCTCTTCCGGCATCCCTTAGGGTCTCTTTGATGGAGCAGAATCATTTTCAGCAGCCACAAAAAGCGAGAAACTTCTCCAGCTTAAAGCAATCCCAGATTGGGTACATTTACAAGCCCTACTTGCTACGTTCCGAAACACTGACATCTTGTCATCTTCCCCCTCTTTTTCAAATTTCAAGTTGAAGTTTGATGTTGAATTAAAAATGTTGCCAGGGGCTGCCTGCAGGGCCCTCAGGCTAAAACAGTGGCAGCATCTGCCAGGGGAGACCCACAGGTCCTTCTTCGGACCATGGCAACCCACAGCTGGCATCTGAGCCCAGCAGAGGAGGGGAGAGATGTGCATGTGAAGGGAAATTCAAGGATCACTACTTTTTTTTTTAAAGCCAAACTCGGCACATGCTTCTCCACTTTACTTGGGTTTTATGACTAAATACCTGTGAGACATTTAATGATTTTTCCGAGAGGGTGGAGAAGGAGCAATAGCTTGTGGGACACATGCCAGAGCTCGTTAAATGTCTCAGGACCTGGGAGGAGGCTGTGAAGGGGACATGCATGGAGCTGATCAACAGATTTCTTTCATGCAATTTGGGTTTGCTGGCAGGATCAGAAGAAAAGTGCATGTGGATGTGCTCAGTAAACATGAAAGCCTTCTACAGATGGAGCCTTGAATCCACCTACATGTCTGGTTAAGCAGAGAGCTAACTGCAAGGACTCCTAGAATGAGGAGGACTGGAGTTGCCTCTGGAAAGACGAACTGGGAGATGAGAAAGGGATGGAGCCTTAAGTTTTCACTCTAGATCTGACCCCATCTTTTAATTGCCTACCATGTGCATGATTTGCCTTTCAATATCATAGACACACAAACAAACTCAAAGGAATCCTGGCTCCTGGGACCCATCCATTAGTAAAAATATTCGTTAGGAAGGGCAGTCTTTCCTTATCTCTCAAATCATGCTAAATCCCCCTGAGTCTTTTCACTGCATAGAACTGATAGCCTCATTTTTTCTGATAGGAAAAAAAATCCAAATCAAAGAACCAGCAAAAATTCTTTAATTATTATTGTCTTTATGATTTGGTGTTCTGTATATTTTCTGATTGTGGAAAAAATAGAAAAGGAGTATAATGACCTCAGATGGCATATATAGCTATCAATTGTTGGGAGTGACTTTTGAATGGGTCTGTTACTATACTATATTACTATCCCTATTATTTATAATATACTTAATGATAATCCCTATTATATATAATATACTTCTAATATACTTAAATTAAATACTTACTCTATCATTGCAGCTTGGTCTCGATCCCAGCTGTGCTACCTTAACAAATTACTTAACCTCTCTGAGCCTCAGTTTCTTCCAAGAGAAGAAACTCTATGGAGAATAGGTGCTAATAATACGACCTGCCTCACAAGGTTGTCATGAATATGAATTAGATGATGGTGTATTAGGTCTGGCACAGCAAACATTATTCTTATTATTAATATTTTCTTCATTACTACTATTTTGGAGAGAATCAGAGGTTGAAACTGATTCATAGGCATATTGAGGCACAAAGACAGCTGTGAAAAGGAAATGGAAGCAGTGTGGGAAAATGCCAAGTGACCCAAGATCTAGAAATCTTATTAAGAAAATCCACATAGCTCTCATAAGCAATGCCATGCCTCTCAGTGTGTCTTTGTTCTGATGCACACTTTTATTTTACTGCCTTTAACTTTACATCTTTCTCCCCCAGATGCCATCTTGCACAAAAACGATAATGGGCCCAGCGACTGCGTCCTATGTGTGCCCAAGATTTAGTTTCTTGTCACAGGTGAAATCTATTCCTGGTGATGGCTATGGTGAACTATGAATGCTGGGAGAATCCTTGAGGAAAAGATGGACCTAAAGTTCTCCATCTTTTTTTCCCCCTTTCGTTCAAGAAATAATTACTAAGAGTGGCAGGCAGTCTTCTAGAACTGTTGTTCTCAGATGGGGATGATTTTGCCCCCCAGGTGACATTTAGCAATGGCTGGGGACATTTTTATTTGTCACAACTAGGTGCTACTCCTGGCAACTAGTGGTAGAGACCATGGATTCTGCCAACCATCCTACAATGCCAGAAGAGCCCACAATGCAGACAGTTATACAGCACAAAGTTCTTAGTGCTGAGGATGAGAAACTCTGCTCCAGAAGTTTGGCAAAGTTACATCCCAAAACAGACAATATTCCTTGTCCTTTAGAACATAAATTCTATAAGGAGTCAGAAGACAGACTATAAAAATAATAAATAAATTAGAAAATTATTTTTACTAATACAAAAGAGACAAGGTTGAGCAAGGTAAAAGAATCTAGAATATTGGGCATGTAAGTATTACATAGGATGATCAGAAGGTGAGTGGGTGGAATCTGAGTAAATATTTGAGGCAGGTGAGGAAGATAGGCAGATATCTGTGGGAAAAGCATTCCAAGAAGAGGGAATAGTTACAATAAAGACCCTAGTCAGAGTGGCCTGGTGTGTTTGCCAGATTGTGAAACAGTGAACCAGGGGATAGTAGTATAAGATTAGGTCAGATAGGCAGCAGAAATCTAGATCAGGGACCTCTGTGAAGACTGATATTTACCTTAAGGGAACAGTTTTGAGCATAAATGTGATGTGAGCTGACTTATCTCGGCAGTTTTGTTGAGAATGGATGACTGAGGGGCAAGGGTAGAAGGAGGGGGTCCCCATTTGTCAGGAGGCTATTATAATACATAATGACAGCCTTGTTTAGGGTGGTAGCTGTGGAGGCAGTGAGAAATGGGCAGATGTGCTTTGAAGGAAGAATGAACAGGATTGCTAATGGGTTAAATTGAAGAATGACTCTAAAGTTTTTAGCCTGAGCCCCTGGAAGCATGTAATTATAAAATAGTGAGATGGGGAAACCTGGGGCCAGCACAGCTTTAGTGAGGAAGATCAGGAGTTCAGCCCTACACATATTAAGTTTCAGGTGTCTATCAAGCATCTGAGTGGAGGTGTCAAATCAGCAGTTAGATACAGAAGTCTTTAGTTCAAGAGAGAGAGGAAGGCTGGAAATGTACATCTGTGCATCAAGAGAACTGAGATCAGATTTTTTAAATGTTTGTTTAGCTCTGAAAGAGAGAGAGAGCGCGCAGGGGAGGGGCAGAGAGAGAGGGAGACAAAGAACTCAAAGCAGGCTCCAGGCTCTGAGCTGTCAGGAGAGAGCCAGACGTGGGGCTTAAACTCACAAACTCTGAGATCATGACCTGAGCCAAAGTTGAACGCTTAAATGACTGAGCCACTCAGGCACCCCTGAGATGGGATATGGTAAGATGACTAGCAGAGTACATGTCAATGGAGAAAAGGTCCAAGGCACTGCAATTAGGAGCTTGGAGAGAAAAGGAGAAACTTGCAAGTGGAATTGTGAAGGATTAGCCAATGGTACAGGAGAAAAACAAGAGAATATGTCCTCCTGAAAGTAAATTGGGAAAGTATCAAAGAGAAGAAAGCAATCAACTGGTCAAATACTGCTGATGGGTTTAAGATGCTGGGAACTGCTTATTAACCATTGGATTTAGTCAGGTGGAGGATACCAATAAACATGATAGAGCAATTAGAGTAGAGCTTGACTCAACTGGGTTCAAGAGAACTTGAGAGAAGAGGAATTGAAGACAGGAAGTATAGACAACTCCTGAGAAGTTTTCATGAAAAGGGAAACAAAGAAATGAGACATTAGTAGCTGGTAAAGGGAATGGGGTCAAGAGCAGATTTTTGTAAGATGCAAATAATCTGTAGAGGGCAAAAAACTGACTATGCAGGGAAACAGGACAGACTCACTGGGGTTATGCCTTGAAGTAAGTGAGAGGAGAAAGGATTTAGTGCAAAAGCAAAGGTATTGGTTTTAGATAAGAGTATAAAAAGTTCATCTATGGTAACAAGAAGGAAAACACATTAGGTGGGTAAAATTGTTGAGAAGTTTTGGTTTGGTTATAGATTACTTCAGTTTTCTTATTGAAGGATAAAACTGATTGAAGAGGGGGAATGAGAGACTAGGAGAGAACATGTGTGAAATAATTGTCTAGGTTATAAGAGTATAAATGAATCAAGACAAGCACTGTGGTTGTCTGGTAGGGGCCACTTGAGTTTCAAAGTCACCCTTTTAAAGTAAGACTTTAAAGTGTGTTTATGAGATTTTCTCTAGCATATTCAGCTACATGGATATGGGCTCGGAGTAGGTCAGTGTTAGAAGGAACTAAAGTTATGGTTTTCACTGAGTATAATGAAGTGAAAGAAGAGCAAAGGAGGATATATGAAAAGGAATAATTGTAATAATTCTTCTCATAATTTGAGATGTTCACCTTTTAATAACATATGTTTTTATATCGTAGGTATAATATTGTAACACTTTGTTGAGACAACCAGATACTAAATTTGGCAAGCTTTTTAAATGAATTTAACGTCTAGAGATATCATCTAGTCTCTTCTGTCTGCTTCCTAAGCAGGTAAGACTCTTGTATTTTGTGTCTCCCAAGGAGATATAACCATACCTACAGAGAAAGCAAGACTAATGTTTACTAACCCACGCTTACAAAAGCATTTCCCAGATAGGTCAATCAAACTCCCCTTGCTCTCATTTAAATACTTTCTCTTCTTGCATGCTTGGTAGTAATAAAGAATCATTTGCTCACTTTTATTATTCTCTTTTATGTTATTAACTAATTCATTGAAGAAATGCTATTACTATCTACTAGAAGTACTATGAACTAGGTACTCAGTGTAAAATGGTGAGAAGCCATGATCTTTTATCTCCCAACTATAGTCATGTGCTGAAAGCAGGTGATTTCAATACATTATAATTAGGGACACGACTTGAGGGAAACAGAGCCTTATATGAACAGAGAGCACTAGGTTACAGGCACTAATCCAGCCAACGGGCAGAAGGAGGAGAGGGGAAGCTCATGGAAGTCTTCCGAGAAGAAAAGATATGGAAGTTGAGTAGAAGTTAAGTGAAAGTAGGAGAGACAAAAAGCATTCCAGGTAGTGTTAACATGTGTGAAAGGCTGGTAGAAAGAAGGAACAGGGTGCAGGAAGTTCACTGTGCCAGAAGCATAGGGAGGCAGGAGAAATCAAATAAGGCTGGAGAGGCAGACAAGAGACTATTAGGAAGTGTTAGCTATTTATACCAAGAATTTAGGCTTTGTCCTAAGGGAAGTGGAAGCAATGATGGGTTTTAGACAGAGGAGTGAGACAATCAATTTGTACTTTGAAAGGTTTGCTCTGGATGCCTGATATGGGTAAAGAGCTGTAGGATAGCATAACTATCTAGAAGGCTATTCCAGTCATCGAGTCAGAGATGATGATGGTGTGGACTAGGGACATGGCAATGGAGCTGGAGAGAAATGGATGGATTAAAGAGATGTTTTAGTTGGTTGAATTGATACATCCTGGTGATTTACTGGCTTTGAAAAGTCAATGAAAGGGAATAATCAAAGAAGATGCTCCAGTTTCTGACTCTGAAAACTGAGTGACTGATGATGCCATTTGCCCAAATATGACACATAAGGCAATAGGTCAGTTTTGGAAATGTCGGCTTTGAAATGCCCATGACATATCCAAAAGAATATTCTTGAGGACTGTTGTATATAAAGATCTGGCAGTCATGGAGTTCTGAAAGAGAAAGAGAGAGAGAGATGCACATTTAAGAATTGTCTGCAAACAGGCAGTAATTGAAGCCATGGGAGTAGGTAAAACAATCAATCATCTGTGTGGAATATGAAGAACAGAAGACTTCAGAAGAACACCTACATTTAAGGAATGGGCAGAAGGGTCTCTCAAAGGAGCTGAGAATAATCAACCAGAGAAGCAGGAGGAAAAAAAATCAAGAGAATGGGAAGTCATGGAAGCCTAAGCAAGAGAGTATTTTAAGAAGGAAGGAGCAGTCAACAGTGCCAAATACTGCCAAGAGGCTGGATAAAAGAATATCTGAAAAAAGGCCCATTGGATTTGACTATGGCAGCCATGAGGAGAGCAACCAAACTGCAGTGACCTGAAGAGTGAATTGAACAGGAGATGAGGAATTATAGACAACATATTTAAACAGTTCTTTGAAGAAGTCTTATGGCTACACCCCCCCAAAAAATGGAGAAATGGGTGCAGATCTTAACATGAGTTGTCTCTTAAGTGACACATTAGTCCTAGGTGTTAAAATATTTCAGGAGACACATTTTCACATAAGTTTCAAAGATAACGTTCTCAACTTTCCATCTTGTTTAGAAGCATAGACTCAGTCAAAGACAACTAACTCAAATTTCCTTTCTTGGGACAGAATTATGTTTCTTTAAGAAGGCCCCACAAGGGGCACCTGCCTAGCTCAGTCCATGGAGCATGGGACTCCTGATCTCCAGGTCATGAGGTCAAGTCCCATGTTAGGTGTGGAGCCTATTTAAAAAAAATTGTAAGAAAGCCCCACAAATCTATCACCTGCTAATCATTCTTATGCCTATCCATAGAAGGCTTTCCAAATTCTTCAAGGTTCTCTTCAGCCAATAAAGCATCACAAAATGTAAAGTTTTATAGTAGGAACTCATCAGCTAGGTCAAAGAAATGGACTGATTAACTTAAGAAGAAAATGGAGAAAATTTTCCAGAAGGCTGTGGAGGAGTCCACACAACCATAAAAACTAAAGAACCAAGAAGGACAGAAACCAAACAGCTTGGTACATCTAAGTTCCAGGAACTGATAAGAATTATCTCTCATGGGCAGCACTCTTAGTGTGCAGTATGGACTGCTTTTGGCCAGGAGAAGGAAGGATGCCTTGACTGACAGTTCCATCAAGAGGAAGAATGGATGCCCCTTGCAAAGGAAAAGTGAAGTGCCAGAACAGGAAATAGAGGCTAGACATTCACCACAACACTTTGAGTACCTAGCTGTATGCAAGGCCTCTTACAATTGAGCCTTGAATAATCATTTAAACAGAGATCCCCTATAGTATAGCTTTCCCCACCAGTAACCTTCTTTCTTTGGCTATGAGTTGTATCTGCCTCTCCTTTCTCTAGCTCCTTCATAGGCTTAAAGATATAGACAAGCCTTCATGCACTACAACAGAGCATGCTGTGGCCATCTTTCTGTCCAATCCTCCTCCTTCCTCTGACTTAGAGTTTCAAATCCCAAAATTCAGCCTAGGATGTTGATGGATGAAGCATCTGAGCTCTACACCTCCCTTACCTGGCGCATCTGATTAGTGGCAATAGCTCAAATAGAAATTTCAGACCCCAAAGTATGTTTTGAGTCTAGATGATTCCATTTGGCTGAATCCCCAGACAGAGGAACTGGAGAGCTATCAAATACCCACTTTCCTTTGTACTGGGCACATGCAGCAGGCTGAGATTCCTAATGCCTTTACAGTAAATAACCTCACACACTTCCTTGTTATCCCAGGCTACTGTTGTCCTTTACGCACCCCAGGCATCACTTAATCATGTGTGAAAAGAAATGTCAAGATCTTTCTCTTTTTAACACAATCCTGGAGAAATAGCTGCTGAGCAAAAACGTTATAGGCAAATACGACCTTCCTGAACAGGAGACTTATTTGCAAAACAGATGTGTTTTGGGAAAGATACATGTAAACTGATCTGGGGGATTTGTTTTATTTTATTGTTGTTAGATTAACTAATAACCCTTTTCACCACTGCCAAGTAAGTTCAGAATGGCTTCATTTCCACCTAAGCTTTAGTCTTCAGAAGCACGATAATGGGCCAGTTAAGTGTTCTGGCTTTTGAAGCAGCTAGCTGGAGCTTGAATTCAAACTTCATGTTTTCAAATCCCATTTGTTATCATTGTTAATTAGAGACTATTCTCTTAGTGAACAATGCACAGCAGCACACAGTGCCTGACATAAAGTAAAAACCCAGTAAATTGTAGCAGTTATTATGACTTTGAGCTCTTCTTTAAATGTCTGTGCTCTCCAGCTATGTTAAACTCCACTTAAAAAGAATTCCTAAAAAAAAAAAAAAAAGGGGGGGGCTGGTGGTGCTTGGGTGGCTCAGTCAGTTAAGCATCCAACTTCAGCTCAGGTCATGTTCTCGCCGCCGTTTGTGAGTTCAGCCCCCATAGGGCTCTGTGGTGACAGCTCGGACTCTGGAGCCTGCTTCGGATTCTGTATCTCCCTCTCTCTGCCCCTTGCCTGCTCACATTCTGTCTCTGTCTCTCAAAAATAAGTAAACATTAAAAAATAATAAATAAATAAATAAATAATTTTCTTCTGTGAAATTAGAAAATGTCTGTTGTAGAAATTTTGGAAAATATAGAATAAAAATAAAGAAAAACATATACACAAAGAAAGACCCCTAATCCCACCTCTGAGAGACAACCATTCCTGATGCTCTGATGTTATCTATGCATATAGATGCCCTTTCTTGTACTCAATTCTTCAAAGTACTAAAAGAACTATTAATTTAAGGGACCCTGGTTATATAGGTGAATACTTTTTTAAGAAGTATTTTTATTTTTTAAATGTTTACTTATTTTTGAGAGACAGAGACAGAAAAAGAGATAGAAAGAGAGCTGGTGGGTGGGGGAGAGAGAGCAAGGGAGACACAGAATCCAAAGCAGGCTCAGGTCTCTGAGCTGTCAGCACAGAGCCTGATTCAGGGCTCAAACCCACAAAATGTGAGATCATGACCGAAGTTGGACACTCATGATCATAAGCCAAAGTCAGACACTTAACTGACTGAGCCACCCAGGAGCCCCAACCTGCTGATATCTTGATCTAGGACTTCTAGCCTCTAGAACCTGGAGACAATGAATTTCTGTTGTTCAAAACACCCAGCATGTAGTACTTCGTTGTAGGAGTCCCAGGAAATTAACACACATTGGAATGACTCATCCTGGCATCCAAACTAAATATCAGTGACGTCAGGTTAATGGATATCTGCTTGACATCAATTTCTCTTCCTTTCTTTCACCCTAGACGACTGCTTTTTCATTTTTGTTTTGCTTTGCTTTGTCTTTTTTAGCTCCTTAACTATTGTGTTTTTTGTTCTTTAGGCCTAATTCCATCCACTGAGCCCTTCAATTTTCCTTTGATTTTAAAACAGCTGTACAGCTCTTTTGTGGTTAGCTAATATTCAATATAACTGAGAGCATTTCCCTTTTCCCTGCTTAATATGTAAGATTGGTTTTCCAGTTTTGGTATTCAATGATTTATGTTGCTTATAAGGAAGATGCATTAGGTTTAGGAGAGATCCTGATTCTTTTTGTTGTTGTTGTTTTGTTTTGAGAGAGAGAAAGACTGAGTGCATGAGTGCACACGACGAGCGGGGAGGGGCAGAGGGAGAGGAAGAGAAAGAATCCTAGGCAGGCTTGCACTGATAGCGCAGGGCCTGAAGCCAGGCTACATCTTACAAACTGTGAGATCATGACCTCAGCCAAAATCAAAAGTTGGACACTTAACTGACTGAGCCACCCAGGGCCCCTCTTTTTTATAGTTTAAGAGACACCCTGATTCTGAGGTGATCATGGATTCAAGGGGAGACTCTTTGAGAAAACTTGCCTGCAGAAAGTGTGTGGGAAAAAAGTATTGGTCAAGAATTGTTTTTTTTGCTTTTTTTTTTTTTTTTAATGCCTAAAACATGTAAACCCAGGGCCAAAGATACTTCTGGGGATGTGGTATGGGGTCCTTACTAGAAAGTTGACTGGAAAATCCATAAAAGAAAGTGTAGAGGGGTAAACAGACAGATGGTTACCAGAGAGGATGCATGAAGTAGATGATGGGAATTAAGGAGTGCACTTATTGTGATGAGCATTGGGTGATGTATGGAAGTGGTGATTACTATATTATGTACCTGACCCTAATACAACACTGTGTTAACTAACTGGAATTAAGAGAAAATCTTAAAAAAAAAAAAAAAAAAGGAAGGAAGCGTGGAGGGAAGTTCAGACAGAGTGGGGCCACATAAAGCAGTGGTATTGGAATACTGTAATTATTACATTTTTAAAATGTTTTTTTTAATTTATTTTTGAGAGTCAGAGAGAGACAGCATGAGCAAGGGAGGGTCGGAGAGAGATACAGAATCCAAAGACAGGCTCCAGGCTCTGAGCTGGCTGTCAGTCAGCACAGAGCCTGAAGTGGGGCTTGAACCCACAAACTGTGAGATCATCACCTGAGCCAAAGTTGGATGCTTAACCGACTGAGCCACCCAGACGCCCCTGTAATTATTATATATTTTGAGTAGCAAGAGAAGATTGGAAAAATCAACCATGGGATTCTATACAACGGTTCGTAAATGAACCAGCACTACCTGTAGCAACATGGACAAATCTCAGAAACATACAGTTGTTCTCAGACTTACAGTAGAGAGCAAACACAAGTTTTGTAATGTGCATGGGTAGCGTACACATACCATGAGCATAGGGGTTACTTCTGGGGGATGTGAACAGCAGACAAGTAAGACTGAGTTTGGAAGCACCCAGAAGGTGTTAACAGCTTGTGCTTACCAACAACCGCATGCTCTGTTAGGTGAGCTTATGTGCACCACTCCCAAATATCCCAGTAGTCTCAAGACGTAGGTGATTTTATGCTCTCCATTGTATAAGCGAGGAAACTGAGGCACAGGGCGAGGAAGTAGGCGTCCCAGATCTCACCGCTGCTGAGTGGCAGCTCCAGAGCCTGTGCTCTCAAAATCCACACTGCCGGCCCCTCTACCAATGTTACAAATACTAAATTGCTGGTACTGTTAAGACAAGAGAATGGAGCCGTTTTGCTTCCTCTTCAGGCAACTTCAAAAGAGCAGGCGGCTTCTCTGGAAGGATCAGATGCCCACTTGAACCTCAAATATTGCACTTGGCTTATAGGACGGCTAAGCTCTTCCATAAAGCAGGGAGAGGAGGCGTAAATGGCAGCATTTAGCTTTTGCGACTGAACTGCGGGGGCCTTGGAACCCTTCCACCCACTTGAAAAACGGTCGCCCATCTGACATTAATAGAAAAAGACCATTAAAAAGCTTTATGCTATTCTGTTCTCCTGGTTCTGGTCCCTCTTTGCCTTTGTTGCTGCTGGCATTTTATAAATTATGGATGCGCCTAGGTGCTGCTCTTCTCCCGTTTCCTCTGTAGTGCCGCTCGCTCCCCGCGTCCGCATACATCCTTCCTCTGAGCGAAGGACCGCGCGGCGCAGACCCCACATCAGTGTAATTAGCGCGCCGCACACAGCTCGGGTGTCAGGACCGCTTCCCCTCACTGCCAGCGTTCCGCCAGCCCCTGTCACTCACGAGAAAGCCAGCCGGGCGGCGGCAAGGCCAGCGGCGCAGGCCCCGGCTGCGGAGAGGGGACGCTCCAGGTGGAAACTCGGGGCCCCTGCCGCCCGCTGGGTCTGGGGATACCTCTGAGGTTTGACAGCAGCCTCAGACAATACGTGATCACAAAGGCAGGTGATGTGGAAAGGAGAGGCATTCCTGTCTGCCCCTTGACGGGCTACAGAGGAGGTTGGGGAGCCGGTAATGGAAGGTGGGTAAAAAAAAACTCCTAAGGGACCTACAGCTGGAATGGTTTTGGAAGAACCACCGGACCCCTGTTTTCTCAGAAATGCTGCAGGGGAGATGTGCAGTGTTGGAGGAAATGGAGAGTATCTGGAGTGGTATGCTAAGGAGAACTTTTTATTTAATGGCGTTGGAGGTTTGTTTGGTTTGCTTTGTTTTTGTTTTTTGGTTTTTTTTTTGAGAGAGAGAGATGAAACAGAGATAGAGAGAGTGAGAGAGAGGGAGGGAGATAGGATCCCGCTCCTCAAACCCACACTCACAACTTCATGGACATTGTTGTTAAAGTACATAAACTCTTTTTTTTTTTTTTTTACAAATAGTTTATTGTCAAATTAGTTTCCACATAACACTCAGTGCTCATCCCCACAAGTGTCCTCCTCCATGGCCATCCCCCTCCCCCCCACATCCATCAGTCCTCAGTTTTTGTCAGCATTCAAGAGTCTCTCATGGTTTGCCTCTCTCCCTTTCCCCCACCATTTCCGCCCTTCTTCTCCCCCTTGTTCCTCCGTCAAGTTCCTCCTAATCCTCCTATACGTGCAAACATATGATATTTGTCCTTCTCTGCCTGACTTATTTCGCTCAGCATAACACCCTCAAGGTCCATCCATGTTGCTACACATGGCCAGATTTCATTGTTTCTCATTGCCATGTAGTATTCCATGGTATAGATAAACCACATCTTCTTGATCCATTCATCTGTTGATGGACACTTAGGCTCTTTCCATGTTTTAGCTATTGTGGAGAGTGCTGCTATGAACATTGGGGTACATGTGCTCCTATGCATCAGCATTTCTGTATCCCTTGGGTAAATTCCTAGCAGTGCTATTGCTGGGTCATAGGGGAGTTCTATGGTTAGTTTCCTGAGGAACCTCCACACTGTTTTCCAGAGGGGCTATTGTTAAAGTACATAAACTCTTACATCCAGCTCTATTTTGGAGAAAAATTATGCACAGGTCAAATGTAGATATAGCAAATAACACAAGGAGCATACAAGTGACAGAGGTTTGGGAAGAGATGGCAAGAAGGCCAGAGATTCTTAACTGTTTGGAGGACCATGCATCCCTGATGAAAGCAAAGAACTTACGTCACTCAGAAAAACACATATACTCACAAATTTAAGAGGCAAAGGCAAGGGTTTTTATCCCTTGAAGGGATACCCGGACCCCAAGCAGAGACCCTCTCAGCTACATTGTGAACTCCTCACAGGCCGGAATTGGGCCTCTCACCTCTCTCCTCCCAGGCACACAGGAGCTGCTCAAAAATGGTTGCTTAAGACGTCAATGAGCTGTAGTTCTAATCCTTATGTTTCCCCCAGAGCCAGAGAGATCAATGGATTTGCCCAAAATCATAAAACTAAAGGCACACACTCATGTCTCCTGACTCCAGCTGCTTCACTACATGTTCCTGCCTCCCACCCACCTTGATCCCTCTTTAAGCGCCCCGCTGTTTCTTGTCTGTCCCCACTCCTGAGAATCCAGGACTTGGGGATTCCAGAGATGGAAGAAACAGTAGAAGAAGGAAAGCTGGAAAGGATCAAAGATGGTGTCAAGGTTGGCCCTGGGCCCTGCTCCTGGTACCCCTACACCACCATACCTGGCGAGCACCCGAGGAAGGGCAAGACAGAGAGGGCGGCGGCCCCAGGGCAGCCCTCTGTGCCATTTGTCAATGATGACATGGAGGAAGGAGACAGGCATATAGATTTAATTTCCTTGGAGTGCTCTACCTAAGCCCCTTTCCCGGATGGTTATGAGATGCACAAAGTTTACATAAGAGGCCCGTTAATGCTCTGTCTCTGGGGTTAATATTTAATTAGATAGTTTTAAAAAGTGCACACTATTACCGGGGCTACTGCTTCAGTGCTGTCTCTTTCCTCTGGGATGTAGTGTGCAGACACAGAATTCTGAGCCCCTCATGGTTTCCATGGAAACTCTTGCCACTGGTGACTCCAGGCCAGGCACAGGGGCCGGCAAAGGCCCAGCGAAGACTCCAGATGTAGATGACTGAAAAAGCTCTTGAATCTCCTCCAAGGGTTTGGTCAGAGACCATGTGGCTGACTGTGTACACCATGGAAAGGATCACACTACATCAAAGGCAGCCTATACATTTTGGGGAGCCATCTGGATGGTGACACAGGCGTTACGCAGATTAAGATCAAGTCAGTACTGAATTAGTGGTCTTACTTCAGTAATTTGCTGCCACAGAGGCCAAGTCTAATTCCTCTTTTATGTAAAGTTCTATTTATCATTATTATTTGAGCATTTCTATGTGGGTAGGTACTGTGTTTAGCAATTTACATACACATCTCATTTAATATACATGCAACCATGAGATGGAGGTATCATTAGTGTTTTCATTTTGCAGGTGACCTGACCGTGCCCATGTAGTGAGTTAAAAGCAGAATGGGATTCCAACAAAGGCACACTTGCCAACACCACATACCATTCTCTCCATCACAATGCCACACCGCCTCCTACTGCTCCTCCTCAAGAGCCTTTGAGATATTTGAAGCACTCATGTTCTCCCTCCCCTCCTGCCTCTTTCTTGGCTAAACCTCCTCAGTCCCTCCAGCCCAAAGTACATAATTTCTGCCTCCCCACCACCGGGGCCAACACCGGTGATTCTCCAGTACCCATGTTCCACTTGGTCTATGCCTCAATTCAAGGAGGGACAGAGGGGTGCCCACAACCTAGCCCAGCATCCCTGCTGGCTAGTTCAGAGGACATGGGCCTTTTATCCCACTTATTGCAGGCAGAGATTGCAGTACAAGATGGAATGAAATTTCTCTTGGTTCATATTTTATGTTTAGGCTTAACCCAAATCCACATGTATTCTATTGCATGAAATTTTCTCTGGTCAAGCCATGTTTTCCAGTCCTTTGCCTTTGCTTGTCTGAAGCTATGTATACATGTTTAATTTTTATGTCTCATTATTTACATTCCATCTTTAAATCTAGCCTGTCCTTTCAACCTCTTGAGATCTGTAAGGACTCAAAATCTAGTCTGTCATTTCAACCTCTTGAGATCTGTAAGAACTCAGTACTCATTCCATTTGTTCAACTCCCAGTTCTATGCTGTTGCCAGCTGTGATAGACCTGCCTTCCAGGTTCCTGAATTGTTGACACACTTTGAACAGAAGTAGGGAGAACACCCTGAAGTTGAGACATGTTTGGAGATTGCAGGGGTTTTGTGTGCCCTGTCATGCTTCTGTGCACCTGATTTCAGTACAGAGCTGGATAGCTCAATGCTAACAGTCAATGTCTAGTGACCCTTCTGGTGTCTCTCTGCTATTCTGCCTCCAGACTTTCCCCAAGGCCAAGGATGGCTACTTCGCCCAGGCACAGCACAGCCTGAAAGTTGAGGACAGTCAAAGCTTGCAAGAGCAACCCTCATTTACTGGAGCATTGGAGTCAATGGATAAGTGCCCAACTTCCCTCCCATCTTTCAGAGCACTGATCGCACAGTCCCTCAGAGGATCCCCAGGGAGACTGTGCTCCAATTGCTCCAGTGGTAAACAGCGCACAAGGGGCACCTTATATGTATTGGCTTTTCTTCACTGTGCCTCATCTTCCCCATTCTTTCAGCCAGCCTTCCTAGGATCACCTCCCAGAGAAAATACCTGCACCCAAGCTTGTGTCTTGGTTGTTGTTTTCGGGAAACGTAAGCTGAGGCAGATATTGGAGGTAGGAAAGAGATAGAAGATGGATCATTTCTGTTGTATTTCAGAACATCTTTTGAGATGTTTTATGTTTAAATTTTTCATTAAGAAAATAATATATATTTAAAATGTAGAAACTTTGGAAACTAGAGGATGGAAGGGGAAAATCTAGCCATAATACTACCACCTTAATAAAATTACAGCTGTTGTGGTGCCTGCCTGGCTCGGGATGGAGAGTGTGAGACTCTTGATCTCAGGGTCATGAATTTTGAGTCCCATATTGGGTGTAGAGGTCACTTACATAAGTAGATAACTTTTTTTAATTTTTTAAATGTTTTTTAAAATTTATTTCTGAGAGAGAGAGACAGCATGAGCAGGGGAGGGTCAGAGAGAGAGGGAGACACAGAAGCTCAAGCAGGCTCTAGGCTCTGAGCTATCAGCACAGAGCCCAATGTGGGGCTCCAACCCATGAACCATGAGATCATGACCTGAGCTGAAGCCGGACGCTTAACCGACTGAGCCACCCAGTCGCCCCCATAAGTAAATAATTTTTTAAATTATAGTTGTCATTTTTTATGTGCTGTATTTCTCTTCAGTCTTTTTCTGGGCATACTTTAATATCAAGAGAATTATACTCTATTTGCCACTTTGTATCATACATTCTTAACTCGTTATCTCTTTATTCTTTCAATGTTATCAAATACTCCTAAAGTCACTACTTTCAATAGTACTACTTAATAATTATCTCTCTCTTGTCACTGTCCCCAGGGATCCATGACCTCTGGAGATCCGGGTCTATATCTTGCTTATCTTCTTCATAGCACTAGCTCAGTGCCTAGCACAGGTTAAGTTTTAATTAAGGGTCATTAAACTGATGAGCAGACACACCATAGTTTACTTTGGGATTTTCATACGGCTACATGTGAATTAGTTTAATATTTCAAGAAAGTTGTTCATGCTATTGTAAATATACGGTACTTAGAACATCTTGGATTTTCCATCACCCCTTCTCTCCCTGCATCTATGTTGGCCTTATTCATATAATAAACTTTGGCCATCCAGTTCACATGAAAAGTGGTAGAGCAAATAACTCAGAACATGTTACCTATTTCATTGGCCCTGCAGCTTATAATCAGGGGTTCAATTTGGAGAAACAAGCCAAGCAGGTAACACTAAACTTACCATCCTTATTGGAAATTTCCATTAGGGTTATTCCATGCTAAGTAGTATTCCAGGGTTTCCTGGAGAGGACACATTTTCATTCCTTCCACTGGTCACAGACTTGAACATGTCCAATTTATTTACCTGCTGACATCACCTAGTTTTCAAACAGCTTCTAAATGCTATGTCAGTGAATAAACTATAATTCAATAATAGTAAGAGATTCAATTTATTTTTCACCTCTAATGTACGGTACTTCACATATGTCATCAATCACATATAATTGTCATAGTACAATTCTCTGAGGTGGTTACTACTATCATCCCTATTGACTAAATGAAGAAATGGGGATTCTGAGAGGTTGGGTAGTCTGCCAAGGATTACACAGAAGAATAGAAAATAAAATATAATTTAATTTCACAGAATAAAATTATTTTTTACTAAGAATTAAAAAATTAACTGCTAGAACTGGTTCTATGCATAGGTGGAAAAGTTGCCTGCTTGAATGTTATAACCTGAGGGATATTAAAATATTGTCCTGACCCCAAAACTTTATCTATCACTTTATCCTACCATGAGGCCCAAAAATGCAATTATAAATTTGTTTTTTGAATTACAGCATTGCCAGCAAGGACCCTAGTGAAAGAAAAAAGAACTCCCCTAGTTGGGGTGATATATTAAGACATTTGTACCCATAGACATATCAACTCAAGTTAGGCTGTCAAGCTAGATAACCCTGTGGTTCTCAACTCTAGCTGCACATTATTATTTCTAGAGAGCTTTAAAAACTGCTGCTGCCAAGATTTCACCCATACCCCCTGAGATTTTGATTCAATTGAGCTGAGCTAAGGCCCAGACAGGTTTGAGGATCCCTGACCTAACTAGCCATTTTATAAGATACTGAAAAAAAAATGAGATATAGAACAAGAAAGGTTTGTAGAGAGTATCTACTATGATCCCAAGTGAAAGGGAAACTGGTAATCTCAATAAGTATGTGGAAAATACTTAACAATAAAACAGGGGTCGGATCACAAGACACTGAAGGTATTTTTTCTATGTATTTGCCTTAGACCAACCTGTTTTGTTTGAGTTCTATGTTGGAATTCCCAGTACTTCCTTCTAGCTTCTACCTAATTATTTATAATTTCTTTGATGACAAGCAGGGTCTTGGGCCCCATCCTCAATACAAGGTTCTAAGCCTGGGCTGGTTACGAAGGAGGAAGAGTACTGGTCAAAGATGAAACTGAGTCCAAGCCAAGCAATTCAGGTTTCACTATGGGGCAATCAGAGAAACAGAAATTTGACATGAAGAAATAGGATGGGAACTGCAGAGTCCAGAACAGAGAGAGAGAGGGGTTTGAACAGAAAACAGGCAGAATGGCCTGGGAAGGTTTCCTCAAGCAATGGCAGATGGGCAAGGAGGGCTTCTAGAGATACTTGTGCTATGACCTGCGATTGAAAGGAAGCCACTGAGGCACTGAGCCAGGTAGATAATGTTCCCATTCTGTCAGGAAATTCAGCCTGGCATTTGAAGGAAGAATGATTCCCATTGGGTATTTTTAAAAGATGAAGTAACAGGGACCCCTGGGTGGCTCAGTCAGTTAAGCGTCCGACTCTTGATTATGGATCAGGTCATGATCTCACACGTATATTTCAGTGCTGCATTGAGCCCTATGTCAGACTGTGCTGACAGCACAAAACCTGCTTGAGATTCTCTCTCTCTCCCATCCCCTCTCTCTCTCTCTTTTCCTTCCCCCCTCATATTCATGCTCTCTCTCTCAAAATAATTAAATAAACTTTTAAAAATTAAAAACATAAAAGATGAAGCAACGAATCCCACTATAGTAGCAGTGTCAGACATAATTAATTTATTGATTGCCTAGATTGTCTCCAAACCATTTTATTATCTTATTTCATCCCCACAATAACTCCATAACATAGTTACTATTATTTTCTTGGTTAGATATGGTCAATCAGTACTCAANCGACTCTTGATTATGGATCAGGTCATGATCTCACACGTATATTTCAGTGCTGCATTGAGCCCTATGTCATACTGTGCTGACAGCACAAAACCTGCTTGAGATTCTCTCTCTCTCCCATCCCCTCTCTCTCTCTCTTTTCCTTCCCCCCTCATATTCATGCTCTCTCTCTCAAAATAATTAAATAAACTTTTAAAAATTAAAAACATAAAAGATGAAGCAACGAATCCCACTATAGTAGCAGTGTCAGACATAATTAATTTATTGATTGCCTAGATTGTCTCCAAACCATTTTATTATCTTATTTCATCCCCACAATAACTCCATAACATAGTTACTATTATTTTCTTGGTTAGATATGGTCAATCAGTACTCAACATCAATTTCCATCTTCCTTAAGGTACTCTCCTGCTTTTTTTTTTAATTTTTTTTTTTATTTATTTCTGGGAGCGAGAGAGACAGTGTGAGCAAGGGAGGGTCAGAGAGAGAGGGAGACACAAAATGTGAAACAGTCTTCAGGCTCTGAGCTGACTGTCAGCACAGAGCCCGACACGGGGCTCGAACCCACAAACCGTGAGATCATGACCTGAGCCGAAGTCAGACGTTTAACTGACTGAGCCACCCAGGGGCCCCTGTACCCTCCTGCTTTTAAGAGGAAAGAAAACTAACAAGTCATTTCCAGACACCCTTCCAGCTAGCGTTCTACATGTGAGAGAGATTTCATGAAGTAGATGCACTCAAGCAAGATTAGGAAGGCAGAAATGAAGTAAAAGGCAAATTCCTGCTATGTTTGCTGTTTTCAAATGGGACGAAAAAGTATAGAGATAGTACTAAAGTCTCATTTCCAATTTCCAGAAGCAGTTGTAGAGGTAGTGGTAGTGGTTTTCACGGTCCAGTACTCAGACTGGACATTGCATGGCAGTGGAGACTTTTCTAATCTCTGGATAGCAGCCAAGATGGTGTGTTCCAGACCTCACTTGTTCCACTGCTGAGCTGCCAATTACTCACTGTCCAGATTGTAACAAAGACCATAGCTCCCATAATATTCTGGGAGCTATTCCTACGTGACTAGTATGGCCCAAGACTTCAGCCCTCACAACAATTTTGTAAGTACTTAACTCTCAGTATTAAATCCCTGTGCTTCAAAATTGCTAGGGATATTTTAGTGTGTACTAAAACTTTTTTAATGGATACGGAAATTGAATGGATAAGAAAATTATACTCTCTTAATAGAATATAAATAGATGTCCAAGATTGCACAGTTAGTAGAAAATAGATCCAGAATTGTATACTTCATTAGACAAAAAAAAAAAAGTGCTCCAGAATTTAGAACAAGGGTGAGGAAATTCACAGGCTGTATTTCTAATAGATCTGACAAAGCCAAGTACTGCAAAGCCAAGTTCACATATACTCTCTTCCCACTTTTAAACCTATGAGTTGCACTTGTGATTGCGGTAAGTGCTTAACTTAATTGGTTTGCATCCATGCCGGGACCTCTGGGATGCCACTTACATAACTCATCCACAGGAGTCTGTCTTGCCAATAAGTACTTGCAGAGGCCCTCACTCAATAGCCACATTAAACACAGAGCTCTGTTCTCTGTAACTAGCTACATGCCTACCCCAATTCTTGGGGGGGGTCAAAGGAATAATAGGAGTTAACACATATTAAGCACTTACAATGAGCCAGGCATTGTTCTGCTATATGACATTACCACCCTGGGAGGTAAGCATGATTATTATCTGGGTCTTTAAAGGACAAGAAACTGAGGCACACAGAGATGAAGTCACCTGCTCAAAGTCTTAAAGGGCAGGAAACTGAGGCACACAGAGATGATGTCACCTGCCCGAGGTCTTAAGGACAGAAAACTGAAGCACACAGATATGACATCACCCACGTGAGGTCATGCAGCCAGTGACTGGCAGAGCCTAAAGACCAACCCAAGTGCTCTCTTATTTCTAACATTATTCTGCATTCTAGTCATGCTCAAAATGCTTTGTTTAATTTTAGTACCACAGCAAACTGCATGAAATCGTCTCTGTATTAGAGAGGCCAGGTCTAAATAGCAGCACCCCACACACACACACACAGGAATTAATTCCTTCTTTTGGGGTCAGTCCTCTTGTGCCTTGGCTCATCCCATCCCTGCCCTCTCAGGGCGCAGCCTCTTCCACATGTTGTCGAGCTTGTCTTTCCAGCTGCTCCCAACAAGCCAGACTAGGCGTGACCGACCTCGCTGTGATAGTTCAGAGGGCTACATTTGTTTGCTCCTCCGTTCATCTTTTTGTCAGTGTGTCACAGTGGCCGCATATAAAATGGCTCCCCTTTCCATGGGTAGACGTGGCACATACTAGATGTGTCTAGTAAGGGTGTAAATGGGTGGACGCAGGGAAAGAAGTCAGAGAGAGTACTAGAAGATGGTCAGACCTCACCCTCTGCAGTCTCATAAAAGTTTAAAATCAGAGTAAACACGAGGCTCTCTAATTAGACAGTCCTGTTTCTCCTGACCAGCGTTTCCACCTGACGCGCACTTCTCCTAGAAATAGACCGCCACGAAGGCGAACATCTTTTTAAAATTCTGTGCTACAGAGAGCCAGACTAAGACGGCTCTGCCGAAATTACAAAACACTATACTTTCAAATAGCTGCTGAATTATTTAGTGACTTTACACTGTCCAAATGCTAGGCTCTTTGGGTAGGCGATGTCTTGGTTTTCCTCCTATCTCTTTTGTTATGACATTCAGTAAATGGAGAGATATTGCTCTTCTTAATAATTTATAAAATAATAATCCACATTAAGGATCAAGCTCCTCTGATAGATTTGGTGTTTCAAATCGGGTAGTCAAGCGAATGAGAAGCTCAAAATTCTCTTTTAGTGAAGGGCTCGGTCCTGGCACACTCAAGCGTCACTTTTCAGTACTTGCCTCATTCTCCTGTGAACTTTCCCCCTTCTTATAACTTTCCCTTCCCCTTATTGTGAAGGCTTGGTCTGTAACTGTACTCGCTATCACCGCTTCTTCAGATCCATCTGACGGGGTCTTAGAGAGGAACATGTCCTCTTGGCAGCAGAGAGCAGGACAGTGTGTTTTTGTCATGCACCTCACATTTCAAAACTTCCCATTCACTTTGGCAAAATCACTTTTTCTTAACCTGTCCCTAAAAGAAAGGAGAGAAGGAAGGGATGGAGGAAGGAAGAAAAGGAGGAAGGAAGGAAGGAGGGAAGGAGGGAAGGAAGGGGGAAAGGAAGGGGGGAAGGGAGGGAGGGAGAGAGGTAGGAAGGAAGGAAGGAAGGAAGATGGGGATGGGCTTGTGTGTGTATTCTCTTCTCTGTGGGGCACACACACATTCCCTCACCTCTGTCTGCAATTCACTGTAAGGTCCACATGCACTCTGTGACAGCTATAGAAATCATTAAAATGAGGGGCGCCTGGGTGGCTTAGTCGGTTAAGCGTCCGACTTTCGCTTAGGTCATGATCTCGCGGTTCGTGGGTTCGAGCCCCGCGTCGGGCTCTGTGCTGACTGCCAGCTCAGAGCCTGGAGCCTGTTTCAGTCTGTGACTCCCTCTCTCTCTGACCCTCCCCTGCTCACGCTGTCTCTCTCTCTCTCTCTCTCTCTCTCTCCTAGAAATAAATAAAACATTAAAAAAATTTAAAAAAATAAAAAAAATTATTAAAATGAGCAAGTACCCACTTTTCTAGAATCAAAGAATGCTAATAAACTCTGTGAGTTCCTTGAGAGCGGGGATCCTGCTGTTTTTTCTCTGAGCTTAACTCTGAGCTTATAGTTCTCACTGAGGAGACACAGATGAGTAAAACCTGAGTGTAATACACAAACAAATATGACGTATGTGGTAAGGGCCCTAGAAATGGTGTGTGGTGTGGGAAAACAGAGAAAGGAGCCTGAGTCCATCTAGGGAGGACGAGGAAGCAGCACAAAAGCGGCATCAAGCAAGGACTTGAAGGATAATGGCATTCCGCCAGGCAGAGGGGTGGCATGTGAAAGTCATGGCAGGTGGAAGAGGAGATGACATGATGGGAAATGCTGATACTTCTGAATGTTGGGGACAGAATGTCCTTGCGGCATCTGAGCACATGGAGCGGCAGCTGAACAGATAAGTAGAGGAGCTTGTGTGGGATGCTGAGGACGTCCTGGGAGTGTAGGCCAGAGCGGGGGAAAGAGGCTCATACTACTGCTGGGTGCATTCAAGGCATAACCTTTCTGGAGAGCGAACTGGCAATATCTATCAAAAGTAAAAATGCACATCCCCTCTGACCCAGCAATTACACACCTAGTAATTTATCCTAGAGACGTCTTGTGAAATTACATATGTATGAGGTTACTCATCACAGCACTGCTTGTAAAAGCCAAAGTCTGGAGGGTGAGCTGCAGCACCTGGGTGGCTCAGTTGGTTGAGCATCTGACTTCAGCTCAGGTCATGATCTCACGGTTCCCCAGGGTTCATGGGTTCAAGCCCCATGTTGGACTCTGTACTGACAACTCAGAGCCTGGAGCCTACTTCAGATTTTGTGTCTCCCTCTCTCTGGAAAGATAGGGTGGGAAGAGAAGTCGAAGGAGGAATTTTCACCTCTTCCATTGTAAACCATGTGAACATACCACCTCATCAAGTAAATTGAATACCATGCAAACAAACAGCACCATCAACAAAAAGGTGTGACATAAGTCAACATGCCTTTGAAAAGGTGATGACTGCGAGGAACAACAACCAAAGAGCTAAGAGGCCAGAGGCAGGAAGACGAATTAGGAGCTACTGCACACATCCCATCATGAGGCTGCAAAGCCCTGAAGTCACAGGTATGAACCACAGATTTCAGGTATCTCTTGAGGGTGACTCAACCTGCTTTATTCTAAGCATTTACTATATGCCAGCCATTATACACATCAAGTAGTTTATTCCGTCCTATCAGCTTTAGAGATTTGGCTGGCTCCATTTTACAGATGAGGAATCTGAAGCTCAAGACGTTAAGTGATGCCAAGAACCATACAGGCAGAGCAGATGGTAGAACCAGGATTCAAAGCCCTCCCCCCATACCATTCTGGGGGCTTTGTGCTCCCACCAGGGAGAGTGGCCAGATCTGGGGGCACCTTGCTGTGAATAGGAAAAGGGAGGAATCTCAGAGCATGACCAACTTTTGGTATCTCTGAAAAACTTCTGGTGTGGCCAGAGACAACTCAGGAAAAGAACTAGGGCATGTATCCTCATCTGTGGGCTAGAAATCAGGGTGATCCTTGAGGGGCGGATGGTCCCACTGCCCTGAGGCTGACTCCGAACTTTGGGAAAAGCCCAGACCTCGCGAGGACCCACTGAAGCCAGAGGCACCATGAGACACAAAGCTCCAGGTGCCCTCCTCATGGATTCAGCTTATGGCTCCTGGCGCTAGCCAGGGCAAGATGTGCCTCTCCCTCCCCAGCAGGAAGTGCTAGGAAGGGGTTCCCCAGGGGGCCGTTTAGCTGGAACAGCCTCCATATTTTCCTCTCCCATCTCCCTGCGGTATCAAGTGTGTGACTATTGATTTCCTCCCTGCATTTGTTTTTGTTATCCATTATTTATGGGATCATTTTTCCATCCTCCGTGCATGAAGGCAAATTTTGTGTAAAAATCAATTGAGTGAGCGCCGCCGATGGCTTGTTGCATTTTCTTGGCTTTCATCTCAGAGGCACCAGTCCTGGGTGATGCAGATCAGGATATTGGGGAGCACACCAGACTGGGAAAGGGAGCCAAGGGACCGTGCAGGGTTCAGAAACCCATCTTGAGTGACCTAGCCCCTCAGTCGCTTTGGGTCTTTAGAACAACACACTCTACTGAGCTCACCTGGAAGTCTTAGGTAGGGATTAAAGTCTTCCTGCCCTGATCTGATTTCTATTCCCCTTGCCCCTTTGCTGGGCTGAAGACAAGAAAGAGGTGGAGTCCCAGCTGCAGAATATCTTCCATTTCACATAGATTTATTCCAATGTAGAAACCCACAGCACTCTTCAGAAAAAAAGCTTGGGGGTCCTCCCACTCTCTAGTGATTTAACCCAAAGATTCCAGGAAAATCACCCTGAAGGACTGAACATGGAGGGGTGAGAGTAAGGGCAGGGCTGACATTTTAAAAGCACCTGTTGTGTGTCAGGCTGAGCACTTCACATATATTCTCGTTTGAGCTTCAGCGTACTTTGTGAGGTGAGGAGGGTGTAAAGGAAGGAGTAGGCAATTTGGCAACACAAAGTCCTAAAGTCCCTACTTGGCCCCTTCCTCGCTGTGTGCCTTTAGGGAAGATATTAACCTCTCTGTGCCACAGTTTTCACACTTATAAAATGGAGATGAGAGTGCTTATCTCAAAGGAGATCCTACATTTAAGAGAAGGTGACTGGTTCCTGTTAAAGAGTCAATCAATAAAAATGTCTTCAGCTCAAGTCTTATTTCCGCATTTTACTCCAAGTAATGTGACACGTCGAACCTTGGCACTTATTGTCTGTCACAGCCTTCTGTCTCCATGAGGGCAGGCACCTCACCTGTCTTTGTCCAGAGCCTGGTAGTGTGCCTGCATGGCACATTGTGGACACTCAGTCAATGTTAGTTACTATTACCATCACTCTCGTTTTCCAGAGAGCAGCAGAAGGGCCAAGTCATGGGACCTGCCCACAGTCACATAACTAGTAGTAACAGCACAGCTAGCGACACGTGTCTTCCTGACTCCAAAGCCTATGCCTTTCCCACTCTCTCCACTTTCAAGTTGCCATGAGGTCAAGTTTAAGTTAATGGTTGGCAAAACTAGAAACTGGCAAGGTGTCTTCTGCTGTGCCGCTTCCTCCATCCAGACCACTGCCTGTTTTTTTCAAATATTTACTTCCGTCAGTGAGAGCACAAGCAAGGGAGGGACAAAGAGAAAGGGACAGAGGTGGGCTTTACGCTGACAGGCTGACAGCAGCAAGCCTGATGTGGGGCTCAAACTCATGAACCACAAGATCTTGACCTGAGCCAGTCAGAGGCTCAACCAACTGAGCCACCCAGGTGCCCCTGGCTGCCTGTTTTTATAAACAAAGTGCTCTAAGAATGCAGCCATGCCCATTTGTTTAGGTATTGTCTATGGCCACCGCTGCCCTGTGGTGGCAGAGTTAGGTAGGTGCAACAGAGACACTATGGCCGCAAAGCCTTTACTTCCTTACCCATCGAGAAAAACTATACCACATTGTTTCCCAACTAGGTACTAAGGAACACTAGCATCTCTTAAAATAATGGAGGCCGTTGAGAAAAAAATGGACAGTGGTCATTCCCTGGTGAGTTATGTGTGAGAAATGCTACATTCTGGATTTCTCTCTCGGAGATTCACGTTCATTCCAACTTATAATAGACTCTCAAAAGTTCTGCAGCTCAGCAGCAACAACAATAGCAACAAAACTCTTTGAAAATTGCCCAAACTTATTTAAGTTGTCCATGGGATACTTCTTACGGTGACACAATGTGAGTGACCAGTGGTGTGTTGACCACAGTTAAGTAAATATCTATAAAATTCTTTGATTGCCAAATGTCAGTCATTTGTATGACCTTTATAACTGTCAAATGTATACACTTTGTAAATACTATTTGTTAAGTATGTTTACTAAAAATGTCTCCTAAACATTTTTCTTTTCTCCCTTTTTAAACCCTGTCTCAGCGAGGCAACAGCAGCCATGAAATCATGGGCTGAGTGTGGGTGAGTGTGGTGTGTGTGTGTGTGTGTGTGTGTGTGTGTGTGTGTAGGGTGTGGGTGTAGCTACAAATACATGTTTTTCTGTCTTAATTATTCACATGCAACCCATGAAGGAAGACATAATGCATGTTGGGATATAATGATCCAACCTGCCCCGTTCAGTAGTCTGGAGCCACAGGTGGCTTTTAGATTTAAATTAAATGAAGAATTCATTTCTTCAATTGCATTACCCTCATTTTAAGTGCTTAGTAGACACGTGTGGCTACTGGCTACCATACTGGACCATGCAGATAGGGAACACATTTTCATAATTATAAAAAATTTTATTGGACAGCACTGGACCTTTCTAAAATATTTTAAAACTACTCAGCAGTGTTGCCTACCCAACCTCCNCCCCCATTTTGTGTAACTCTTTCATCAAACTCTGAAAAGTACAGCTATTGGGGCCTAAGCCAATACTGTCACTTCACCTTATCTCTTCACCAGAGTCTTCCCTTCCCTCCCCATGTACTCTGCCTCCCTTTCTCTCTCTCTCTCTCTCACACATGCACTCCAATGCCAACAATTTCCACCCTTTATACAGAAAGGACCACGACTGCCTTCCAAGATCCAAAAACCAGTCTCTTGGGCCCTTCTCTTGGGCAACACTGACATGGAAGCAGCCTCATTCTGGGCCACAGGCTCCAAGAATGCAAAAGAACATTGGAGCAGATGAGATATCATAAACTGGTGGTCTGTGAGTTAAATCTGGCCTGCATACGTGTGTAGTTTAGCCTGTTTTTTTTTTTTTACTTTTATTTTAAGGAAGGTATCACATTGTAGAAATCTAGATTTCCAATGTCACTTGAAAAATCAAGATTTAGGGGTGCCCAGGTGGTTCAGTGGGTCAGATGTTCGACTGGCTCAGGTCATGATCTCGTGGTCCGTGAGTTCGAGCCCTGTGTGGGGCTATGTGCTGCTGGCTCAGAGCCCACAATCTGCTTCCCATTCTGTCTCCCTCTCTCTCTGCCCCTCCCCTGTTCATTCTCTCTCTCTCTCTCTCTTTCTCTCTCTCTCTCTCCCCCCCCAACCTTGAAATAAATACAACATTAAAAGAAAAAAGAAAAATCAGAAGATTTGCTTACTTTGGGCTCATTTTCCCACAAAGCAGTCATGGGTTGATGCCAGGTAACTTCTGCCCCTTTTGGCAGGCGACAGGCCCTCCGGTTCCCGGTTCCCCCACAATCTGTACCCCTCTGCCCCCTGTTCTCACCTACTTGCCCTTCTGGCATTTGGATCTGTTGCTCTGAAAAGATCATCTCAAAGGTTTCATCACTTACTTTCCACCTGTGACTTCAAACACATGAGTGCTCTCTCCTCAGGCCTAAGGTGTGGTTCTTGGGACCTACACAAGAATTATGTGGCACAATGAGTAGGAATGAACTGGTCTTCAAGGACTGTTCAGTCCCAGTGATTGAACTTTCATCTGTTAGCAGGGTTGGAAAGTTTGGGGCTATTTTCCTAAATTTGAGGACCTTCAAGTCTATGCCACCTTCTTCCTTCTTGGACTCTGGAGAAACAATACTTAGATTTTGAGGACAGATCATTCTGAGAATTTGATAAAACCTATAGACTTAGTAAGGGTGGGAATATACACATAAAAACACATAATTTTGCATAAAGTTTCAGGGGATTTATATAAAGACACCCTTCAAAGTATATCCATGACTCTTGCAGGAATTTCTCAGAATCCCTGTTCTGGAGACTTCCAGTTAAAGTGGGACACTGAACACATACATCAGCTCCCTTTCTCCCAGAACCTAACTGTAAAATGATAATTAAAGGATATTTAAAGCATAAACCTACAGGAACAAAGAGAATTGAAAAAAAGACAATTACCAAAAAAAGTTGTTTGGAAACTGGAGAGCAAATATGAGGTAAATGATAATAGATACAAGAAAGCTGAATCCTAAGTCAGCAGGGGGAAAAGCTGAGAAGCAACCCCAAAGGCACTTGCAAAGTGACAGTACCTCATATCTTCGGAGGTTGGAGCTAAGATGAGGCTGCAAATGGGTGACTTGGCCGAAAGCTTCTTTAAAAAGCAGTTAGAGGGGCGCCTGGGTGGCTCAGTTGGTTATACGTCCAACTTCAACTCAGGTCATGATCTCACGGTTCGTGGGTTCGAGCCTTGTGTCGGGCTCTGTACTGACAGCCAGCTCAGAGCCTGGAGCCTGCTTCAGATTCTGGGTCTCCCTCTCTCTCTGACCCTCCCCTGCTCATGCTGTCTCTCTCTCAGAAATAAATTAAAATTAAAATTAATATTAAAAAAATTAAAAAAATAAAAAGCAGACCTTCAGAAGAGCACTCAGACCTACCTCAACCACCTGGCACAGGTGAGCAACTGTCTCACCCAACCCTGGTGGAACGCTGGCAATTTATTCACTAGAAAAATGTACGTGGGGTTTTGGGGGACACTAACCACAGTTAAGGGGGGAAACTACATTGAAAACAGAGGAGTTAAATACAATTTTACATTCTAAATGTTGACAATCGTATTCCTTTTTTGTCGCTCAGCACCCTAAACATGAACAGCCACACATACATACTTGAAATGGAAAACAGAGATTCTTCCCTGGGGATTAACGAACCCAAAGAGAAAAAACAAAAAACTGCATTGTAAAATCTTCAAGGAAGCAGCCCCACCATGTCCTCTGAAACCAAAGTAAACAAGGCCAACTCATGTGTGCAGAGTTTCTAATCAACTTTTTACCTAATTAAATAGCATAAACGTGCAGACACTATAACAGTCATACTGAAAGTAAAAGCAGGGGCACCTGGGTTGGTCTAGTTGGTTAAGTGCCCGAGTCTTGATCTCAGCTCAAGTCATGATCCCTGGGTCATGAAATCGAGCCCCACCTCAGGCTCTGTGCTGGGCATGAAGTCTGCTTAGGATTCTCTCNGGGAGGAGAGGAGCTTTGGAGGAAACAGATCCTGAGGGAAAAAGAGATTTAAAAGATTAGTAATATCAGATACATACAATTGAGCATAACTAAGAGCTGTAACTAAAAAGATGGCATCCATGAAATAAGAAAAATTTAGCTTAAAGAGCAAAATGTCTGTTAGAATTTTTTTAACAGCAGAACAGAGGGAGAAATTAAAAATACTCAATAAAAGGGTGGAAGTAGCAAGTTCTCAGGGTGCATGGGTGCCACCTAAATGAGGCATAAACCCAAAGAAAAGGTATCGATTCTGGGAAGCAGAAAAATTCAACCCAAAAGAGAATCCATGGGATGATGGCAAACAGGGCCCCTAGGACTGCAGCTGTCAGCAGGTGTAAAGAGTCACTACTTCACCCAGAGAGGTTTCTTCAAGATTAAACTGATAGAACATTTTGTGTTCTAGAGAGTCTTGAGACAAGATTTACATAAATGGGGAGAATTTTGAGTTCATTAATAATAAACAGAGAAAACAAAACAGAAAAAAGCAATAAAAATTAAATATGACGTGAGAAAGGAAAAGTAACTCTACTTTCTTACATGGCTCAGCAGTCAATGTTGTTTGAGAATAAAACATATGAACACTGAATATTGATCTAACCAAAATTAAGATTTAACTATATGGGAATGGCAAGGGGATGAAAATTAGGATAGGGAACAAAAGAGAGCTAAATCTTGATCTCATTACTGGAAACTGAACACTGAGGAGGTAGCAATATAAACATGATGTTTAGAGATAGCGAAGTAAATAGCAAGAGAATCCACTAAAAGAGGTGAAAGAGAACCCCCAGAGAATGAGGGGAAAAGGGGAAGAGGACAGCAAAGTATTTCTTTATCACACCAAGCCTTGCTAAATGACATGAACTTTGAAATGATAGACACATATAACTTTTTTTTAAGTTTACTTATTTATTTTGAAAGAGTGAGCGAGCAAGGGAGGGGCAGAGAGAGAGAGAGACAGCAACAGAGAATCCCCACCAGGCTCCACACTGTCAGCATAGAGCCCAGTGCAGGTCTCAATCCCACAAACTGTGAAAACATGACCTGAGCCAAAATCAAGAGTCTGATGCTCAACTAACTGAGCCACACAGGCACCCCACATACAACTCTTATTTTAAAAAGAAGTTTGAAAGAAAAGGTATCGTGCTCTGATTCCTGGGAATAACACTTCATCGCCTAATTTCTAACCAACCTAGTTTCTGACTATCCTAGAATGTAAGTTGTGTTGCCTTGTTGCCATCAAACCTCTCATCTGTCAGGAGAAAAAAAAAAGCAGATCTCCTTATACTCCCTCCATGCTACATAATCATTTTAACTGGGCTTAACCTCTGTAGAGTCATACAAGTACATACAAGTCAGTAGTCAGTCTGTTCTGGAGAAGATGTGTCCCTCTCAATGCATTATAGACACAGAGGAGGGCCATATGAAATGTGGATCCATGCAATCGGTGGCCCACAAAGAGACAAAGGAAGTGGTTCCCTCGGTGTAGAGGCCAGTGTAATTGCCAGGAACACACACCATCCTCTCTAGCCAATTGTTACTTCCTCTTGCTATTTTGTGAAAAAAAAAATCATGGTTGAGTTCCATAACTTGGTGCCAACTGATGTTAAGTCACAAGGCTTTGGGGGTTACTGTTTATCTCTTCATTTCAATTTCTGTGACTTTTCTCTCTGGAGAAGGGTGAGGAAGGAGGAGAACAGTATTCATATGTTATATACTACACTAATGGAGATATTCAGAAAGGTTGGGGCTGGCTCCCAAACACTACAGACAGATAAAGGTCAGGGTAACTTGATTAACACTTAACACATTGGTCCGGAGTCCCAGGAATGAGCTATCACTAGTCTCCAGTTTGAGTGTAAGCTCCATGAGGATAGGGAGAGAGTCCCAAGTTCTCTGCTGAGTCCCCAGAATCTTAATCAAGACCTGTCACATAGAAATAAGATAAGACATATTTGTTCAATGAATTCATTATATTTCTAGCCCTCAGCTATTTCTCATGAAGTCATGCATACACACAGAAATCAGAAGAGACTCTACTTTTCTTCAGTTCTTTTGTCAAACTGTGCTAGAGAATGAAAAAAAAAGGCACAGTTTAGGGTATTCATAATCATTCTTATAATTGTATTTATTTTATGTTGGGTCAAAGAAAGATCTTGAGAGCTTTGAACACTTACTGCTTTGTTACCCTTTGCCTGTATGAAGTTAAAATCACTACCTCAGGAAGTCTAACACTATTCTGAACTGGACTATAAGGATGCTTTTTAAAAATCTCAAAAGTTGAAGTCTTCTAAAAGATCCTTTCCTATTTTGGTGTGTCTTCACTTCACATATTTAGTCTGCCTTTTGCAAATTGAACCCTAGCCCTAACCATATATAGCCTCCATAGCTTGCTGCCTCTGGAACACTCAAGGTTCCAAATGAGAAACTTAAAAACAGTAACTAGTCCTCCCAAGAACTTTGACACTGTGATTAGGGAAAAGAAAAGGAAGCAGGGAAAGAAATAAAGGAATAAAAGAAGCCTTTTTTTTTTTTAAGAAGGAAAAGATGTGGGGCATCTGGTTGGCTCAGTCACTTAGGCATCCAACTCTAGATTTTGGCTCAGGTCATGATCTCATGGTTCGTCACTTGGAGCCCTGCATCAGGCTCCACACTGGCAGTGTGAAGCCTGCTTGGGATTCCCTCTCTCTCTCCCTCTCTCTCCTCTCCCCAGCTCGCTCACTCGCTCACTCTCTCTCTCTCTCTCCCTCCCCCTCTCCTCTCCCCACCCCTATCTCAAAGTACATTTTAAAAAGAAGGAAAAGATGAGAGAGAAGATAAAGCCATGCCAGTGAGAAAAGGCAGTCAGGGTCGCCAATCTAGTCCCAAATCTACAAAACCATTTTTCAATGGCAGCTCCCCTTACCCTCAAAGTCTCCAGTGACCCTCAATGGCCTGAGTTCTTTTTTTTTTAAGCTGATTTATTTACTTTGAGAGAGAGCACACATGAAGGAGGAGGAGGAGAGAGAGAGAGAGAGAGAGAATCCCAAGCGGGGCTTGAACTCACAAACCATGAGATCATGAGATCATGTCCTGAGTTAAAATGAAGAGTTGGATGCTTAACTGACTGAGCCACCCAGGTGCCCGCATCCGAAGTTCTTCTAATATGATAAGCTGGTAAAGGAGCTGAGTATAATGTTTTTATTATTATTGGCTTCAATGACATATTTTAGTATTCTACAAGGCAAATGCAAGAATAAAAATATTAAAATATTATTTATTTTCCAAGCCTTTTTAAGGAAGATGTACATTTTTTTTGAGGAGATAGTTCCTTTATATTTTTCACAGGCAGTCTCTAAGACTGGGAAAACATCTAGAGTAGCGGTAGCTCTCAGATTGGAATGGGACATGACCTCACTAAGCCAAATAGCTGATGCTGAAACCCACCACCTACCCCACTCCCCATCATCACTCACTAAAATCTCTGCTTGAATACTCCAGAGCAGCGACTCACAGATAGCGCACTCCTTCCACCATGTTGACTGCCAGAGCCCTCTTCTTACATGAAACTGAATTTTTCTTCTCGTGATTTTCATTTCTTATCTAATTATACCCCTTGGGGACCCATAGAACAAGCTTCTTTCACATAAAAGTCCTTCAAATTTCACCTCTAGAAATGTAAGTCCACAGGAGCAAGCATGGCATAGTGGGAAGAGCACAGCTCTAGAGGCAGACAACTCTGGATTTAACTCCTAGGTTCTGTCATTTGTAGTTGTACAACCTTGGACAAGTTGTTTAACCTGTCAGACACCTCATCTGAAAAATATGGGTTATGGTGTATGCACTTCACCTAGCTTTGTAAAACATCTTAGATGGAGCAGAACTTTAAGACAGGAACACCTGTACCTGTACCTTTAAATTTCCTTCTTTCCTCCCATCACCTTTGGGGGAGGGATGTGATCGGAGGACAATAAGAAAGAATAGCTCATTCATAGACTTAATTCCAAAATGTGTTAAATACTTGCTAAAGTGATCATCAAAGCTGTCACTTGTTTTACTGTTATTTACCATCTACCTACTGTTTTTAGGTCCGTTTTTTGCTCTATAATAAAGAGAGGTTGCATTAGAATTTACTGGCAATCTAAGATACTTGTTCTTTTTTTTTTTAATGTTTTATTTATTTTTGAGAAAAGAGAGCATGAGCAGGGGAGAGTCATAGAAAGGGAGACACAGAATCAGAAGCAGGCTCCAGGCTCGGAGCTGTCAGTACAGAGGCCGACGCTGGGCTCAAACCCATGAACTGTGAGATCATGACCTGAGCCGAAGTCAGATGCTCAACTGACTGAGCCACCCAGGTGCCCCTAAGCTCCTTGTTCTTATGAACCACATACAAGTGTGTGGGGTGTGACTGTACCAAAGGTTCTGGTGCTGCCCCAATTTATTCCTTAAGTAAACTAACATTGCAGTGGTGGGGAGGGCAAAACAGTCACAGATGTGTTGTGAAAAGGAAAGCAAATTTTATACCAACATTGATAAAAAAAAATGTATTGAAAGCAATTTTGTGTTTCAGGCTATACATCCAAACTCCAGCAGTTGGGCACGTGGTCAGGGAGAAAGAGGTGTATGAAACATCTTCCTATATCTGAGTAAGTACGCAGAGGCACGTGGAGAGATTGTGAAAAATACAGATTCCAGAGCCCCTAGAAATATAGCACGATGTTCTCCAGCCAGAGGATCTCTATGAACTCTTCTTGCTTCACATTCTAGGATTTCATGTGTCTAACAGACATAATATAAAGCATTTGAGTAGATAATGTTAAAACTCTTCTTGTGATGGAAAAACCCTACTGTGACAGTCCAGAAATACAGACCCTCCCCTAAATGATCTCATAGCACTAGAAGTCTAGGGACATCCTACCCAAATCCATAAGCAATATTCAAATACCATCAGAGAAAAACTCAAGAACTAAAATCTATAGAACATAGGATTTAGGTGGAGGTTGTCAAAAGTTGCAAAGTTCCAGTTATAAAATAAGTAAGTGTTGAGATTGTAATGTACACCTTGATGCCTACAGTTAACAAAACTGTATCATATATTGAAAGTTGATGAGAGAGTAGACCTTAAAACTCTCACCATGACGGAAAAAATATAAAGTTTACATTGCAACTATGTAAAGTTATGAGTGCTAACTAATCTTACTGTGGTGATCATTTTCACTATCTACATAACTACATATCTAACAAACCACTATGTTGTGCATCTTAAGGTTATGCAATGTCATTTGTCAATTATCTCTCATAACTGGGGCACCTGCGTGGCTCAGCTGGTTAAACGTCTGACTTCGGCTCAAGTCATGATCTCACGGTTCATGGGTTCGAGCCCCACATCAGGCTCTGTGCTAACAGCCAGCTCAGAGCCTGGAGCCTGCTTCAGATTCTGTATCTCCCTCTCTCTCTGACTCTCCCTTGCTCATGCTGCCTCCCTCTCTCTCTCCCTCTCTCTCAGAAATAAATTTTTAAAATATTAAAAAAAAAAAAAACTGGGGCAAAACAAACCATAGGACAGGAGAGACTTCAGGAAGCTGGGGACGGAAAAGTTGAAGGTGACCAATGCTCTAATCATTTTACCTGAACGATGTGACCAGTCATACAGACCCTCAAAGGCTGAGTGAGCTCGCAGCTGCCAAGCATTGACCCAAGTCAATGAGGGGAAAACAAAGATCTAAGAGTTGCGAACAGGAGCTATGGTCAGCATTCTCTTATCTGTGGATTCCAGCCAAAGCTGGAGTAGGCTTGGGTAACAGGTGCTACCTTGAACAGCTCACAACAACCCCCAGTCTTTCTACTACCCACTGGGCTGGGGTTCCCCAGACCTGCTGATGAAATGGCTTGGCTGAGCCAGGACTCTTTAGTTCTAACAAAATGTTTTCATTTCATCCTGCCTCCTACACCCCTCAACTGCCTTTAATTTTTAAACTTACAAACTGTTGGTGTTTTTATTTTTTCATTAGGAGGTGGGGTTGTGTTTCTGCCACATGGTTTTAGACGCCTCGATGCTGGGAACGCAGTAGACATCACACTCGGTAGCCTCTCCTTCTGGTTCTACTTTGATTGTACAACTACCATTTTGAAAACAGATTAGAAAAATAAAATAAGCCAAAGCAAATATTAAATGTAAGACATGCCCAGGGGCGCCTGGTTGGCTCAGTCAGTTAAGCAACCAATTTGGGCTCAGGTCATGATCTCACAGTTTGTGAGTTCAAGCCCCGTGTCAGGCTCTGGGCTGACAGCTTGAAGCCGGGAGCCTGCTTCAGATTCTGTGTCTTCCTCTCTCTGTCCCTCCCGCTCTCATATTCTGTCTCTCTCTTAAAAATAAACAAGCATTAAAAAACATTTTTTTAAAATATAAGGCATGCCAATGCTTATACACATATAATGTCACAACTGGAAGCTTCAGAAGTCATCTGGCCAGACCCACTCATTCCACCCATAAGAAAAGAGGGGGTCAGAGCAGGCAAGTCCCCAGCTCAAAATCTCAATTCTATTTGTTGGCAAACTGGTTTAAAAACAACAACAACAACACTAGATTTTGACCTCTGATGTGGTGCCTTTCTTTTTTCACTCCACTACATTGTGTCTTGGGAGACTGACTATTGATCTGAAAAATAATTTTGCCAAAGCCATTTGGAGTCTTTATTGACAATTGGCTCATACTCTAATTGACACTTTATTTTTACCTTCAGTAAAGTTCTTCCAAGTTTGCTAAGTTGGTTTCAGTGCTTATGGGTATTTGACCATACATTCAGATGGTCACATGAAGAGTAGCCTTTAGATGACCTCCTCCAAGAGGTCTTAACCTGAGACTCATAAACTCATGGGGTGAATCTAGCAGATACATGGTTGATCTTCAAGAAGTTAGCCAAAATTTTGAGTGCACAGATGTATATTTTTCTGGGCTAAGGAAATAGTTTTCCTCAGATCCTTAAAGGAGTCTGTGATTCCTCACCAGAATTGAACTACTATCTAATTCAATTCCCTACATTAGAGTTGGAGAAACTGAGGCACTGGGAAGTGAATAGAGTTACCAAGATCACAAAGAATAGAGTAACATCTGGAACACAGACCTTTCTGTGTACATTTCAGGTGCTTTCCCACTGCACCATGTGGCCTTTATGCTGACCAGAGGTGACTCTAATTCTCTTAGTTAACTCTTTCAACCCATGCTTTTCACTACAAGAGGAATTTATTGAGAGAGTGCATGCAGGGCTCAGTACAAATCAATCCCACCCCAAGAACAATGGCTCCTGCATATCGCCCATCAATCAATCAGGATCACTACCTTGAACTTCTGTCAGAGACAGAATTTATGCTCTGAGGTTCGTAATTCCCTCACATATAGGGGCTCAGCTGCAAGTTCTGCAGTCTGGCATTCAATCCCCAACCCCAGGCAGATTATTAAATGATGTCAGCAATCTCTTCCCCAGTTCCATCATTGCTGTGTACACCAAAGAAAACTTTTTGACTCAAAAATGGGCTCTGATTCCATGGAAATTTCAAAAATGACTACTGACTCCACAGTAATTACAGATAGGCTGCTTTAAATTCGATTTGGAAGGAGGTAGGACAGAATGCAAACCAATTTATAAACCCTCTTTATATTTGTGAGTACACAGTTTTTGCACATTATGGAGTCTGCTTTGCCAAACTAATTTTTGGTCAAGAAAAATTAGAATTTTCAACTGGCCATTCAGTTCATATTTTTAAAATATTGATTTTGTATAAAACTTCCTATGTTTCTTGATATGAAAAGGTTATTCAAGATAATTATCATTTCTAGTTCTCTGATACCATAGCAAGAAGCTAATGCACAGTGATCAAAAACAGCAAGCCAAAAAATTATGGCCAATAAAATATCTCTGGAGGATACACAAAAAATTGATGTTATTTGACTTCAACAAAGGGAACTGGGTAGCTTGGGTGGAGTGTGGGAGAAAGACCTTTCACTGCAAATCTAGTTCTTTTAAATTTGAACTATGTATTATTTAATCAAAACATGAAGACATAAACTCTGAACTTTAAAAAGAGAAAAACAGTATCAAAAACATACTAGTAGGACATGTAATTAGCTTCCAAAAGAAGTCTCTGAAAGTGGCTGAGGGTGGGAATTGGTCAAATTGTCTTACTGTGTTCAATTTTCAACTATATGCATGAATTACTCTGACAAAATATAAAAGTAATTTTAAAAAGAACCACCCCAACCTACTCATTTTACAGGTAAAGAAACTAAGGACGTGAGGGTGGAAAAGACTGGTTTCCCAGGTGGCAGAGCAGACATATATGCAGGTTGCTGTGTCTCAGGCCAGACCTTTCCTTAACATGGACCGAGACTCCCGGAGTGACTGGTGTCTAAACGCCTTCATTTGTTGTTGCTGTTATTGTTGTTGTTGTTATTATTATTATTATTATTATTATTAGATTAAGACATTTTTAGAATATTTCAATAAAATTGACGTCTCCTTTTTCTGATCCTCTGTGCTAATAATTGTACCCTTTTTTATTCATTCAATTACAAGCAAATTGACAGGAGACATTTATATGAGGCAGCTTAAACCCCAGCTAATGGAGTGCCTAATGACTAATTGATCAGATCCCAACCCAGAGAGCAGCCCTGAGTGGCCTAAAGGAATTTATGCAATTAGTTTAGGTTTGGTAGAAATTGAGTGCATATGAAAGTAAGCTTTTTATGGTCTTGATTTATGAGGGCTGGACATTAACTATATCTGCCAAGAGGTGAACTGTCTAGCAAAGCCCCAGGCACTGGGAGGCTCTGTCGCAGGAAGGGATGTTGGGGTTTCGGAGCTGGGCTGGTGTGTGTGTGTGTGTGTGTGTGTGTGTACACCCGCGCTGTGAGTGAGGGCCTGTGAGCGGAGGAAAAAGAGATATGGTACTGGAAGTGGAATTCGTCCAGAGACCTCTTGAAATCACGGTGATGCTCCTTCCCTATATAATTCAAAGTAAAAACAGTATCAATCCTAAAAATGTATAAAGAAGTCCAGCAAAATTTTGAGTATCCCGAGATGAACACTAGGATTTTGTGTGTGCGAAGTCCTAATTAGAAACTCAAACTCAGAGACAGTGCTGTTTCGGTACCAGCTTGCCTCCAGTGCCAGGCTGGACGGTGCTGGGCTGCAGACAGGGGCAGAGAACCGACTCCTCCCCGAGACAAGTCCTCCACGCGCCGGAGACAGAAAGCCGCTGGTGAGGAGGACTCCCCAGGAGGAGCCTGGGCCCGGCCGCCCACGCATCTCCTTGCAGCGCCCTTCCCGCACTCCGGGGGGCTCCCCGGGCCGGAAAGCCGCGCCGAGGATGCCCCCTCCGGAGGTGCGGGGAGGAGCCGGGCGAACCCTGACCCCGCCGGGGAGCCCTGGGAGGCGGGCAAGTGCGGAAGCGCCGTCGGGGGGCGGAGGGAAACCTGACCCGATCGGAAAAGAGCGATCGAAGAGGGGAGGCTGATTCGTCTGCCGGGGTCCTCGCCGGCTCCTTCCGCCGCCGGGACGGGGTTACCGCAGGAGGCTCCCGCAGCTCGAGCGGAAGAGACCCAAGAGGGGAAAGGAGCTTTCTGCGCGCCGAGAGGACGCGGCCCACCTCGTCCCCGCGCTTTGGGGTCAGGATTTGGTGCCCGCGAGGGTGGAGGGAAGCGAAGAGCGAGTTGCGTGGGAGACAAGCAAACACACGGCCGCTGATAGTGACCGAGACGTGGGAGGCGGCGCAAAATCGCCAGGGAGAGACCCGCAGAGGAGAGCGAGGGGAGCGCTCCAAAGCGCGGCGAAGACGGCGGGCAACGCCGGCTTCCACCAGCCCCTCTGCTCCCGCCGCACCTTAGGCCAAATCTGACGCGCCCTACGCACCCCCACGCCAGGCGGCCATCCTCTCCCTGCCCCCTGACGCCGCTGAGTCTCACTTGAGGACCGGTGAGGCGAAGAAACCGGCGTTTCGCCGGATCTCTCCACCGAATTGCTATGTCACGACTTGTCCTGGGCAAGTTACATAAACACTGTGTGCCTCCAAGTTCTCATCTGTAAAATGGGGTTTAAAATGGTAGCTACTTGTGTTGTTTAAGGAATCCTGCGTTAATGCGCATAAGGAGCTTGGAACAGTACCTCACATACAGGAAGCCCTTAATACATGTTAGATATTATTATTCACTTTCCAACAAACCTTTGTGAAGCGCCCACTCTCTGGGAGGCTCAGCGCAAGGTTCCAGGAGGCGGGTCATGGAGGTGGTACTTAACCCAAGCTCATTTACTGTTAAATAAATAAGCAGGGTGCTAAAAGGGAATGATAAGACTAAGAAAGAAATACAACAGGGTAAATAAGACAGCGTTACTGGGGAAATGAACACTCTAGGGTAGAAGGAGCCAGCTAAATTCCTTCTCCCCAGTCTGGGCTTCAGTCTCTCCTTCAGTAAAAAGAGGGCGCCCTACGGCTGACGCGCACTCTGACGCCAAGCCCAAAGGTGGGAGCTGGGCCCCAGAGACCAAGTGTCTCTCTCTCTCTCTCTCTCTCTCTCTCACACACACACACACACACACACACACACACACACACACACACACACGCCTCCTCTGCTTACTGGAGCCCTCCCCTTGCGAGGGAGGACTGCGCTGTTTCTCAAGAACCAAATGGTTAATGCTTTTGCCAGGATTCTGCAAAGGAGGAAGGCGCGAGTTTGAGCAGCCGAAATTGGGGTCAAGCTTCTCAGTGGGAACTCGTATTCTCGGGGTGGACTCTAGGAGAGCGAATTCCATCGTCCCTTCGGTACCTGGGACACACCGTATGCAAAGAGATTACTTGTGCACTTTCTGGTTTACCCTTAACAACCGTATCTGGAGCTGGTAGTCACGGTTACGGCTCTTCTTGTGTAGATGAACAATGAGGCGCAGAGAGGGAAAACGTTGATCCCAGCTGAGGCCAAGCCCTGATTTTTGTCCCTGTAACACCAACTCTCACTTGTATGAGTATAAGTGATGTTTGAAAAAGATTAAATATCCATTAAGGCCTGTTATATGTCAGGCCCTGGTCTTGTGTGATATTCATCACTGCAATCCTGAAAGATAGCCTTTTTTCCTGTTTTATATAGGGCACTGGGGTTCTGGGAGTTAAAGGCACTTATTCCTCTAAGAGATGAAGTAGGTATTCCACTCCAAGTCCAAGCCCTCCTCCTTTCCNCCCCCCCCCAGCACCACAGTTGTTTCCATCTCAGCAGGAAAGTAGAAAATAAACCCAGCTCAAGGGCCAAGAGAGTGTCAGGCACATAGAGCAGGGCAGAAGTCACCCCCTGATCATTTTCCCTGATTCCTCTTCCAGGTTCTGAGGGCCCATATCACAGAGGACCCCTTCTGTACCCATGATAACCACAGAGTGAAGCAAGGCTTCTTCTAATAGGAAGGAAACTGGCCGCCATTGAATGGAATTTGGAGATGCATGCAGATCACCACCTTAACCCTGACCTTACTCCCTTGTCTATACTTGATGGTCTCTGTTTTCCTCTACAGTTCCCAATATCCAGAAGGGACTGGGCTGGAAAGAATCCTTTCATTTTACGAAACCAAAGCCTCATTCATTCATTCATTCACTCATTCATTTGACAGATATCTATTGTCTGCCAATCTGGGCCAGACTTGGAGCTGGGCAGTGGGTATAAAACAGTGAACGGTTTCATAAAACTGATATATGTTAGGCACAAAGAAAGGAAGCTCCTGGCCAGAGATCACACAGCCCAGAACCAGGAGGCCAGAATTCCCACAGGCACATTCTGCCTGTCAGGGCTTCACCCATGCTGGCCATTGTATGCATGGCTCATTCAGGGTCACATCCTAATTCCAGACAGCCACCTGCCTAGAAGCCTTTTCCCTAGTCCACAGATGACTCTCAAAATCCCACCTTGAAAGGCCCAATACAGCTTTCCATACAACAGCCCTGAACGTTGGCCTTCCTTCCTCTAAAACTCCCAGCTGGGCCAGGGCAGTGAATGTTTCCAATTGGGAGTATTTTGCAAAGGAAAATCTGCTCTGGAGTGTTTTTCAGTTACTCTTCAAAAATTGTTTGTGTGGTCTTGCAGCCATCAAGAGAGACTCCCAGGGGTGATGTGACTTGCCCAAGGTCACACGGTTAGGAAATGGCACACCAGGATGCAAACCAGGCCTATGTGAACCCCAAACCGGCTGGTACCTACCCACCCTCCACTCTTGAGAGGTCTATGCCTCCGCCCCCGGAGGAGTGGCAGAGGCGACTGCACAATTCCGGAGAAACCACAGCTCCCGTTGCTTCCTGAGAGAGCCAAAGGAGAGAGGCGGCGGCGCCGAGCCGGCGCACTCAGTGGGTGGGAGAGGGTGGGGCTCGTCGTGGATCAGGGCCGCAGCTCCCGCCCGCAGGTACAAATTGGTCAAAATAACCGGTGCGTTCTGACAGTCCCGGCGCCTGAAGCTGACCAGGCGCAAAGGTGAGGGTGCGACTCACAACCCAGCCAGTCCAGTAATGGAACAGATCTTATTTTCAGGCGGCTCATTCCTCCCTCTCCAAAAAAAAGTCTTCCAAACTTTTGAGGTTATTAATTTAAATATGTATATATAACAGCAGAGAACTTTTCAGAAAGGAGATGGAGGCGGCGGATATCGGGTTCGTTCCCGGACCAGAAAAGCTGAAGGCTCTTACCTGCAGGAAATCTCGCAGCCCGCAAAGGCGCGTNGCAATTAATATTGCATCAGCCGTATTTTAAATTTTCAAAACCCACAATATAATGTAATGGCATAAGGGCATTTATTATTAAAGGACACCCGATGGAGAAGGAGGTGGAGGCATCGCTGGGGCTGTTGCGCTGGGTGGGGGCGAGGGGCTGAGGCCCAGGGGCTGGGGGCGATCTCTAGGTTTGCTTTTGCCGCACAGGGATTTCACCGCGCGGAGGGGAGACCCACTCGGCTCGGAATTTCGGGCCGAAGGTGATGACCCAGAGCTCTTTGAAGACACAGAAGGGAAATGTGCGGACGACTCCCAGACTTGGAGCATTAATTTTTAAATCATGAAGGTGTTTCTGCGGCTCACAAATAAAAAGGTTTCTTCCCCGTTTTAGAGGGAGGAAAGAAAGAAGGGAACGGCCATCTGTTGAGCACCTACTATGCATACTGAATTATGCTAGGATCTTGACCGCAGATGTATCATTTAGCACCCCCTCTTTAGAGAGAAGAGATAGAGCATGGATTGAGTAAACTCTCGGGTGACAGTTTTCAGTGAATTTCTGAAGTGACCCTGAAGGGGCTCCAACGGATTCTGTCCCAGGGAAGAAGACTTTCCTCCCTCTTTGCATCTATCCACACACTTCCTATATGGCCATTTGAATCTTTTAAAATAATGTTTCATCTTAAGCACTAAGCACTACCAAATGCCTCAAATAAACAATCTTATTTAGCCTTGACAATAACCTTGTGAAGTGAATATTAACATCTTCATCCTGCAGGCCAGCAGAGCAATTCGAGGCTTAGAGAAGATAAGAAATTGGCTTCGGGATCATTCAGCCAATAAGTGCAAGTACTTGGCGCTCCTACTCTCATCAGTCAGGCTTCAAAGTTTGCAGTGGGTCTGAGTTAAGTTGAGCGAACAGAGGCTGATAGATTCACATGCAGGGAAGTGTGGAGGGAAGTGCCTTGTAACCCTGAGATCCAGAGAAGAACAGCCAGATCTCCCTAGAGAAGATCTGAATGAGAAGGTTTGGCTACGTGGAAGAGGGGAGAGATGGCCAGAGACTGGCCTGCCAGAAATAAGAACCCAGCCCTTATGAGTTCTCACTTTTAAATCCTTTCCAAGACTAGTACTACTTAGCCTCTGAGAAAGAAAAGCACTGTGATTCGGGTTGAAAAATAAAGCATTTATTTTAGAAGTTAATTCAAGGGGTAAAGAGAGAAGAAAACTTAATATTTTATTTGTATCTATTTGGAGAACAAAACCAAGGTCACACAGCAACACGCAAAATACATGAAGCAACGAAAGTTAAAATGTGGTGGGGTGATAGGGACGGCGGTGAGAAGGGTCCAGGCCAGCAGTCTGGCTTCTCTTTCCGCTCCAAATCACAAGTGCACCTCCACCGGGAGACACCATGTAAGGGGGATGGAAAGAAGTAGAGTTAAATAAATAATAGGCAATAACAATGCTAACAACAACAATAATAAAATCGCAATGAGGTTAGACGTGTTGGAAGGACTTGCATATGATTCAGAGAAGTTACAGTTACTTTCGAAAAGCTGCCTCTATGCTGCACTGGAAATCTGGCTGCAGCAGCGAGCTGGGAGCAGGGAGTCCCCAGTCCGACCTGAACACTACCAATCTCACCCCACCCCCCACTTCCAGCGGGCGGTAATCAGCCCCTCAAACACCATCAGATCTTGGAGGATGGGCCAGAGGAGTTGCTGGCTGTTGCTTGCAACCAGCTTTGGGACCTCGGCATTTTCATTTCAGTCGCCTAATTGAGTCCATCTTTTAGGGAGCCAGACTTACCGCAGAGAACAGCTGGGACCTCACAACTTCACGCACACTTTCCCTGAACCTCATCCTTGCTACCTTAGAGAACTTACAGCAAACCAAAGGATGAGATGGATAAAATTTAGGCGAGGAAAGGAGTATAAGGCTATCCTTTGGAAACATACATGTATTTTATAGACTCTAAATAAATCTCCAGTACATGTTTGTGCCCCGGTTAGACTTTGTATTAGTATTTATCACTGCCTTCCCATCCCTTCACCCTTTATCTAATCACGCTTAGCAAAGTGGCGCCTTCACCCAGGAGTAGTGCGGTCGGGCCAGTTCACTATCTCCTGCATTTGGGCTCCTGCACTGCGGCCTCGCACTCCAGCACGCGAGGGATATTTTCAGCACCACGGACAGCGCTTGCCCCACCAGGCCTGCCCTTCATGAATTTTTTCTTAGCGCCGTAACTTTTCAGCTGGGAATAGAAAGGAAAGAAGAGAAAGAGAAGGCCGGGAGGCAACCAGGTAGGATAAAGGGGGAAAGTCTGTGGCTTCGGGGGAGAGAGCCTGACCTGCCAGGAAACGTCGTGGAGTTTCCCATAACCGTCCCCCCCGCCCCCCCAACACACACACCCTGGGGGTGGCATACACTCAGCTCTCCCGGCCCCGGACGCTGTGCCCCGCCGCAGTCAGTGGACCGCCGAGTACTTCATTCGTTTCTGTTTCTGTCTCTGGTTGCAAAACCAGACCCTCACCACGTTCTTTTTAAGGTCCAGTTTCTCAGCGATGGCCGCGATCTTCTCGGAGGAGGGCCTCGGCTGGATGGCGAAGTAGGCCTCGAGCGAGCGCTTCTCGGGCGCCGCGATGGACGTGCGTTTGCGCTTCCGCTCACTGCCGTTGAAGAGCTCTGGCTTGCTGTTTTTCTCTCGATAGGCCGCCTCGGCTTCCTCCAGCCAGGCCTGGAGCACCGGCTTGAGCGCGATCATGTTGTTGTGCGAGAGAGTGAGAGACTCGAACCTGCAAATGGTGCTCTGGCTGAGCGAGCCTACGCCGGGGATCTTGAGGTTGGCTAGAGCCGCGCCCACGTCCGCCTGGGTCACTCCCAGCTTGATGCGCCGCTGCTTGAAGCGCTCGGCGAAGGCCTCGAGCTCTCGCGGGTCCGACTCCACGTCGCTGAGGCACGCGGGCATGGCGGTGTGAGGCGCCACGGCGTGTGGGTGGCTCATGCCCATGGCCTGGTGCAGGTGGCCCATGGCGCCCAGGTGGTGCGGGTGGATCTGCGCCGGCATCACCGAGTGCTCTGGGGCGCCCAAACCGCTCACGCTCAGCGTGGGAGAGATGTGCTCCAGCAGGTCGCCCTCGAGGCCCTGGTGCACGGCGTGGTGCGGGTGCGAGGTGAGCGCGGCCGGGTGGGATATGGGCACGGTGGACGAAGTGGACGTGCAGGGCACGCTGCTCATGGTATGATAGGTGGCGTCGGGCTTGAACGGATGGTTCTTGCCGTGGGAGACGATATCCACCGCCGCCAGAGCTTCGGCGCGTGCCAGCAGGCTCTCATCAAAGCTTCCAAATATATTACCCTGCAGCTGCAAGCGAGAAGGCGCACAACACGGTCAGTGGGGAATACTGTCAACTCAGGATTAAAACACATTTTCAAGCAACCGAGATGCCTCTCCTCAAAGCCCAGGTCATAAAAATTAATACGGAGACAGAGGCTCTGCTGGAACAGACGTGTGGATCAGAGAGACATGAATGAGAGAGAGAGCGCGCCGGGAGAGCGCGGGGGAGACACGGAGAGGGGTTCAGACAGCGGCGATTGTTCTGGGCGACATGAAAAAAACATGAAGCTAGTGCCTGTCAAAAAATGTGCCTTAGAGCGGTAATTATGCTCCACTACGTACCTGCGGGGCTGGGAGACAGACTCGGCGCATGGCCTCGGAACCGGAGTGCAGGCTGGAGAATTTGGGTTCTTGAAGCACCGGATGCATGCCGAAAGGCTGCTTGGCGTTCATGGCCATCATCTTCGCGCGCCTGGCAGGGAGGCAGCGAGGGACATGGATCAGGCTCGTCTCGCTCGCTCGCCGCGCTCCAAGTGAACGCCGCTCAGCGCCCGCGCTCCCCTCGCCCTCTCGCTCGCTGCCTCCCCTCTCCCCCACCTGCTTCCTCACTCATCTTACAAGCAGCCTGCCAGGAAGGGCCGGGGCGCGCGCAGGCGTGCTCACGCGCCCAGGACTCGCTGGGGCGGCCGGGGAGGCGAGGCCAGGCAGCATCAAGGCGCGCGTCTGTGCGCCCGCCAGGGCCGCCCCCGCCACAGCATTTATACCCCGGCCGGGCCGGGCCTCTCCCGGCCTGCCCCGCCCCGCCTGGCTTCAGCCCCGCAGACCTTTCTGATTCTTTCTTCTTCTTCGTGGACTAGTTTCCCTAAAGTCTCAAGCCTCTCCGTCCTGTCCCAACTCGCACTGCCCAGATCGAAGGGCAGCCCCAGGCTGAGTGGGTCCAGGAAGCTGACCACACACACACACACACACACACACTCACTCACTCACTCACTCCTTGTCGGCCAGGCTGCCGCCAAACTGCCCATTTCCAGGGCGCTCCTGGCCCCACGCCCGAGCCGTCCACCGGAGTCCGGTCCTGCGGCTCAGCGAAGAGGCGCCTCCAAGCGCCCAGACGGGCTCCAGGGAGGGTAAGGGGCTGCCAGAATGAGCCCCAGGTGACCCGAATCGCCCGGCGGGGTGGAAATGGGGGAAATAAATGTCTGCCGGGTCCTGGAGACCAGCGGCTTCCTCCAAACGCTTTCAGGTCTGGCCTTCGCTAGAGAAAAGACAACTTGGCCCCCTCTCCCTTTCCCCAACCCTAAGTTAGTCTAAGGAAGCTTACTGAGTTCTGTTTAGAATAGTAACAGTTCAGGACTGCCCACCCGCCTTGGGAGTCAGTCGTGCACTTCCACTGGGCTGCCAAACCTTACAAGCCCCGTTCCCTCAGAACGAGAGCTACCATTTTTGAGCTCCTAATACGTGGTAGGCTATTTAGAGACTTAGCTCCTGGTATCCTCACACCCTACGAAGTAGGTACTAATTACTTTGCTTTCCAGGTGAGGAAAACAAGGGTCGGAGGAGTTAAGTGACGCTCGCAAGACAAGAGAGCTAGTTGGGGGCAGAGCCGTTCACTCACTCGTTCCGTTATCCATTCCACGAATATTTACTGATGGCCTATTGTGTGCCGGGTGCCACGTCTGACTTCCCAGGCTCTTAATCATTTGGTACAGTTCCTTCCGAAGTTCTGGGACCCGAAGTGCCCCAGGGTTAATATTGCTCCGCCCCCGCCTCGCTCTGATCCCCTCTCCTTCCCCCTGGTGTCCTCTCCTTTCCCCACGCTAGTAAATNGCCCGCGTGTGGGGGCCAGGTTTCTCAGATTGTGAGCATAGAGTCTGGGGGGGGGGGGTGTCAGCCCTTGGACTAAGAGGAAATCCTGCCTAGATCTGGGCTCCCCAGGCTCGGATCCTGCCGGTCCCTCCTCTCCGCATTGCGGCCAGCCCCCTTGCCTGGGTCTTGTCGGTCCTGTAACCGGGGAGGACTGAGCCCAGGTGCCTGAGGCCAAGTAGGCCTCACTAAACATCACTTGAGCCTCGGTTTCCTCGTCTGTAAAACGGCAGTTGCACTCCTGTTTGCCTTCTTGGGTTCTAGTGAAGGTGTTTCAAACTAGAATAGAAAGGAAAGCACTGAGCACTGTATCTAGTGCTCAGCAAATCTCACAGCCTGATGCTTGCGCACTCACGGCCTTGCCCTCAGATTCACATGCATCTCTGCCTTTTGCTGACTTAAAGGCCATGAGCCATCTCAGACGTTGTTGAACTGTACTTTCACCATATGTTAAATGGAGAAATAGTTTCTCCTCCACTAACTCTTGTGAGCAGTGCACCTAGATAAGCTTTCAGCACCCTGCCTGGCACAATGAAATCATGAAATAAATGTTTGTTGTTCTCTTCTTCTTCCCTCAACTTAGAGATAAAGCACTGGGGAGCCAGAGGGGCTTGAGTTGTCTCCCTGGAGAATGGTAGACCTAACGGTGCAGAGTGGCTCCCTGATGACCTTCCTTCGTTCAACACCTGCTTTTTGCCAGACTCCACACAGAGGGCTGGGACACAAGTGTGAATCAGACTCCATCCCTGTCCTCACAGAGTCACCAGCCTAAAATCCACTGCAGGAAATTGTAGACTTGCACTGCAGTGGCAAAGATGTAGATTCATGCCCAAGACATGGGGCAAGGCTGTTGGGATTCTTGAAATATGGAATACACACCAGATCTGTGGGCCTTAGGACGGCTGGGTTTTAGACAGCAGTCTGATACTGGGCTTTATGCAACCCTGGCTGGGCCTCAGTTTACCCACAGGAAGAGGGCTGGACTAGAAGGTAAGAACTTCCAGCTCTAGCCATATTGTACTGTTCTAGTTAATTTATATGAAACACATTTTAATTGAGTCAAGAGCCTCTTTCTTAGGATCCTTAACTTCCCAGAGTCTGAATACAGCATTGTTTTATCACTTCACCAGCATTTAGGACCACTCATTGTTGTTTTCTGCCCAATGTGGGAAGGCAAATGGAAAGATGGGAAAGAAAATTAGGGATGCCGGATCCTCCAGGGAGAAGATTTTTGTAACTTGCCTGATTCCCATGGTGCCCTGAGACCCACAGTCACCTAACCATACCCTAATTGTCAATGAGGCTGAACCCTGGGAAACAGAAGCAAAAGCCCCTACACATCCACCCTTCTCTGGCTTTGTCTCCTCAAGGGCCTGAGAGACACTTGCCATGGTCAGTTGAGGTCAGGCAAGCGTCAGAGCCAGAGCGAGAGTAACTTGTCCCCTTAGGCCTCCGTGCTGACCTGCAGCTCGCCAGCCCCTGTCCTAGCATCCCCAGGCATTAGGACCACAAATCAAAAGCCACTATTGCATCAGGCAACCTGTGTTCTTTGGATTTTTCTCATCCTTACCTTCAGTGAAGGTCTACTGGCAGGTCTACACAGCCAGCAGTAAGGTGACCCCTCTCCTTAGGAAGCAGTCTTTGTGAGAAGGTCCTGGAGAGAGAAGAGATGAGGTAAAGATGACAGAGAAAAGAAGGAGAAGGAGAACTCTGAGCACTGTATACTTTATAGGATTTGCAAACTTGAGTTCTGTCAGGAGCAAGTCCAGTAAAGCAGATCCGTTGGGTATAATGACCCCTCCTCACCCCTGTGGCATTAAGTTACAATTAAAATGCACATGCATGTCTCTCCACACACACACCCCACATAAAGGCCAAACAAAATCGGTCTCAGGGTCCAAATAGGGACCACATGGGCATTTATGTACATGACACCAATGGAAGCACTTTCTTCATTCCACAATCACTTCAGGATACCTACTGGTGGCTGAATCTTCTGAAACCTTCTGCAGGCATAGAGCACACTGCTTCGAGAACTCAGACTCTAGTGGAGACATAAAATTGCCACATGTAACTCTAAATCAGAACACAAAGCATGGTGTCCTCCTGAAGGACTAGCCCTGTAGGGAAGCTAAGGCAGAGGGGCAGGGGCAGAAGCATTTTCCTGTGGGCCAGGGGCTTTCAACTTTAGCATAAGCAGGAATCATCTGCAGCCTCTTAAAACTCAGCTTCCTAAGACCACATGCAGAGATGCGGCCCACAAGAGTAAAGTGTCTCTTTTTTTAAGAGATAGAGTGGTGGGGGGGGGGAGGAGCAGAGGAAGAAAAGAGAGAGGGAGAATCCCAAGGAGGGACTGTACTGTTAGTGCAGAGTCCCGGGGGGGAGGGGCTCAAACCCCTGAAACATGATATCAGGACCTGAGCCAAAATCAAGACACTTAACTGACAGAGCCACCCAGGAGCCCTGGAGGTACTTCTTAATAGACATTTATGATTTACATGCAGTTGACCTGGGACCCTCAACTTGAAAACCTTGAACTGAAAACTTGTTACTTGACATTATTTTTTTTAGGCTCTGAAATAATTTATTTAAGTTTCATTAAGACTCAAAGAGATACACTTTTCTTCTTTGAGTCCTTTGGATCCTTTTCTATTATCTCTTGGTAAGAACATGATGTTTTAGAGTCTCAGCTCCTTGAAGGATCCTGGGACTTCTTTGAGGATTCCCTGTGTCTCCAATGCCTGTGTCTATAGGCCAGGTATCATATAGGAGATTAATATAACAATGTGCATCGAATGAATAAATGCATGAATAATATCTTCCCAATGATTTTCGCAGTAGGATGATGGTAACAACAAGAAAAACCAGTTATGGACTGCCAGGCTCTGGGTTACGTATTTTAGAAAAGAATTATAACTGAATTTCCACATCAAGACTTTGACATTGACGTTATTATTTCCATTTTCCAGATGAGAAAACTGAGGCACAGAGAGAGACTGATTTTTTCCAAGGCCACACATTTAAGCATGGTAGGGTGGGCATTAGAACTCAGGTCTTTCTAACTTCTGAGCCCATGCTTTTAATTAAGGTCCTGGCTGGCACTGGATTCCCCACACCACCCTACCCCCAACCACAGACGCTGAGACTGGGAGGAAGAGCAGGGTTTACTGCTCTCCCAGAAGGCTAGGTGGACTCTATTCCAGAGGCTCAGAGGCTGGCCCTGCTCCAGGCTTGCTTCCGGCAGAGGCCGCTTGCAGAAGCCAGCAGCTACCCAGTCCCACCTCCATCCCTGGCCTGGCTCCACTTCGGAGAGAAGGGGAGGCAAGGAGGAGGGGTGGAATGGGAGATGGCCCGATAGGACAGCCCGACAGCCTGAACTCAAGATGCCATCGCGGGGAGGCAGCTGGTGGGGCTGCCAGGCCAGGTGTTCGCAGCCACCCGCCTTCCTCTCCCTTTCTCTCGTCTCCTCTCACAAACTTCTCACATGTACCTGCCGCCTGCGCAGCTGCTGCCTGACTCGTCTGTTGGCGCTTGCCTCACATTGTCTGCACAGGGTTCTGAAGATCCGAGATGCCCATAGGGACTCAGGAGCCCCAGGCGGAGCACCCCTGAGGGGTCGGCACGCACTAGCCCTCCCCTTCCCTGGCGTCCTTCCCAGCCGACTGAGTTCTGGCACTCGAGCAGTAGGGTTGCGGGCAGGTCCCTGACTCCTTATGGCCTCAGTTTCCTCATCTCAAAAAAAAAAAAGAGGGGACCAAGCAAGGGATGTCCTAGAGCCCTGGTCAGTCACACATTCTTTCACCGAATACATTTATTGAGCACCTACTCCGTGGCCCTCACAATTTTAGCAGATGGGAATTCAGCTACAAACAAAACAGCCCCCCCCCCCCGCCACTCCACCTAGTCCCTCCCCTCTATGGAGCTGATGCTTCAGCATCAGGTGAGCAATAAACAGATAGCCTGGAGTTTGGATAACTGCTACAGAGAAAATAAACCAGAGAAAATACAGGAATAGAGACTGCCTGGACAGAAAGCAAAGGAGTGACCTGTGAGCGAAGGCCTGAAGCATAAAATGGGAGACAAGAGAAACAGCAAGTGCGAACACCTGAGGTGGGAGCCAGAATGGCATGTTCAGGGAAAAGCAGGAAATCGAGGGTAGGAGTGTAGCAAGGAGACTGCAAAGGTGGGAAAGGACAGAGTCAAAGGCAGGCACCAGATGTTGCAGGGGAATTGGGTTTTGCTCCAAGGAGGGTTTTGGGGGGCACTGAAGTTTTTAAGCAGGGCAGTGATAAGATTTGAGGTCTACTTCTTTTTTTTTTTTTAATGTTTTTTATTTTATTTATTTCTAGGAGAGAGAGAGAGAGACAGCGTGAGCAGGGGAGGGTCAGAGAGAGAGGGAGACACAGACTCTGAAACAGGCTCCAGGCTCTGAGCTGGCAGTCAGCACAGAGCCCGACGCGGGGCCCGAACCCACGAACCGCGAGATCATGACCTAAGCGAAAGTCGGACGCTTAACCGACTAAGCCACCCAGCCGCCCCTTGAGGTCTACTTCTGACAGCTGTATGGGAATGGGGTTGCAGCAGTCCAGAATGGATAAGAGAGACCCCAAGTTTTCTGGGTTTAATCTACTGCTTCAAGGATAATCAGTCAGTAGTTTGGACTTGACATGATTTGCCATTCCCCAAGAGACTCTTCCTCATAACTTCCTATGTCAGTGCATGACTTTTACATACTCTATCCCTACCACCACTACCGATAGGTCCTGCTATGTCATCATCTTTGAGCTCAAGACTTTAGAATATCTGTGCCATCAGCAGCATGGCTAGTTCTCTGCCTCTCCTCAAGAATCTGGACTCAATAATCACATGGTCCTATCCCTGGCCCATGAAGACTGGTTTTGAGAGTCATAAGCATCCTAGAATTCAGAGTCATAAAGTCAATCTCCATGTCACCCAGTTGATAGTTAGCTCTTCAATGGCCAAAGGAACAGGCCATTTCTCTTACCCAGTCAGCTTGGTTGTGAAGAGGCAGCAAGGGGAAAGGTCTGGATTCATACATGGATATAGAGCTAACCTTGACCCAGGACAAGTCACTTATGGGCTCTGGGCCTCTGGTTACTCAGGACTGGATCCACAGGCCCTTTCAATGTGAATATGTCCAGGTTCTAAGTGGGGATCTTGGAAAGAAGGTAGAGTCAAATCCATCACCATAAGTGGAAACCGAGTTCAAAGCAGAAAGCTCTGTTGTTTCATGTAGTCATCACATGCTTGCCAAGTACTTCCTCTGAGCTGGGCACTTGTTAGGTCTGGGGATGCAATGATAAACCAGGTTTATATGGTCCCTGGTTCAAGAAGCTTGGAATTTGGCTGTTGTCTTATTCATTCCTCACAATAGCTCCCTAGAAGTGAATTCCACATTTTCCATATAGATGAGAAAACTGGGGTTCAGAAAGGTGAAGTCATGTGTCTGCCAACAGCTCATTTTTTATCTCTTACTCTGTCCACCTGGGTGTGTGCATTATGTCAGTTAATCCTAACAGCCACCCTGTCTATGATATAGGTGCTATTGTTACCTCTATTTCATGGACAGGACTGCTGAGGCTCAGAGAAGCTGTGTTCCTTGTAGCCCCACAGGAGTAAGCGGCAGTGGTAGAATTTGAACTCAGGTCGGCTGCCCTAAAGCACAAGCTTTCCCACATACTTCCAGGGAAAGGGGGTGAAACTTCCTGCAACTTATTCACTTCCCCCACCCCCACCCCATACAGTAAAGAGAAGCAGAGCCATTAACCAGCCTCTGTAAATTAAAAGGAAGAAGAAGGAGAAGGAGAAGGAGGAGCAGAAGGAGAAGAAAAGTAGCAAAGAAAAAGAAAAAGGGAAAACAAGCAAAGGCTTTGCTCCCATCAGGGGGGAAATCGGCATCTTGTCGCCTAGCTCCATGCCCTGATTTATGATAAAAAATTTAGAGGAAATCATTTATATTTTAAAGCATCTAAATAGCTGCATGAAAGTTTTATCTAAAGTGCCACTGTATTTATAGGCAGTTCTACCATGCTGGAGGTAATTAATAGATGTATAAATCACAGGGCTCCGGGCTCCCCTGCCCCCNGTTGGTGGAGCCTGGAGCTCATTCATATCAGATTAGTGCAGCCCGAAGTCAGCAGACTGCAATTCCCTGCTGCCCAGCTTCTCATTGGCTTGAAGAGTTGTCAAAAGGGAGCTTTAAGAGGCGACCCTCCTTCCCTTTCCCCAGTCTGGAGGCCAGTGCTCTGGCAGGTTTATAACTCCGGGAGGTCTTGGTATGTGAGATCCTGGGCTCCCTCTCTCCCTCACCCAGCTCTAGCCAAAGTTCCATTTTGGTGTCTGCGCCCCCCTGCTCAAGATGCCAGGCGCTTGTTTTGTTTTGGAAAAGGAAGCCAGTTGCAAGAGGCTGACAGCTCTCGGCTTACTTTAATTAAGGCTGTGAAATATTAATGGTTTTGGCTCTCTCTGTGGCCACCACACCTTACAACCTGGGAGAGAAGCCCAGGGATGAACAAGTTAAGGTAGGCCAGATGGTTTCCCTTCAGAAACGCCATTCAGACCTACAGAGGTGTCCCTGCCTATGATCATCACCGGAGCCCTACATAATTGATGGATCTCCTGAATTTGAAAAAGAAAAAATCCACCAAACTGGAAATAGCAGTGATGACTCATTGGGAGTTGAGGAGAGGGTGTGCCTTCCTCCTGGGCTGAGCGTGGACTGTCTGAGAGACAAAGGGCAACCAACTTGGCTGTTTTCTTTCATTGGGTTCCTTCCTGCAGGGCCATGCTTCTGTTGGGATGTGGGCAGACAGAACCTTCCCTACCTAAACACCCTCTTTTTTTTTTCCTTGGAGGACCAAGAGCAGACCTTCCTCAATGAGGAAAAACTACCCATCTATCTCCCTTCTTAAAATCCTTTAATTTCCTATGCCGAGATAAAGTACCACCAAAAGTGGGTTTAAAAGAAAAGCACAGAAGTCACCTATTTACTCCACCATTAAGTTTGAGCTGGATGATAAATGTGTGTCTGTGTTTTTTTTTTTTTGTTTTTTTTTTGTTTTT
>NW_027531877.1:870637-890758 GCF_008692635.1 Crocuta crocuta | reverse complement strand
CCAAATGGCTCTTCAAAAGAGCTGCCCTCTTGGGGCATCAAGATATTTTGACCCAGTAGATTCGTTCATTTATAGGAGTTAGAAGGGGACTGTGTTGATGTTGTTTGTCTTGGTGATAGTGGGGGTGATGGAGACTGTCTTGCAAGACCCATGTCTTCTGTCTGTGTAAACAGGAGTAAAACATTACTTTTCACATGAGATGACCTTGTCACTGACATATTTCTTTTTAACGTTTATTTATTTATTTTTGAGGGAAAGAGAATGGGAGAGGGAGAGAGAGACAGGATCTGAAGCAGGCTGTGAAATGTCAGCACAGAGCCCAATGTGGGGCTTGAACTCACCAACCACAAGATCATGACCTAAGCCAAAGTCGGATGCTTAACCAACTTAGCCACCCAGACGCCCCAGCCATTGACATAATTTAATACAGCAGTCTAGAAAGGTTTTATAGACAGTTGTCTTCTCCTTACTAAAATTCATCACTTTACAAACAAAACACTATAAATATACGCTACCCCATTCCATTTCTCCTCATGTGCATTTATCCATAATTTATTATATTTCTCAAACAATTTTTTAGTGTAACAAAAAAGACAATGAAAGTCTGGCTCTATTACTGGGTTCAGCATCGAAGTTCTAGTGGATTAGAAATATAGAGACTCTGGAAGTTCATGTCTCCTGTATCCCCAGACATTTTTCTTTGTGTGAGAATGGCAGTTCATCCATTTCTTTTGCTCTTGCATCCTCCTTCCTGAACAGGGGGGTAGTTTTGGCAAGCATTTGCAACTGAGCCTTTCAGAATTCGAAGGAAATCAGGTCTGGCAGTAAAAAGAAGGATATAGACATGAATGTCATATTCCCAAGGGCTGTAAGCATCACAATATGATCGCTGGTACTCTGTTACATTTCACTTCACATTTATTACCTCCTTTTTCTCCAAAGAGCATATTACACATGAAGGGCCAGCTTCAGGGCAGTAGGAAATGACCACATCCTTTGTGAATAAGTGGTAAGACTTTGATAAATTCTATCAGTGTGAGGAGTGGCTGGTCAGAGGGTTCGGACAGTCAAGGAAGCTTTCTCTAAGATGCTAAGACCTGAATGAGGAGAAGGAATCAGTCATATGACAATCTCTGAGAAGAGGTTGTAGGCAAAGGACAGGGACGTCTTGCATCCTGATGTGGGAAACAGTTTGCATGTTTATAGATCAGGAAGAAGGATACTCTGCTGGGGCCAATGAACAAGAGAGAAGAAGGAGAGATGAGTTTGGAGGGGTGAAGGGATTAAAGAAGACCTTATAAGCCATTGTAAGAAACTCGGGGTTTGTTCCAAGGGCAGTGGAAAGTTTCAAGCAGGAGAGTGATGAGCATTTTGGTAGAAGTCTCCTGAAAGGGAACAGCCCAGGCCAGGGGCAAGCACATGGCAGGAAGATTTTCTGGGAACAAGTGGTACTCTTGCTTTTCCCTCTGTCTGGAAGGCTCTTCCTGCAGACAGTCACATGGCACACTTTCACACCACCTTCAGGCATCAGCTCAAATGTCGTCTTCTCAGTGAAGCCTTCCCAGATGACTCCACTTACAATTTCAACGATCTCATCCCTCTGCTTTGTTTGTCTCCATAGCACTCAGTATCTGATGTACTTTATAGTTGTATTTGACTTTCTTATTAGTCAAATAATTTTTTTGCTAATACAATGTAACTTTGACAAAGGCAGGGACTTGACTTTAGTCACTTCTATTCCTGGTGTCACTAACACTGTCTAGAACTCAATAAATGTATGTGCAACTAATGAATTAACCTGAGCTGAGTTTTGACAACATCTGTTTTTTTAGACAAAGAATGACACTACCTGTACCACTGGTGAGGCATATATTTGGGTCCCCTCATTAAGGCCCCCATGGCTAAGGGGAGGCTACACAGTTGTTTTTCGCTTGTTTGTTTGTTTTGTCATCTTGGATGGAATGCAAGGTGAACAGCCAATGTGGGCATCAACCTCACCTCATACTATGCTTCCTGTCAATCCACTCATCATGCTATGTCCATTCCCATCTCAGAACCTTTGTCTTCATGTACTTCTCTCTGAAATATTCCCCCATTTCTTCACCTGGTCAGCTCCTCTGTGTTTGTCATTCAGTTCACATCAAAGAGAACTTCCCTGACCACCCAATCAAAATGATCTCCATATACCCCCTCCCCTCTTGGTCACTCTCTACCTCATTACTCTCTTTTTGTTTTTCAAACTAGCACCTAGCACGATCTGAAAATTACTTGTCCTCTTCTTTGTTTATGTGTTTATCACTCGTGTGTTTTCACTAGAACGTAAGCTCTATGAAAGCAGACAAGGTCAACCTTGTTTTCCATGGACTCTCCAGTGCCTGGCACACAGGAGGTGCTCCAAACATGTGTTCAAGGGATTTATAAATGAATAAATAAGTCTGACAAACTAAGGTTGGCCTGGAGCTCCAGGGTGAGTGATTGGCATTGCCCAGGAAACCCAATTCTCAGTTCCCTCCTCCCCTTTAGACCACATTGCCTTCCCGATGTATGTGGGAAAAGATAGCTGAGAAGATAAACAAGAAGAGCTGAAAACTTTTCTAAGCTCAGACTTAAGGGGAAATGCTGAGCTCTTGTGGAGGAAAAGAGGAAGCATGTCCCAGCTTTGGGAGGATCATTGCTTCCATTGTTCATTTGAGCCTTTGGGTCAATAAAGCAGATTTCTGACATCATAAAACCAATTAAGACCCAAAAAAAAAAAAAAACCCACACACAAAACTTGACACTGGCTATGACATGACTGTTCCATTGTACAATCTGATCGAGGAAATGTATCTAGGATTACCCAGACAGTCAATTATTCATGAGCTAAACGTCCAGGCATCAATTACCTGGCTTGATGCTCTTATTCATTAAGGAGATTGAACAGCCTAAGTTAACAAAGCAGGAGAAAGTTGCTAAGTAACAGAAGTTACCTGACCGGCCCGCAACACGGCAACTTCCACAGTATGAGTCTTTTCATGGCAAGAGACGGCCCAAGGATCACCAGCACCAGAGATCAAGTGGTGAACCCCGCTGGGACTACCTTTAGCCAAGGGAAGGGGGCTAAGAGGATAGGGGTTTGATTTAGACAGCTCTAGAAGGAATGTACAAGATATAAGCTAAGTTCCCTTTATCAAACGAGGGGGATATTTACCAGGAGCATGGGAATGTTTCACAACACGTATTACTTAACATTTTAGTGGAAAGTCAAAGACACCTATCTAGCATATAATTGAACAAAAGTAGGCTACAAGTATAACAAAAGTTCCCCTGGGTATTACACATTCTTAGAATATCTCTCCAGGAGGGGCATCTGGGTGGCTTAGTCGGTTAAGCATCTGACTTTCGCTTAGGTCATGATCTTGCGGTTTGTGGGTTCGAGCCCCGCGTCGGGCTCTGTGCTGACTGCCAGCTCAGAGCCTGGAGCCTGTTTCGGTCTGTGACTCCCTCTCTCTCTGACCCTCCCTTGCTCACACTGTCTCTCTCTCTCTCTCCTAGAAATAAAAAAAAAAAAAAAAAAAAGAATATCTCTCCAGGCATCCATCTGAAAGTGAGTCTAAAAATTCATCCTAAAGATTAAAAAAAGTATATATATTGGATACAAAAGTTTATATAGAGGACACAGAGCTTTATATACTCAACAAAGTTAACTTTCTCCTTATAAAAACTTGTTCCAGGGGCACCTGGGTGGCTCAGTCAGTTGGGCATCTGACTTCGGCTCAGGTCATGATCTCATGGTCCGTGGGTTCGAGCCCCACATCGGGCTCTGTGTTGACAGGTTAGAGCCTGGAGCCTGCTTCAGATTCTGTGTCTCCCTCTCTGTGCCCCTCCCCCATTCATGCCCTGTCTCTTTCTGTCTCTCAAAGATAAATAAAAGTTAAAAAAATTAAGAAAGAAAATTCTTGCTGTTTAATTAATTAATTAATTAAAAACTTGTTCCACTATGGATAAAACTATAGTTCCCTTGACTGCTACTTCTAGTAATTGTCTGTATTACTTTTATAGTCAGAAAGAAACACTCAAGTATTTTCAGATTTGAACATACAGATCTTTAGGGAAGAAGTCTCTGTTTGGGGCGTCAGTGCATATTATGGTTGACACAGAGGTTTCCAGAACTTGAGGTGTGTACCACAATCCAATGTACTGTTATGAGAGATAGTGTGGTGTCGGCAAGACCAGTCACATAGTTTGCAGGGTCCAGTGCAAGATGCAAATGTGAATCCCCTTGTTCAAAAACTTATTAAGAATTTCAAGATGGCAACAACAGACCATTAAACCAAGCACGGGGCCCTTCTAAACGCGGATCCCTGTGCCCCTGAACTGGTTACACAGCCGTAAAACAGTCACTGGGTTGCAGAGTTAAGAGTACAGGCATCCAAGTGTGACAGACTCCAGCGTGAGCCCTGACTTCACTTTCACTAGCTGTAAGGTCTTTTTAATTTTTTTTTAAGTTTATTTATTTTGAGAGTCCACAAGTAAGGAAGGGGGAGAGAGAGAGAGACGGAGAGAGAGAAAATCCCAGGCAAGCTCTGCATTGCCAGTGCAGAGCCCAAGGTGGGGCTTGAACTCACAAACCGCAAGATCATGACCTGGGCCAAAGTCAGATGATTAACTTACTGAGCCACCCAGCCCCTTGATGAGTCTCCATTTGCTGATAGATAATAAGAGGAGCAAAACAAGAATGACAGGACACCATGCCTGGTACATGCTGACCACGCCATAGGGGATAATTATCTTTAATGCTGTAGAAATATTAATGACAAGTTAGTGACAATGGGCCAAGGCTGCTCCTGGCCCTGGTGGTAAGTGCCTGCATGGACTGACTTTACTCAAGCTGCAAACTCCAAATCAAGGCAAACCCTGACTGAATGACGTTCTCTATGCATTTGGGTATTACCAGGTCGGGTTTGGTGGAATTCCTTTTCTTCCCACAGCTATTAGCACCTGAGGAGGGCCTGATTAGGGTTGATGTGAATAGCTCATGTGAGGTGAGGTTGTTGCAAGTTTGATAACTGAGGTTCATTCAGAGCCAACATAATCTGGCTCATTCGTTCATTCATGAAATACTTTGAAGGTCATTGGCTGGCACCGGGGAATCAGTTCCTATTTTGGAAATACTGCCACAGCTTCTTGTGTGACTGACTTGCTTTCATCTTTTTAGGTCTTAGCTCAAACATCAGCTCCTCAAACAGGCCTTCCTCCCTCCCCTCCATAAAGAAGAATGCCATGACTGTCTCACCATCCCATTTAGTGCCTTCGTAAATCCTGTTGACATATTTATAAACAACAGAGACCGTATCTTGTTTATGCTGTATCTCTAGAACACAGAGAAAGTAGTAGACACACAGTAAATTTTTTTATTTTTTTAAGCTTTGTGTATTTATTCTGAGACAGAGAGAGGCAGAGAAAGAGAGGGAGAGAGAGAGAGAGAGGGATTCTAAGCAGGCTCTGTGCTCTCAGTGCATAGAGCTTGATCCCACAAACCATGAGATCATGACCCAAAACGAAATCAAGAGTCAGATGCCTAACCAACTGAGCCATCCAGGTGCCCCAGTAAATATTTTTCAGTAAATTAATGAATAGAGGAGTAGAGACATTTGATGGTGCTGTGGGAACACAGAGGAGAAGCACTTCATTCTGACCGAAGTTGTTGCAGATAGCTTCCCAGAGGAGGTGCTGTTTTAGATGAGTTTTAAGGGATGAAAAGCAGTATTTCTGTCAAACAAAGACGAGTAGATGTTCTAGACTGACGGGACAGCATGTGCAAAAGCAAGCAGCCCAAGAGAACTCAGGGACTGCAAATATTTGCAGGGAGCAAAAGTAGATGCAGGTCGTATGAGGACAGGAATGAGGACCAGAAGTTGAAGTGGAAACCAGATCACTAAAAACGTTGCACAGAATTCTAAGGAAGCTAAGTTTTATACTGGAGGCAGTCAAGCAAACTCCATTTACCTGCCTAGTTGGTGGCCGGCCCTGAACCAAGTGTAACGGGCACAGCAGTGAATAAGAGACACATAGTCCCTGACCTCAGGGAGCTTACCCTCTAGCAGGGAAGACAGACATGACACAAATGCAGAGTCATTTATCATTTCATCATTAAACAAAACTACAAGAAGCACTGTGATTAAACATTACAGAGAAGAGCAGGGTGTGATGAGAGCCCATAACAAGGACATCAAACCTCAGTTAGATGGATTGGAGAAGCCTCTCCTTTTTGACTCTATCAAATCAGTTCTGGAAAAATCCATTGCTTCATGTTAAAAGCTAACTTAAACTACATGTACTAGTAGGAAAAAAATCTCCATATATACTGAGGAGTTCAGTAAGTCCATTCCCAGAAATACACATTTGGCTTGATGCCTTTTGCATAATATCTCTTAAAAGTTTATTTTGTGGAGCGCCTGGGATGGCTCAGTCATTTGAGCGTCCAACTTTGGCTTAAGTCATGATCTCACGGGTTTGAGCCCCACATCAGGCTCTGTGCTGACAGCTCAGAGCCTGGAGTCTGCTTCAGATTCTGTGTCTCCCTCTCTCTCTGCTCCTCCCCTGCTCACACTCTGTCTTTCTCTCTCTCAAAGTAAACAAAAATTTTTTCAAAAATTTTTTAAGTTTATTTTTGAGAGGGAGAGAGAAAGGGCGGGAGAGGGGAAGGGAGGAGACAGAAGATCCAAAGCAGTCTCTGCACTAACAGCAGCAATGCCATGCTTGAACTCATGAACCGTGAGATCATGATCTGAGCCAAAGCCAGACATTCAACCCACTGAGCCACCCAACTGCCCCTATATAATATTTTAAAGCATGTGAAATATTATTATCTATCACTACAAACACATAGCATAAAGACAGGCCTGGGAATGAGAGACACCAGAAGTAGTGTGCTGGCTCCCGTGGGAGTAGGGGTAAAAATTAGAGTAAAGTATATCATGGGAGAGATTGAAATGCATTTTTAATGGTTTATTTCTCAGCTGGGGATAGATCTGTGGATTCATTTTATTCTGTTTCTTTTCATATTTTTGAATTATTTCATTAAAAAAAAATAAAGTCAGGAGCATTTGGGTGACTCAGTCACTTAAGGGTGTCCGACTCTTGATTTTGGCTTAGATCATGGTCTCATAGTTTGGTTCGTGGGATCGAACCCCAAGTCGGGCTCCATGCTGACAGTGCAGAACCTGCTTCGTATTCTCTCTCTCTCCTTGTCTCTCTGCCCCTCCTCTTTCTCTCAAAATAAATAAATAAACTTAAAAAAATAAAGTTAACTAAAATCTATGCTATTTTTTAATTAGTCATCATTGCCATAAAAGAGATTGTAACATCTGTTCTCTAAGACGATACAGGAAATGGAAATGCAAAGGCAGTATCAATTCTATCCCCTATTGCAAAGTAAATAAACAAAGACCACAAAAGTTTTATTAGGTCTAAAATCTTCCCCAGCCCTGTAATTTCTTCCCAGAGATTCTGTATATAAAACAAGAAGTAAGTAAAGGAGAGAACTCAGTCGGTTAAGCATCCGACTTCGACTCAGGTCATGACTTCACGGTTCATTGGGTTCAAGCCCCACATCGGGCTCTGTGCTGACAGCCAGCTCAGACCCTGGACACTGTTTCAGGTTCTGTGTGTGTGTTTCTCTCTCTCTGACCCTCCCCTGCTCACACTGTTTCTCTCTCTCTCTCTCAGAAATAAATAAAATATTTAAAAAATTAAAAAAGAAGTAAAGGAGAGAACTGCTTTTTTTCTTTTTACATCTCTCCTCATAAAAGCAGCTCTTCTTATAAGTTAGGACTCTTCAGTGACTGACTGGACTTCTTGCAAATTCAGTTTATCTTTATTTGGGAAAGAAGCAACTAAAACGAAAACAAATCCAGAGAAGGCAGAAGGAGCTGGAACCTCAAATTGTCACCAATGGTGCCAAAGTCTAGGCGCCAGTGGAACAGCACCCTGATCGATGTCTAAGTGCATGGGAATGGCTGGTCTCCTGCCCCATCAGAAATGGCTTTTGGCGATGCCCCTCTGAAAGGACTCCTAGACTTGCATTCACCTCTGGGCTTTGCCATCAAGATCAGAATTGGTATAAGGAGGAGGAGTGGGCTTCCTTGTTTTCAGAATATTTTTTTGGTGAGTCCATGGTGGGTCTCTGTGGCAGTTCTTAAAATAGCCAGTGAGGAGTAACTGGACTGGCAGCCAGTTATTGATCATTCAGCAGAGTGCTAGCAGCTGTCATCAGGCCAGAGTAATAGAAAGACCGTGTACCTTCCCTCCCTGGGCAGAACACATTTCCCCAAATCCTTATCATGGATGCAGAACTAAAAGCTCTACCTAATTTGCTACCTCAGCAGCACAGTGTCTGATAATATCCTCTGATAAATGGAGATAAATAGTGTTTGGAAGCTGGACAGTGCTTTCTAGATTGACAGCCCAATTCTAGGGGACACAAAGGCATCAAGTCATCATCTGAAGTGAAAGTCTATAAAACTATCCATAGCAGAGGCTCTTTTCCACCCTAGACATGTTTCTATGGGCCTATTCAATTGCTAAATCCATTCATCTATCCATCAAAACATGGTTCAATGTCTATCTGTGTCAGGCTCCATTTCAGGTTATGGGATATGAAAATGACCAAGAATCTGGCTTGGAGGAGCACGCAATCAATGTTGACCACATACCTGCTGAAAATAGGATCTAGCAACAGATTTCTAAGGAAAAAAATTCTCCCTCCAGCTTTGATATGCGAAGTGATTTAGATGATGAAATCAGTGGTGAAGGTCACTGTCCAGGAATGGCCAATATGTTTGTTATATTCTTGTGTCACTTATACTCAACTGGTGATGGCTGTCTGGAACACTGTGGTAAGAATAGCTCTAAGCATAAGTTAAGGTGGTGGGAAAGAATACTGTGGTTGATTAGTGATGTCCGTTGCAAGTGAAGAATGAGGGAGTGGTTGCACATATTTGCTTTCTCTGGTGCAGTGGAAAGACAACAGGCTAGAAGCCTATACAGAGAGACCCAGATTTTATTTCTGGCAACAACTGAGTAGCTTAAGCAGGTTCACTGCTTTCTCTCTGTTCCCTCATCTATAGAACAAGGATGATAATGTATTCTTTGCTCTATTTTCCTCCCAAGTTTGCGAGTAATAAGTGAATGAGATAAAATATGAGAAAGTCTTCATCACCATGTAATTATGTTGAAGGTAAATATTGTACTGAAAGAATCAGGCTTTAATTGTTGGGGTGGGTGTAGGGTAGAATCAACCAGTTTCTTTCCCTTTTTAATGAATTTGATTTTGTTTTTCTATGTGGTCCATACTACAGAGAGCACTTGAGTAAGGTAGGTCTTTTTGATGTTAAAAAACATTCAAGATAGGAGAAGAGAATCCTATGAATTCCATTAAAATGAGGAAAAGAGTTCTCACAAGAACCCAGGATAGTGGGGGCTCATGGAGACTGGTCCCCAGTTCAAGATAAGGTGAATGGTTTATGATCAAAAGTAGCCCTATGGACTTATCACTGTCTCAGCAGTTGCAGTCTGATGCCCCACATCATGCCTACTCTTTTATGTGATGTTGGTGACGATTATCATGATCAAACAGATAGTCATTATTGGTGCTGTGTCAGGCACTTCACCCAAGGCTTTGCTAAGATATCTTCATTCAATCCTCCCAACAATTCCATGAAGTATTCTTATTTTAGAGATGAGTTGGCCGACCTCTTAGGAGGCTAAGCAACACCAAGGTCACAGAGCTAATGAGGACCATCTGAAAGCAAAATCTGGGAAGAGTTAAGATGGCAAAGTAGTAGGGGACCCTAACCTTGCCTTGTCCCCCAAACACAGCTAGATGAATATGAAAGCAAAAGCTGTTGAGGTCTTACCCACTGCTCTCCACTACCACCCATCCTGCAAGTCTCTGACTGAGATGACTTGACCAGCCAACAAAGAGTAATTCATGCCCTATGCTGAGAGTTGCATCAGAACCCTGAGTGCCTCAACAGCTTGGAGTTGTGGCATACTAGCCCCATGAACACTGGTGGAAAGAACTACTGTTTTAAATACAAGACTTATTTTTCAGCAACACGCAGCCTGATAGAGTCAAAGTGAGCATAATTGACCCAGGGATGTTGTAGTTCTACTATTCATTTTTTTTAGTACTTTAGATTAAATTCTAGCAAGGCAGCAAAAATTAGAATTTTCTCCCATTTCACTCACATCACTTGTTTCTGTTCCCAGAACTCGTAAAATTTCCATTTTCTAATATCACATTTTACAAAGCCCTTGTCCATAATGTAGACCACATCCTTTTAGCATTTACATCCTAGCAGGTAAATAACATTAATTTTAAGAAGTTCCCATCAAACGCTTCTTAAGAACTAGCTAAAGTCTATATATAGTGTGAGTGCTTGGGCCTGTCTAGACCACCAAAAGGAACTATTCCACCATAGAACACCAGCTACAGTTTGTTCAATCAACAGCCCCCTTATATTCACTTGTTTCACAACATCTTGTTAAAACTTCACATCTTGGCTAAAATGAGCAAATCAGAGAACTCTAGATGCTGGCGAGGATGTGGAGAAACAGGTACCCTCCTACACTGTTGGTGGGAATGTAAACTGGTGCAGCCCCTCTGGAGAACAGTGTGGAGGTTCCTCAGGAAATTAACAATAGAACTCCCCTAGGACCCAGCAATAGCACTGCTAGGAATTTACCCAAGGGATACAGGAATGCTGATGCATAGGAGCACATGTACCCCAATGTTCATAGCAGCACTCTCCACAATAGCTAAAACATGGAAAGAGCCTAAGTGTCCATCCACAGATGAATGGATCAAGAAGATGTGGTTTATCTATACCATGGAATACTACATGGCAATGAGAAACAATGAAATCTGGCCATGTGTAGCAACATGGATGGACCTTGAGGGTGTTATGCTGAGCGAAATAAGTCAGGCAGAGAAGGACAAATATCATATGTTTGCACGTATAGGAGGATTAGGAGGAACTTGACTGAGGAACAAGGGGGAGAAGAAGGGCGGAAATGGTGGGGGAAAGGGAGAGAGGCAAACCATGAGAGACTCTTGAATGCTGACAAAAACTGAGGACTGATGGATGTGGGGGGGAGGGGGGATGGGCATGGAGGAGGACACTTGTGGGGATGAGCACTGAGTGTTATGTGGAAACTAATTTGACAATAAACTATTTGTAAAAAAACAAAAAAACAAAAAAACAAAAACTTCACATCTTACATTGAGTCTGTTTTGCCCATGAAATGATTCCAAAAACTTATGGATGGACAGTGTAGCCATTTGAGCTCAGCTTTTTCGTCCCAAATTCAGTTCAAGCTTAGGGAAGTCCCATCCTTAGGCAGAAAATTTACAAAGAGTAACTTATCTGCATTCAGAATGTAAGATTTGGTATCTAATAATAGGATTGTTTTAAGAGGAAAAAATAAATTAATGTGTCCAAAGTGCTGAGTGCCTGAAACATTTACACCCTCATTCATGGTGGCTGTAGCCATTGCTGCGGTGATAGCTATGGTTGTCACACTCACCTCACCGCACCCAAACGTAAGGCTAAGCTCTGCCTTAGCCTTTTAAGGACCACATAGCATTCCATTACAAGGACATTTCATTATTTACTAATTCATCTGTATTTTCTGAATTTCTGAGAGAGATTTAAATGTCTCACATAAGTAATAACCATTTTTAAAGACTGGTACTTGCAGTCACTTGGTCTTGCTACTAAGTAGATAATCATCAGATATTGAAAGTGCTCATTAAAAACACACATTTGTGGGCACTTGGGTGGCTCAATAAGTTAGGTGTCTGACTCTTGGTTTTGCCTCAAGTCATGACCTCACAGATTGTGAGTTTGAGTCCCACACCCAGCTCTGCGCTGACAGTTGGAGCCTGCTTGGGATTCTCTTTCTCTCTGCCCCTCCTGTGTGCATTCTCTCTCAAAATAAATAAACTTAAAAACACACACACACATTTGGGTGCCTGGGTGGCTCAGTCAGTTGAGTGTCTGACTTTTGACTTTGGCTCAGGTCATGATCCCAGGATCATGGGATCAAGCCCCATGTCAGGCTCTGTGCTATGTGTGGAGCCTGCTTAAAATTCTCTCTCGCTCTCCCTCTGCTTCTCTCCCCCACTCATGCTCTCTCTCTCTCTCTAAAATAAAATTAAAAAATTTAAAGACACATTTGTAGGACTGTTAGAAAGTCTCTCCTGGCTGATCTTTAAATAACAGAAAGTTTCCCTGTATTATTACTAATGAAACATCCCAAAGAGACCTAGCACAGGTGACAACTCTCTAAACTGAAATATTAGATCCCTTTGTTTATTCTTTGCAATGTTAAGTCTTATTCAGACTGCAAACTGTTATGTTTTAGCTATTAACTAATGTCATTAAGAGCTTGAGTAAGCATTTTAGTTTCAACCGTTATATAAGAGTGATGTCTTCAATAGTCTTTTTACAGTGGAGTATGTAAGTGGGCTGTGTTGGAATCCACGCATAGGAAGGATAACTGTGTGCCACCTTCATTTTGGGAGTAGTGGGGGGCAGTGAAGAGAAGTTCCTTATGAAAATGCAAACATTTTTAAATTTTTAATTTATTTCTGAGAAAGAGACACAGTGAGAGCAGGGGAGGGAAAAAGAGAGAGAGAGAGAGAGAGAATCTGAAGCAGACTCCAGGCTCTGAGCTGTCAGCACAGATCCCAAAGCGGGGCTCAAACTCACCAACGGTGAGATCGTGACCTGAGCCAAAGTCAGACACTTAACTGACTGAGCCATTCAGGCGCCCCTGAAAATGCAAACACTTAAAATACGACATAAACTCTTTTAAGGTGTATAAGAATTTCAAACCCATTATAATAGGTCTTTTCATGCCTTGCATAGCTGCTTCTGAAATGAGGCAAAAATCTTTATTTTTCCCTGGAGCATTAAAGGCTTTCTCCAAAATCACTGTAATTGGAGCAAGGATGTCTATGTTTCTCTTCCAATTGTGTGAATAAGTTACAGTTCTGCTCCTACATTTTGTTGTGACTTCCCCTGACTTACGGTGTGATGTTTGTGTTCTAACTACGTGGTTTCCCCAAGGCTCCTGGAAGGCAGGAGTATGGAAGAAAGAAGCCTTTTCAGGAAGCCTAAGCAGCTCTTTGCAAAACACCCTTTCAGTCCGCTGGAGGGACCACGGGGCCCAGGGAAGCGCTTGTGCAGTCCGTTCCCCAGGGATCCCTTCCACTCTTGTGGATGAAAACCTAAGTGTTGTCACTTCGCCTGTGGCATTCCGACTTGTGTCTGTGAACACAGGACAGTTACAGGTACTAGCGGTACGATTAGTGCCTCCAGTATGTTCCTTGAAGCAGAACGGGATGAGAGACAGCTAATGTCTCCAACTCCCGAAAAGGACGTGTGGTATGATGACAACCTCCAAAAGGACTTTAAATTCACAGGTTTGGAAAACAGAATGTTTGCTTGAGACCCTCTCAACAGTTACAGAGCTGGGCCCTCGGGGACCCACCCCTGCTTTGTCCACAGTAGTGGCTGGTGCTGAAAACTGGAGGCACAGAGGAGATGGTGAGCCTTCTGTCACACTGGCTAACAGTCTTGTGGCTGGATGTGTTTGCAACAATCAGAATGGCACATGGGTAACAGGGAACATGCCTCTCCTAACCTGGGGCCCCTGGGTATACAGAACCACACAGGGTCAAGAGGAGGCACTGCACTAGTTCCCTGGGAGACGGTGGGAGAGAGTAACAGAAGAGTGTCAGTTCTAGTACTGGACACTTGGAGCTGGAATCCATGCTTTGCCTCTTCCCAGCTGTGTGACTTGGGGCAAATTAATTAACCACTCTGAGCTTTAGTTCCCACATTATAAAGTTCTATTCATACCTATCTCCCAGGGTTAGGTGTGGACATTCATTACAACTGGTGCAGACAAATAAGTGAGCCCTTATACATGGGGCCTCTTCTATCACTGGCGGTGCTCCCCCAAATCACATATGATAAAACCAACAGTGGCACTGCTAGTAACCAGCAACTACCAAGCATCCACTCTGGACAGGCATTGTACTGAGTGTTTATGGACACTGCCGATTTTGAACCCCATGACCTCGGGCACCAGGTATTATTTGTATGCCCATGTACCAGCATGAAAACAGAGATGCAAATGTCAAATAACTATGGTAATGGAGACCAGAAGGGTCACAATGTGGACTTCACCTGGGTCTGAGTGACTTCAGAGTCCTAAAGTTGTTATAACAGGAAGAAAAAAAAATATGCATAGTTGGTAGGCTCAAATATGGGCTGTGCTTAAGCAATGTGTACTTAAAAGTTCACTTCCCCCACCAAAAACTATTCAGGGACCTAACACTTTCTCCCTTCCATTTCTTCTTTCTTAAGCCATAGTGATCACTCCCTAGGGCTACCTCAGAGAGAATGGGTGCATTTTCAAAGGTTGCAGCACTGGTGAGGGCACCCAGAGAACTTTGCTGGGCTCCCACAATTCCCAAGTTATAAATGGAAAACACAATTTATCTCTGTGAAAAAAAACTGTTATTGTGTGCTTATTATTAAAACATTAAGGAATATAAAGAAACACAAAGAAGGCCATAAAATCTCTAACATTTTAGTATATTATCGAACAACTGATTTTTTTTCCCCAAAACACTCAGATGCATTCATACAACTGTTGATTTCTGTCACGTTCGCCCCAGGTCGCAGTCATCGCATATCACAAAAAATAGCTCCTCTTTCACAGCACTTTCCATCTGACATCAGTGCGGACAGGAGGGGGTCCCTGTCCCGATCGCCCTCGCTCAGCAATGAAGGCCGACTGAAGGTCTAACCCCAGATAGTTGCAGGATCAATGCAGGGAGGAAAGATTAGAGCAAATTGGACTGTTCCATACAGGCTTCTGCCGGGAACTGATACATGTCATTTCTGTGTCCTTCTCATGAACAAAAGCTAGTTCTATGGCCACACTTCACTCCGTGGAGACAAGGGAAGCATGGCCAAACATGTGCCCAAACAGAAGGGAACCCAAAGTACAAGGTGTCTCCAGAGTCTGGAAACATAGGAGAATACACAGTGAATATTGTTGATATTATAATTCACGAAGGAATTATATCTTGTTTCCAGACTTTTGGATACTCTGCATTTGGTCAACAGCACTGATGNCTCTCTCTCTCTCTCTCTCTCTCTCAAAAATAAATAAAATATTTTTAAAAATTAAAAAAAAAAGAAAATGTCTTTCTAGTCTCTGCAGATGTGAGAACATATACTGGGGATCTGACCCCTATTTGTGGGAAGCCATGTTTGCTGAAGGATGTGTTGCTCCAGGGAGAAGGAAGATGTTTCAGGGACAGCGAACTTCTTGGGCGATATGTGTGGTAGGAGGGTCATTGAAAGAGTCACGGGGAAGAACAGCCAACAATGGACAAAGAGAGACAGGCATGACCAGGACCCTGTGTGCATTTGTGTAAGGATAAGAGTAGGTATGCATGTAGAATTTTTACATAATGGGCTTAAAACTCATTGTTTCATAGCCTGTTTTTTATAACTTAACATTATATCATAAACAACTTCCCTTGTCATTGTAAGCATTAATACAGCTTATTTTTGATGACAGCACAGAGCCATTATATAACCAAATCATCATTCATCTAACCAATCTCCTATTGTTCCGTTTTGAAATGGCTTCAATTTTTTCACCACTGTAAATGACACTAGATAGAAGACGCTTGTAATTTAGGCTTTGTCTCTTCCACCATTATTCACTTTGGATGAATTCCTCAAAGCACAATTGCTGGGTAAATGAGTTCACACATTTTTAAAGCTTTAAAAAGATTTTTTTAATGTTTTTATTTTATTTTTTGAGAGACAGAGACAGAGGGTGAGCAGGGGAGGGGAAGAGAGAGAGGGAGACACATAATCTAAAGCAGGCTCCATGCTCTGGGCTGTCAGCACAGAGCCCGATATGTGTTTGAACCCACAGACGCGGAATCATGACCTGAGCTGAAGTCAGACCCTCACCAACTGAGCCACCCAGGTGCCCCTAAGCTTTTCTTAATGACTTGAAAATTCTTCCTCTGAACTGCTTCTGCCACTCTCTACTCACATAAGTATGACTTTCCTTTAAATGTTAAGGCCTTTGTAAGTTCTTTTATGCCACTGTTCTCTAGCCCCACACGTTATACCAGAGCTGAAGCAAGGATTAGTGAGGAGAGAGATCTCCAAGTGCTCGGGGATGTTTCATTGAGACAAAACAGCAAAAGTCGTATATCAGGCAACAGTTTCCAGTAAGTACCATCATCTCATCTACCGTATAGATCTCTCCGGCAGCAAACATTTAGGGGCCCTATTATTCAGGAGTCATTGTTGAAACAGATCAATGGGTCCTGCACACGATAACAAGCTTTCACCCGCAATTGAGAGCTGGGGAGTCTGTGCCTCTCCTGACAGAGCAACCTGGCCTGTGAATGGCAAATCACCATTCAGCCCTCATAGGGAGGCAGCCCTTTCCTTTCCAAGCCCAGCCCTGAAGCTGCGGAAGGGGAAGCAGTGTGGCTTTGTGGTTTGATTACAGGACTGGGCCATTAGAACTTCTCTTTAGTGCTCTGCCACTGATTTCTCCCGCGGCCTCAGAACTGTCTCTCTTCTTGTATCTAGTGGTAAAATAGAGAGCAGTGCTCGCTAGTTTCTTCCACATGAAGAATGCATCCAAGCGCTGAAGACTTTTAACACTTCTGCATATCCATAAAGGAAACTTTGTTGCCCAGGGCAACTAATTTTTTTTTTTTTTTTAACCACCATGGTGTCAAAGATTTTGTTGTAGCACTTCAGGAAAATCTAGGTTCTTGGTCATGTAAAGAGGGCAAATCAAAATGAAGGCACAATGAGAAATAAGAAATGTGGCAAATTGCCTTGTCTTTGTCTCTACAATGAACCAGTAAGCTAACATGATACTAACATACAAAGCTTGTTGGAAGTATGAAAACAATGTAGAGGAAGTATTTTTATAATTATGAAAAGACAGTAACTTATTATTGAATGAAGAAGATCATGAAAGCAATGTAATCAACATGATTCCATTTTTTGAAAATTGTGAGCTTAAATATATGTAAATACATCATCACGGATGAAAAAGCCTAGGGGAATACACACAAAAAATATATCAAGTGGTTGTCTGTGCGTTTTCATTTTTCTCCCTTTAGCCAATCTCTATTTTCTGAGTTTTCTACGATGAACACAAATTACTTGAGCACTAAAAATTACTTTAAAGTAAGTGATGAATATTTTAGAGGACAATGATCTTTGTGAATCTAAATAAAGAATAAACCGGGAAGCTTTCATATCATATATATGGACATAATCCAAAATTGAGTAATATGAAATATTTGTTTTCATTGGAAAGAAATAAGTAAGTCAAGGGGAGAGAGCATTTTCTGACTTGAGTAAACATATTTGGGGACCTGATTAGGAAGTTATTGACTTTTGTGTCACCACTTAGAAAATTCTGTCTGTGAAAGTTGTTACAGATCAGATTCTCCTTTTTCTCTGCAATGTAGATTTTAGCTCCACAGAACCTATTAGCTCTTCAAATTACACTAATAGTCTCCAGCCTAACACCCAGCCCCATGCAGTCTCAGGTAAGTCTGGAGGATTCTCACGGCACATCACACGTGTCCAGATGTACCAAGCACATGCCTATTGTACCAAGCAATAGAAAGCTAAGAGGGAGTTCACCCATGACTATGATGATAATAAGCAATGTATGGCAGCTCTTCTTAGAGGCCCCTTGCTCATATCATCCTGGAGAGGGATCAGACAAAATGTTGAAAGTAAATAATGTTAATCTCACCATCTTCCCTTCTCCCTTCTACTAGTATACATTCCAATTTTGCTTGGGGAACGAGCCCTTCTTGAATGCGTACCATCTTGGTGGGACTGGCCATCAAGAGTCCTACCCTCCTGTGGCTGATGATTTGGTATATGCCTCAGGGTTGGCCAAGCAAGTGTTCTCATCATGGACACTGAATCCTGAGTGGACTGACAAGGGCTGTGGCAGCTCATTCAAAACAGTTACAACACCTGAAGGTTGGGTCCTTTCAATCCCGGCGCCTCAGAACTGCCTGGCTCCCACCATTCCCTGAGCTCTTCAGCCTTTTCTTCAACTTTGTGTGTTAGTTATATTTTCAGTACATTTCTTTTTTAAATGAGCTAGATATGTTTTTGGTTTCTCACAACGAAGGAACTCAAAACAATACAAAGACATTTTCTCATGGACCAGCCCTCTGAATCTCTGCAAAGTCACAGGGTGATACTGGATAATTACTCATGTGTGCCTGGAGTCTGGTAACAAGAGGTCAGAAAATCTCTATTATTCCCTGGAAGTGAAATGAGATGAAATTAGACACACACACACACACACCATATATATAGACATATACATATATATATATACACACATATATGTGTGTATGTATATGACATAAGTATATCATATAATGTATAGCATTCATGTACATAAATATATATACAAATATATGTATTTAGTAATACAGTACTCTGAAAATAGCACACTTTTGAGATTATATGAGTCCCCACCACCACCACTATAAGAAGAAAACATTCTGAAGTATAACGAATGCAAAATAAACTAAAGTTCTAAAAAACATAACCCCAAATGATGATGATATAGCAGCAGGACTCTTAGCAATCTCGACACACAGAGTTCTGAGAAGGGAGAGCAGGGTAAAAGAAGTAAAGATAGGACAACATAACACACAAACTGTTCTAGGCTGGGAATCAAAAGGGCCGGTCTTTAGGATGTAATTAGGAAGCTGATGACTCCAGGCATCTCTTTCCCCCTTTTCTTTTTAATGTTGATTCATTTTTGAGACAGAGACAGACAGAGCATGAGCATGGGAGAGGCAGAGAGACAGAGAGACACACAGAATCCGAAGCAGACTCCAGGCTCTGAGCTGTCAGCACAGAGCCCAACATGGGGCTCGAACTCATAAATCATGACATCATGACCTGAACTGAAGTCAGATGCTTAACCCACTGAGCCACTCAGTTTGCCCCGACTCCAGCATTTCTAAACGACATCACTCCGATTTAGGAAGGAGACAGCATTATTTCTGGACCCTCCCTTTCTTTGTCCAAATCCCCAAGGGACAGCCTGGCTGATTCTGTCCACCAGTGACTGCTTTCCCCTAGCTCAGGTGTCCATCCAGGGTTGAATCTCCTGAGGTCACAAAAGGCAAAGTCATGTCATATGAAAAAGAATGCAGAATCCCAGCCCTGGGGGAGTTCAGGACAGTTATAAAGGTCAGGGGCAAGAGCTGGGAAGAGCATGTCTGCTAGAACAGGATAATTTTAGAACAAGATGGAGGATTAGAAAACAGGTCACCAGTGCCCAGACCGATGTTTCCGCTACGAGACCACATTATCACCCAGAATACAAGCTTTCTGAGAGAGAGAGTCACATTAGATAATTTCGAGAGCCCTGCCAGCAATAGAGCACGGTGGTAAAGTTTCAGTACAGTTTGAGGATCACTCTGTGAGTAAACAAAGAACATTTCCTCGCAGTATTTGTCAGCAGGGGTAGGTATATTGCATGGTGATCCAATGGAATTTTTGGAGTCAGACTCCCTGGGCTCAATCCTGGCTCTCCAAGCCACCTCATGTGTTTTTTTATGACACACACACACACAACAGCCAAGACAGACAACTCATTGCGATTCCTACCATTTTCCTTTTCTGAGATATAAAAATACCACTGTTGTTATAGCAGAAAAGGATGGATGAAAAAAAAGCCTTTCTCTCTCCAAGCCTGATGCCAGTTTTTAGTCCATACGCATTTATAATCTGGTATCAACCTTTTGTGACATCCACCCGATCTCCGAAATAATACTTTATCAGGGTGAGCTCTTACGATAAAGTCAGATGAACACAACACAAATCACTATTTCATTATATAAGCATTGATAATTGATTTTTTAAGTGGTGAGGGAAAAGGCACTTCTCAGTAAACCCTGGTTCACACAATGAATATTAACATAACATCCCCCCAACCCCTCTCCCCCCTCTCCTA
>NW_027531877.1:868602-870422 GCF_008692635.1 Crocuta crocuta | reverse complement strand
ACATTCTCCTCCCCCCATCCCTCCTGTGAGCATCTCCCTCACATTGTCCTAGCTCCTGTGATGTACTCTCCCAGGACTATCTTCAAGAGAGGGGAAAAATACGCTTTTTATTGATTTCATTTCATATACATTTATGCTGTTGGTTGCCTGCTTTTATGTTACATCCAACCTTCAGAATTCAGGTTGGATATGTCAGGCCACGATGTGCAGGAGACCTGCAGAGAGAGCGCCCCTGGACTTTAATGGGAGCCGAGTACATTCAAAGGAAGAATTTTGCTTTCAGTGTATTTAACACTGTTTGCCTAGAGATCTGTCTCCACAGGGGCTAACATCTGTGTAAAACAGCGGGGAGGGGAGCTCCTGGCCCAGGCCCTGCTGAGAACAAAGCCAGGACACCTGAGAATTAAAAGGCTCCAGTCCTTCAAAGCTTTCCTGAGACTTCTCATCTCCCTGCATATCTTGACACCTGCTCTACCTATGTGTGCAGTGAAACAACGGTGTGTACGGCATCGGCTGTGCAGGTTGATAAACTTGATGTAAATGGCATCGTATCGTACACCTCCTCTGGCCCCTCGCTCTCATGAATCAGAATTGCTGTCTCTGAGATTTAACCACCTCACCCTAGTTCTTTCATTTTGATAGCTGTAGTGCATTCTATTGTTCATAATGTTTTGCATCTTGAGCTGAGTGGCGGGCATCCTTGGTGTTTGTTATATTCTTTTCTAAACTTTGCAGGAAGGCTGACGTATTTCATGATTTAAAATATCAAGTGCACGCTGTCTTTTGGGTTTCCCTGGACATAGAATGCTTCTTGTAGCAGCGCGTGGCTGCCTTGCTAGGTTGCAGGGTGAGGCTCCCCACTCATCTGTGTGCCTGGTTCTGTAGGCTTGAGCCCAGCATCTAATAGTCTCGCAGTGATGCTACTTGTGTTTACTGAACGTTGATGCGGTGCCAGGCACAGTGCCAAGTGCTTTGAGAGGGTGATCCCGTTGAGTCCTCACAACAATGCTACGGGATGGGGGTGTCATTATTATCCTGCATTTATAGCTGAGAGAGATGAGTCTCAGAAGTTCGGTGTCATGGCCAAGGCCTGAAGGCTAGGATGGTGGAGGGCCAGTGTTTGCAAGCAGGGCTCTCTGACTGCCAGGTTCATATCGATACATGTTCTTGCCACCATACCATGTTTTTCTAAATTTGGAGGAGGGAGGGATGCCTTTGGCTCAGTCTGGACACCGTCGGTTTGCCTGTCCCCTCCCCAGAACAAGCTCACCCAGACACCCATGGTAGGATGGAAGGGACAAAAGCAGCATTGGGATGGTGACCTCCACCCAACCCGTTCTTCACACTCTAAGATAGTTTCATTTGCATGCTAAAATGGTTCAAAGGACCAGACACTACCCCACACACACTTCCACCCCACTGCACACGGGCATTTGCCCACACTAAGGTTCGAACCTACCCCATGGGTTGGCCAAGAGACTCTTTTGGGAAGGGACTTCAGACCTCTGAAATTTTTCTCCATGTGAGCATATGCTTGAAGTTGTAATTTTTCTTTTCTATTTTTTTCTCCTTTCTTCCCTCTCCTCCTCCTCCTCCCCCTCCTTCTTCTTCTTCTTCTTCTTCTTCTTCCTCTTCTTCTTCTTCCTCTTCTTCTTCTTCTTCCTCTTCTTCTTCTTCTTCTTCTTCCTTGAATAGGAAAAGCATTTATATTATTTAATGTGAAGAATTTTCAACATGCCAACTTCATATTCTCATCTTTTTTAATACAACAGGAACCTTTAAACAGGAACACATGGCAGTGGCTGGACCACAGAGAAGGT
>NW_027531877.1:848374-868562 GCF_008692635.1 Crocuta crocuta | reverse complement strand
TACAAGGTCACCCCTCTGTGTGCTGGAAATGCCCTCTCTGCTGCCCTGGAGAACTCTCGGAGTTGCAACAGCCAGGCAAGATGAAGCCTCTTGTATGGGTCTGCATTCACTCTCTGGAGAGGATCTAATCTAAGGTAACATGAAAGATACCAGAGGTGTTTTTTGCTTGTTTTTACCATATTTCCAATCCAAATTGGCACTGGCTGTGGATGAGTAACTTTTGAAGATTAGGGGTGGCAGGACCATGCTGACAGGTGGTATCTCCGGACCACAACCTTCCCCGCAAACCTTTTCCAACAGCCCCCCAGCAGTGGTGAATTCTATTCTGTGGCTGTGCTACCAAAACCAAAACCAACAGGTGAAAAACAAGAAATCAACTGTGTACTTCTGAAAAGAATCAGCACTTTATTCATCAGTGCGAGCCAGGAAGCTGCTCCCCTGTTTTAATAATTCCAACCATTTCCAAGGAAGATGGCTGCTTTCAGCAAAAGCCTGCCATAACTTCAGACACTTGTGACAAAACCTAGGTGAATTACTAGACAACTTCATGCTGGTCTGCAGAGTGATGAAAACAAGTGGCCTTGAATGATAGCACATGTTATAAGGAGATGGAGCCTTTCAGTTATAAAAGATGTATCAATCGGGGGAAAGCAAATACAAATTAAAGTTTGATGAGCAATTGGATATTAATTGGTACTAACTCTGCTTTTTATGTCACTTTGATGTGGAGCGGATCATAAACATGGTAAGCGATACTAATAATGTACATTCACTTCAATACAACTTTATGGCGCCATTTATTAAAGAAACCAATATTGAGATTGAGTGGTTCGTCACCGGCGTGCACTTTTCCTATTGTGTACCTTCACCTCACTCTCATCACCAGGCTCTCAGTTCCAGCCTGCAGGGGGACTTTGCAGTTGGTTAGACACAAAAGAAGAATTGTCTGGTTTTTCTTTATGCAGCAATTCTAAATTAAAGTGGAAACATATTCAACAGCAACCTAGGGCCTTATCCTTTTTTCCAGAGTTGTTCTGTTTCGTTATACAAGTTGTCTGCTCTTTTCTGAATGTAGACAGAAAGAAAAGAAATGTCATCTTACAGTTATTAAGTAAACACCAAAGAGACATCATAGTGTACTTCTATAAATAACCATCATGTTTTATGTCAAGTATAATTCAACGGATTTTATTTCAAGTATAAAAGAAATTATTCCCAATCACAAAATGCAAACATGATAGTTACTAAGAAAAGAAGGAAATAAAAATTGTCTTCCTAAGAATTAAAATGGGAGGTGGGGCACCTGGGTGGCTCAGTCGGTTGAATGTCCGACTTCGGCTCAGGTCGTGATCTCACGGTTCATGGGTTCGAGCCCCGCGTCAGGCTCTGTGCTGACAGCTAGCTCAGAGCCTGGAGCCTGTTTCAGATTCTGTATCTCCCTCTCTCTCTGACCCTCCCCTGTTCACACTCTCTCTCTCTCTCTCTCTCTCTCTCTCAGGAATTAAAAAAAAAACATTAAAAAAAAGAATTAAAATGGGAGGATATTGGATATTAAGTTTCATAATGTCTTTTGTCCCTTAAATAATCAATTTGGACAATATTTCAATTTTATTTTAGCTAGATTCACAGCCCAGTTCTGCCATGTCTTCACTGTGTGGCCCTGGGCAAGTAACTTAATCTCTCTGTGCTTTCTCACCTCTAAAATGGGAATAATCATATGCACCTTAAGAAGTATTATAAGGGTAAATGAGACATTTTCTAACACATCCTTTAAAACTATTATTTAGCACTTAGCACTATGCCTAACATGCTTCAAGAATCAGCTATTTTGGGGATGCCTGGGTGGCTCAGCGGGTTAGGTGTCGAACTTCAGCTCAGGTTAAGATCTCAGAGGTTCATGAGTTCAGGCTCTCTGCTGTCAGCATGGAGCTGGCTTCGAATTCCCTGTTCCTCACTCCCTCCGCCCCTCCCCTGCTCATGCTCTCCCTCTCAAAAATAAATAAAACATTTTTTAAGTTAGCTATTTTTATTATGGCAATGTTGCTTATAATGGATGGGGTCTAATCAGTAGCATTGCCAAATGCAATCAACTAATAATGCTGGTATTCAGGCTGACACCAACATTTCATTAATACCTGGCATTATTACCTGGGAATAAATATTTAGGAGCCCACATGGCTACGAGAACAACTAAGGAATACGGCCTTCCTTTGCTGCAGTGGTTGCCATTACTTAGAATTTTAGAGCAGCATATAGGCACATAATAAAACAAAATATATTTTATTATTACCTTTGAGGCACTTCTGTATTACAAACTTACTCTGCTAATTCTGTTGTTTTTTTAAAGTTTATTTATTTATTCTGAGAGGGGCGGAGGGATACAGAGAGAATCCCAAGCAGGTTCCACGTCGGTGTAAATCGCGATGCGGGGCTTGAATCCACGAACCCAGAGATTATGACCTGAGCCAAAATCAAGAGTCTGACACTTAACTGATTGAGCCACCCAGGCACCCCTGTTGTTTTGTTTCTAAATCAACCACAATTTCCCTTTGGTTGAGTGAAGGGTAGACCAGCGTAGAGCCAGGCTGAATAATTGCTTGATATCCTTAGGAAGTATAGGAAGGTATTTTGTTGATATTTGGGGGGATAAGCTGTGCCTACTCTGGGGTCAGAAGCAGGCAAACACTGATATGCATTTGATTTTTTTCATAGGAGGAAATCTAACTTTTAATTAGGCTAATGCTCTGAGGGAAGTGTTTCACTGAGCTATATTTTTATTTTCTGCCTATTAATTTAAACAGATTATTCAAAGGGGCTTGTGTATTAATAGATTGCAAGGAAGGGAATTAAAGCTAATGTGGGACAAGGCTTCCACCGTATGTACGTGAGCTTAGAGGAACCCCCAGCAAGTAGTGAAATTGGCTGTTGTACAACAAAAAAGAGTAAAGGAGGCAAGTGCAGACGTTGAAGAGATTCTTCTGTTTTGGATTTGTTCGATTAAAAGGCAGGTTGACTGTCATATTTTGTAAACATGTCAGTACAATAATTATCACTTGCACTAAATGGGGGGGAAAGGCAGGTTTGTGTGAAAACTTAGAGAAACAGATCGCAGAGCAGGCACCTTGTAATAGAAGGCTCTTAGCAAACAAAAGACATGTGTTGCATCTCATTAAAAGAGGATTTCCTTTCATTGCCATTGAGGGACTCAGGCGTCATATTTTCCCTCCAATGTAAATGGTCTATTTTCAAAATAGGCAGAGTCCCTAACTCCTTGTGTCTGCTCTTAATTCAAGAAATATATCTAACATTTGTCTAACAAGAGTCAGTTTCAGAAGAAATTAATGAGGAACATCCATTAATTATTTATGCTCTGAAACACTAGGGCTGCTAATGCTTTTGCTAATCACCAAAGCTAAACAGATGTATCTTCATAAAGACAACGCTGAAGAATAGAATGAGTATAAAGAGGTGCAAATAGGAAAAATATGTCTATGTATAGTGATGACAGGAAACAATAATAGTGGATGCATCAGTGCCCCCGAGACAATATTTGTTTTAACGGCCAGGCACGGTGAAATTGTCAGAGCACATTCTGTTCACATGTCCCAGCGTGTACGTAGTATATTAAGTAGCAATAATAGAAGGTGAATGTAGGGGTGGAGGACGAAAAGAACAAGTCCAAGACTCTTTGACACAGCCTCGAAAGCTGCCTCCTTTCTGTAATCATTCCGGAAGCAGCTTCTTCCACGGCTGCTAAAGGAGGGATAAGGCTGTGAATTTTGAAATCATCATATAAATCAGAATGATTCAAACCTTTATTTTTGCTTTCACACGGATTGTGTGAGAATTAACTGGTCGGTTCCTTTTCTGAGTTGCAAAAGTTGTTAGAAAAATTACCTGAAGAATGGAAGAGCAGTTTTGGGGGGGGGGGGTGTCTGAGAGCTGGGCCACCTGGATGTAAACCCTGGCTTTTTCACTTAGTAACTTTGTAATTTGGGCAAATGAACCTCTCAGTACCTCACTGAGTTTCCTCACTGGCAACATCCACCTCAAACGATTGTAGAATGAGGGGCACCTAGGTGGTTCCGCTGGTTGAGGGTTCGACTTTTGCCTTAGACTCAGGTCATGATCTCACATTTTGTGGGTTTGAACTCTGCGTCGGGCTCTGGGCTAACAGCAAGGAGCCTGCTTGGGATTCTCTCTCTCCCTCACTCCCTGCTCATACTCATTCTCTTTCTCTCTCTCTCAGAATAAACATGTCAAACAAAAAATGTTGTAAAATGAGCTCTTAGGACACTAAAAAATATGTACTCAGTTTTTGTGAGTTATTATTATTGTATATTATTACTTATTATTATTGTTTTCAAGACAGCTTTCTTGTGGTCAGTTTATGAGTATGACAAGGTGGGCATCTTAGACCTGACATTCTGTAGAACCACAGCCTTCAAGATGGAATGAGAACAATAGGTTCCATCTTGCCTGCTAACTCACATTCTCTGTCCTGACGATTTCTTAGGATGCTTTGAGGAGAACACAATCCCCTCCATGTTCCAAGAAAGATGTGCAGAGCAGTTGGTATCAACTCAAAGACCAAAACAGGGGCCAGAGGAGACTGGTGTGCTAAGCCCGTGCTTTCTCCTGAGCTCCTCTTCTCACCTCCACTGGAGACTGAGGAGGCATTCCCTTCAAAGGCACCAGTGGTCCTCAGAACTTGTATCCAAAGAGTCACAGGGAATCTCCCTTCTTTGGTAAGGTCATCCCTGTGCTGCCTGCTGAACCATGTGTCATCAACGTATGGAGTGAGCCTAGGAAGTCTTTCTCATGCCACATGCAGAATCACTTGGGGAAGTTTAAAAATCATATATGTATATTTATGCATGTATTTATATTGAGTGTGTGGTATGACTGTGTGTGTATATGTTGTGTGAGTGCACGTGTGTGTGTGGTGTGTGCGTGTGTGTGTGTGGTGAGTGTGCATGTGTGAGTGTGTGTGTCTACTCAAGCCTCTCTCTAGGACTACTGAATTAGAATCTTCATGGCTGGGGCCTAATAACCTGTATTTTCTAAACTGTTTTTAACATGTATTTATTTTGAGAGTTGGGGAGGAGCAGAGAGAGTGAAGAAGAGGGAGAATCCCAAGTAGGCTCCATGCCAAAGAGAGGTCTATCTCATGAACTATGAGATCATGATCTGAGCTGAAATCAAGAGCCAGAGCCCAACCGACTGAGCCACCCAGGTGCCCCAGTAATCTGTACTTTCTAAAGTTCACTAGGAACCTTCCGGTGTGCAGTCAGATTTGGGAGCTACTATTCAAAGGCAGGGACTCTCTTTGTCCTGTGTCACAGTGCATTTGTGTGTCTCATATCCTTTGCTATGATTTAAAGAGTATCAACATTTGGGGCACCTGGTTTGCTCAGTCAGTTAAGCGTTCAACTTCAGCTCAGGTCATAATCTCCTGGTTTGTAAGTTCCTGTGCCACATAGGACTCTGTGCTGACAACTTAGAGCCTGGAACCTACTTCTGACTCTGTATCTCCCTCTCTCTCTGCTCCTCCACTGCTCGCTCACTCTCTCTCTCAACATTAAAAAAAATAGAAAAAGATAAAGAGTATCAGCATTTATGAAAGACCCACTGTCATAAATCAGGGTGGATTTGAGCTTATCCCCTTAACGTGGTCACTCTTCCTCCCTCCTGCACCTGAACACTTACTGCACAGGGAGAAGAGGGAGTTAGGCTGCGAGTGCAGAAACCAGCTTCCTGTCTTCTCTCTGCAGGAGTCTGTAGTGAGTGAGGGCCACTGATGGGCCGTTAGTACATGCGGTTAAAATAATGTTTTACGTACCAGGAAAACTGGGGGGTGAGGGGAGAACTATTTTCAGTAGCTAGCACAATACAGTCCTGGGAGTGCATTGCTCAGGGGACCCTGCATTACCCATCAAACGGGTCTACAACAGACCAACATTGTGTGCTCCCCCCGCAGAAGGACTGTCGCCTCTCCAGCAAGAACCTGTCCCTGGCATGGGTCTACCCTCCTTCCACAGGCAACCTCTTTTATTGCCTGTGAACATTTTCTGCTCTGTGCCTACTCAGCTGGGACGGCTTCAGCCAAGGACCCACAAGAGACTCTCTAGACAAGAGCGTCAGGAAACAAGACAAAAACAACAGATCCTTTAGTATCCAGCCTCCCCGCTTTCCACTATCCCCTGTGCATACTCCCTTAGCAATGGGGATCCTTGGACCAGTCATTATATTGTGAAATTAAAATAGAAAAGCCACAAAGAGAGGAGAGCCTATCACCTAAAACCAACCTCTCTGGAAGTGGCACATTAGCTCATTTGTCCAAATGTGGAGGAAATGTGCAAGGGGTGGGCAAAGTGTGCACGCCATTAGCTGTTCTAACAAAATCAGACCCAACATGTGGCCAAAGCTCTCTGCGTCACTTGTATGTTTTATTAAACAACACAGCCTGTCAGGTCATGTAAATGGCACTGCGTCCTATACACAGACGAAATGAATTAGGCATTCAGGTGTATGGCAATATTATAGTTAGGTCATTCTACCCACACTGGTCACATTTCTTCTTCTTTTTTAATGTTTATTTACTTTTTTCACAGCATGAGTTAGGGAGGGGCAGAGAGAAAGTGAGAGAGAGACCACACTGTCAGCGCAAAGCCCTACGTGGAACTTGAACTCACGAACACTTGAGATCTGAGACCTGAGGTGAAATCAAAGAGTCAGAGGTTTAACTGACAGAGCCACCCAGGCACCCCCACTGGTCACATTTCTATTTCCTTCTCCACACATTTCTAACCCGAAGGACATGCTTATTAGCCATGTAATCTGTGAAAACACAAAAACTCTCACAGAGCAGAATGGAATTAATCTGAAGTAAAATCACAAACACCTTAGAAATCATAAAATGAAAAAAGGTGTGTTTGGCGCACTGCGGGGTGGGGGAGTGAAGAGATGAATAGTTTGATTACCAATTGATTACTTTTTGACAATTCTCATGTGTTTTGTGCCACAATTCAACCAAAAAATTTAATTTGCCTATGAAGGTATTGAAAATTACAATTTCCAGGGGCGCCTGGGTGGCTCAGTCGATTAAGCATTTGACTTCGGCTCAGGTCACGATGCACGGTTCTGGGTTCGAGCCCCATCAGTGCTGACACCTAGCTCAGAGCCTCCAGACTGCTTCAGATTCTGTATCTCCCTCTCTTTCTGGCCCTCCCCTGCTCACACTGTCTTCTCTCTCTCTCAGAAATAAATAAAAAACATTTTTTAAAAAGATCAAAGAAAATTACAATTTCCAGACCACTCTTTTATTTAGCCTGTCTACATTATTTTTACTTTAGGATAGGCGCTACTACCTTTAAAAAGAATCACCTGGAATAGTACCCAGTACTAAAATATCTGCAGAGTGCATTGTAATAACAATTAAACCAAACGAAAGGAAAAAGAAGACCATTAAATAGTCATTTCAGAATTTCTCTTCTTTCCAGTATCACCAGCCTCTTATTGCTCAGGAAGAAACAATTCTTAGAAAGAGATGAGCTAATAAGGTTATACAAATTTCTTCCTCAACACGTCTGCAAAGGCAAGGGAACTAAAAGCAAAAATGAACTATTGGGACTCATCAAGATAAAAAACTTCTGCACGGTAAAGGAAACAATCAAGAAAGCTAATAGGCAACCGACGGAATGGGAAAAGATAGTTGCAAATGACGTATCGGATAAAGTGCTAGTACCCAAAATCTGTAATGAACTCACCAAACTCTACACCCGAAAAACAAATAATCCAGTAAAGAAATGGGCAGAAGACATGAATAGTCATTTTCCAAAGAAGACATTCAGATGGCCAACAGACATATGAAACGATATTCAGCATCACTCATCATCAGGGGAATACAAATCAAAGCCACACTGAGATACCACCTCACACTGGTCAGAGTGGCTAAAATGAACAACTCAGGAAACAACAGATGCTGGTGAGGATGTGGAGAAATGGCAACCCTCTTGCACTGTTGGTGAGAATGCACACTGGTGCAGCCACTTTGGAAAACAGTGTGGAGGTTCCTCAAAAAGTTAAAAGTAGAGCTACCCTATGACCCAGCAATAGCACTGCTAGGAATTTACCCAAGGGATACAGGAGTGCGGATGCATAGGGGCACATGTACCCCAATGTTCATAGCAGCACTCTCAACAATAGCCAAGTCATGGAAAGAGCCTAAATGTCCATCAACTGATGAACAGATAAAAAAGATGTGATTTATCTATACAATGGAATACTACATGGCAATGAGAAAGAATGACATCATGCTATTTGCAGCAACATGGATGGAACTGGAAGGTATTATGCTGAGTGAAGTAAGTCAGGCAGAGAAGGACAGATATTATATGTTTTCACTCATATGTGGATCTTGAGAAACTTAACAGAAGACCATGGGGAAGGGAAGGGGAAAAAATAGTTACAAACAGAAAGGGAGGGAGGCAAACCATAAGAGATTCTTAAACACAGAGAACTAACTGAGGGTGGATGGGGGCTGGGGGAGAGGGGAAAGTGGGTGATGGGCACTAAGGAGGGCACTTGTTGGGATGAGCACTGGGTGTTGTATGTAAGCCAATTTGACAATAAATTATATTAAAATAATAATAAGGCTATACAAAGCCAATTTGTATGGAGGAAAAGGGCAAGGATATTTCTTCTGTGTTTACTATATAATTTAATGTACTCCTGAAACAAATGGGGAGAGGACACTCATTTGTTTCTAATGCAATACAGTAAATAACTTCTTCAAAAATTCCCCAAGTTGCTTTTCCACATTACTACCAATGAAAAGAGTGACAATAGCAAATGATCTTTTCCGACAGGAAAGCTCAAAACTCTCCTGTAATCTGTGATTCCCTTGGTGTAACGTACTAGAACACTGTAAAGGTTTGAATGACTACATAATCCTTAGGTTTGCTGCCTGAGAAAAGCTCCTTGCTGGTTATAAGACAGGTTCATATTTTTTTTCCCTACAGGTGCTTATTCTTTGGATTACAGCATAGTGTTGGAATGGAATCGACAGGTTATATTCATTACCAGTGGAAAAGGCCCCTGCACCTATAATGTTCCAGATCCAGTCCACATGAAGCCATTATAAAAAATTTTACACCTGCTGTCCATCCCCTGTTTTGATTTTAAATTTGAAGTGCAGCTTCGTCTGTGGCTTCTGGATAGTCACATTAAGTTAATCATCTCAACAGTAAGAAAGAATAAGGCAGAAGAGCCAGGCGGAGGCCAGTGATTTAAGCCTACTACCCTGGCCATCCCTGAGGGAATTAGGTTGCCAAGACCTCCTTTCTTCCTCAAGGAAGGAAATGGGTTTATAAAAAGAAAAAAGTCTTTCCATTTTATGAATAAAGTGATGATGTCCTGAGGAAGTATAAAATAGAGATATAAAAGTCTCAAAGAAGAAAAAGTCTCCCACTGGCTAATAGTGTGGTTGAGTTAGACGTGAGAAGGTGACCCAGCAAGGGGAGGATTCCATCCTTTCCAGACAGAATGTGTCTGTGTATTTTCAATTTGAGTGTTTAAAACATTTTTTGTCGTCCAGAATGTTCAATAAATCAATACATTTGCTTAAATGGTTACAAGAGAAACTACTAAAAACAGAAATGTTCAATAGTTTTAATAACATGATTCCTTTCAGTGTATACCATCCGAATGATCATTTTATGAGGAAAATGACAGGTTGCTTTTATTTTTTATTTAATATAATTTATTGTCAAATTGGCTTACATACAACACCCAGTGCTCATCCTAACAAGTGCCCTCCTCAATACCCATCACCCACTTTCCCCTCTCCTCCAGCCCCCATCCACCATCTGTTTGTTCTCTGTACTTAAGAGTCTCTCATGGTTTGCCTCCCTCCCTCTCTAACTTTTATTCCCCTTCCCCTCCCCCATGGTCTCCTGTTAAGTTTCTCAAGATCCACGTATGAGTGAAACACATGATATATGTCTTTCTCTAACTGGCTTATTTCACTCAGCATAATACCTTTTAGTTCCATCTACATTGCTGCAAATGGCAAGATTTCATTCTTTCTCATTGCCAAGTAGTATTCCATTGTATGTATAAACCACATCTTCTTTATCCATTCATCAGTTGATGGACATTTGGGCTCTTTCCATAATTTGGCTATTGTTGAAAGCAGACAGCTTGCTTTTAAATATTTCTCTGCCTTTTATCCAGAAATACAAAGTTAACAATTGGGCAGTTATTATGACGTACCTATTCAAAGGCTGATTTTTGTGTCTCCGAAGTATTTCACATGCAAAATAATTTAATCGATTTTCTGTTTTGTTTTCCCTTGGTCACACCTTAAAGCACAATTCACTGACCACCCTGTTACACATGGGTATCTACAGTGTACAGAATTGGGAAAGCAAAGCAAAGTCTCATTTTCCATAACTAAGAAACTCACACTAAAAGATTTACAGGGGCGGGAGAAAAATCATATGGCAAACACTACAACAGCCAATGAGCACCCTCACTGAAGTATGCCTGTTAAATCAATTCCCAGGTCAAAGAGCCTGAGACTTTGGGGCGATACTTTGTGCTTTTCTGTGATACATTCCATAAGCAAACAAAACATACTTAGTTTCTTCAGGGGAGGCTACTAAGCGGATCCTCGTCAGGAAAGTGAGCCCCTTTAATCATTTGAAGTGACTTGAACAAAGTTGAAACTTACTGTACTTGACTCACCTCACAGCTACAGATAATGTCCATTTACAAGTGCTCAGACACAAGGAAATGTGCTTATCGAGAGTCTCCTTGTCTCTATCTAGGTGATTAACGTGGCATATTAAAGAAATACAAAAGGGCCAACCTGGGGTATGAAGTATGCCCTTGTCTCCAGTGTGGCAGAACCCACTGATAAAGGCAATGCCAGAAGATTTAACAGCCAAAGTAGGAGATTCCATGGTAGTTGAAAATAACCCTGTTAGACAATTTGATCAAGATTGGAAGATGTGCTCATAGTGGTTTACATCTTGCATATAAGCATCTCATTTAATGCTTATTGTGATCGTGTGGACACTGTCGATACTGATAGTAAAATGCCCATTTTATATGATCGAGTTGAGCATTTAAGACTAATTAATCCTAGCATGCACTGGTTGCAGGCATTGGGACATGAACACAGTATCAAGCAATGTTTCAAAGTCTTACTTTGAAGTCAGATGTAACGTGACTTTACATCTTAGCTTTGCTTTCAGACCATGGGTGACAGAGCCCATCTGTGGCTCACTTTTCCCTTGTACACAAAGAGAAAAATAATAGTATATTTCACAGTGTTACTGAAAGGACTAAACGAGAATGTTTGAAAACATGCCACATAGCGAGTCACGTTAGGAACCTTGAAACGACAGGCAGTATTATCTCGACCTAAGGCTGGTGCTCTCGTGCCAACCATATGGTGAGGAATGCTCTAGTTGTGGGAGAGGACCTGTGGGTCCTCAGAGCTCTGCTTGCCATGTCTCTTCACCCAAGGAATACTGACATTAAAAGTACTATACACGGGCGCCTGGCTGGCTCAATTTATGGAGCGTAGGACTCCTGATCTTGGGGCTGTAAGTTTGAGCTCCATATTGGATGTAGAGATAACTTCAAAATAAAATCTTAAAAAAAAAAAAAAGCTCTACACAAAAAAATGGTAGGTACCACGCTTAAAGAAACCAAGATTTAAATTAAAAAAAAATTCACAGGAAATATACTGGGAGGTAATAATAGTCTTCACAACTCCTTTTCCAAGTTTATAATCAGTTCTTAGCACCATTAAAATGGACTGTGGTGAAACGAAATGAAAATTAACCAAATACAGAGCAGAGATAGATTGTTATTATCTCTTCTAGTTCTTCTAATCATTTACTCAACAGTTACTTGTGTGTGCAAAGATTCCACCCTGTCTGATCAAACACATTTTCTGAACTTTCTTATTTATGGCACACACACACACAAATGCATCATGTTTCTGGGCCAGAATGGTCAAGGAGCCTGATGACAATGTTGAAGAGAATCTCAGTCTGTAAAGTGCCTGACTGTTGATTTTGGCTCAGGTCATGATCTCACCATTCCTGAGCCCGAGCCCTGCGACAGGCTCTGTGCTGACAGTGTGGAGCCTGCTTGGAATTCGGTCTCTCGTTTTTTCTCAAAATAAATAAACTTAAATGCTTAAGAGAATCCACACTTGGACATTTCTCCTTTTATCTCATTTTAGACAGACAGCGTCAGTAGGGTAGGAACAGAGAGAAAGAGAGAGAGAGAATCTTGAGCAGGCCCCATGCTCAGCACAGAGCCCGACTCAGGGGTCAATTTCAAGACCCGAGCCGGAATCAAGAATCAGATGCTCAAGTGGCTGAGCCACCCAGGCACCCACTTTTTTCCTACTTTCAGTGTGCAAATTTTCTTGGGAGTCTGACTCATGAGGTCCACAAAGAAAGGAAAAAACAAATAAAACCATCTCCTGTAACCAGTTCTGCCACTCAAAGTCTATGAAGCAGAAAACCCCTGCCAGTGATAATCACGGAAACCAAAATGAAGGGAAACACAATCCTCCTGGGCTGCAAGACAGGAGATGCAAAATATGCTATGTGCTGTGTTCGCAGACAATGTTCAAAGTCTTCTGAACGTGTCATAATGTACCTGTTGGAGTTGGGGTTTTTTTCCCCTAGATATGGCCATTTCTGAGAAATTGATAGGTGCCGACAGCTCACAAATAGCTTTCCAAAAATATTAAGAGCTCAGCACAGAAGCTGGCCATAAAAAGAATTTACATAAGTAAATCCTTGCTTCTAGTAGATTTTAATCATTTACTTCAATCTTCAAAGCCTTCTCTTTAGCTTTATCTGATTTATCAATAACAGTCACCAAAAACATAAAACTAAGAGTGGGTGAAACTTCTCTGACATATTTGGGGCCTCAGGAGATTGCACCATACCATTCTATTGAGAGAACTCCAAATAATTCTCACATGAGTGGCTAAAGTGCAGAAATGTATAATTTATTAGGGTTTAAATAAATCACAGGGAGAGAAGTGCTTTAAAGTTATTGGTAGAAAATTTTTAAGAAGGAAAAAAATCGTAACTCCAAGAAATTAAGTTCTGTGTACAAATTTTTGCCCATCTTTATATATTTCAAAGCAAAACATGTTGATGATGCTTTAAAAACAGCATATGTTTTTAAAGCGTTGAATGACAATGGAATATTTGTTAATGACATAATCCAGTTTTAGGGGTAAACACCTAAAGACATGTAGTTACCAGCAGGATATTATAACCACTGTCTTCTGTCTCGGCAATTTCCATGACACAGTTCTTATACCGGAAATATTCCCAAAGGCAACTAAATTTGTCAAGAATGAAAAACTTTTTCTGTTGAATCTATGAGAACGTGCCTAGTTTTCTCACGGGCTGCCAAAAGGAAAAAAAAATTCCCCTTTCTCCCAACGGTGCCTACATCTATTGAGAGATTTTTTTTTTTGCAAGTGACAATTACCACCATACCATTAGTAATCAATAAACATTTCATAGTTGCCAAAATAGCTAAACTCAGAAATTCCCCAAGGATCTAGAAAGACATTACTAAAATAAGAAATCCAAACATGTAAAAAATCAAATAACTCTATAAACAATAGAACAATGACATGAACATCAGTTTTATTCACTGAGAATATACTCTTTAAAAAAAATCTATGGCATAAACATAACTATAAACGAACACTGCTATTCTCAGCACTTTTTGCCTAGAAAATTCAGTATACTATATGAAAACATCATTAAGTTAAAGCATATAAACTTACTTATGTACAACATGATTTTTTTAAAGCCAAGGTTAAAAGGAAGAAGGCACCAGAAATATTGAAAAACACAAAGAAGCAAGGTAGAAAGACTACAAAATTATCATAATTCAGTTTGCCAGGGGGAAAATATTTAAGATAAAATTGAAAATAAAATAAACATAGGTTATGAAATAGCCAAATCAGTGTGAAATGTATCAAACTGGCTGGCTGTACATCATGGAGGTCACAGAAAATTACTTTAAAATGTTTCCCCACAAATTAGCATATATAAACACTGTTCTCCATGGTTTCCAATATGCTACCTAAAAACACAGTGTTGCTCCCCAGGGGAGCTGGTTCCAATCCAAGGCAGATGAGATAGATGGAGCCAGAATGGCAGTGTTTGACAGACACTGATACAAAAGGCCAGTGACATTCTACAGTCTTGCAATATTCCATGTTATTAGAAGCAGCAGAGCACAGAGGTTAAGAATATGAGCTCTGGAGGCAGACCCGTGTTCCAATCCTGATCCCACCACTAAAGGCTGTGTGACCTCCAGAAAGCCACTTGACCTTTCCGAAACCCAGTTCTCAAAGCTGAACAAAGGTTAGAGCACTCTCTTCTAAGGGCAGCCGCAAGCACAGAATGCAGGCAAACTTCTGAACTGTTACCTGGTCCACAGCCTATACTCATTACTTGCTGATTATTTTTAAAATGTTTCAAATGATCAACCGGTTTAACTGAAAGTATTTCCTTGGTACTATTGGTAGTACAGCAAGTCACGCTTTATTGCTTAAGGAATCCCACAAGGAACGTGAGGAAAGACAAAAGAACAGGAATACTGAAATGTACCAATAGCTTATACTTGCATGATTAGCACTCCTTTACTTTGCAGACTTAATGGGCTTTCTTCTGCAGCTTTCTGAAAATACGTCAAGAGTCTCATCCACATTATTTCTAAACTTTCTCTTTACCTTTTAGGAAATGAAAAAGCTCAGGCACATAAAGATACCAACGACACACCTGCCCAGAATTACGAAGAGTGGCAAGGATTAGGTAATAATTTTTCTTAGAAGGGTTTGTCAACATCTATTATAAACCTACAGGGCAACGTTTTTGAAAAGGGTAAAATTAAATGGCATGAAGTCAGAATTTGTAGTGTTCTCACAGAGATACCACACTGGATTGTTTTGAATGGTTAATAGCAAAGGTAAACTCTAAATGCAAAATAAAAGTCAAAGTTAAATAATTTTTATTGATTCAGACACTAAATAGTTGCAACTGTATGGACTTGACTTCACGGGCAGGTCCCCCACCCCCCTGCTTTTTAAAAAGTGAATGTCTGCAAAGTGACTTGAATTGTGTAAAAAGTAGCACCAGTTTAACAGTATTCCACTCCCTTCCCAGGACAAATAATGACAAAGATATAAAATACTACAAGTATGTTTAAAAAGTCTCTCACAGTTGTCTATTTAAAAAAATTGAAAACTATAACACACTTTCACGTTCAAGGGCATTCACTCATCAATAAAGATGTTGATGCATACATTACTTCCACCTTTAGTTGTAAGCTAATGGTCAACTTCACACTCCAGACTACTTACTCTCCCAAGCAAAACACGGAAGATAAAATTATCATTTTATACTCAAAATAGTAGTGATGATGTGACAGCAAGGAAGAGTGGTTTAAAAATGCAATTCAAAAGGCTGTTTTCCAAACTGTAGTTCTGAAAGCCAAATAGTGAGTCCTGACAAGAGTTTTTAATAAAAAATACCAGGTACATACTGGGTAGTAAGGGTACATATTGTTGGTAACCTTTCTTCTCATGTGTTGTGTGTGTGTGAGTGTGTACTGAGTCACAATGCAAAATGTGTTTTTCACTGTGACTTGCTATGAAAGGTTTAGTCACTGCTCTAAGGCCAACTAAATTTTGCCTTCTGGAGCCCCCTACAGGCTCTACAGGTTTAAAACTTCAACCCTAAAAGTAAATAAATAACCCTTATGTTACAGGGTGGTTCAGAAACTACAACTCAATAGTTTTCATACAGGAACAGATAAATAGGCAGTGTTTGGTCCAAAAATGTAAACTGAACATGTGTGCAGCCTCATTCTTGAAGCCATATCATCCTCAGGAAACTTAATGAATTTAGCAAGGTCTGTATTAGCCCTCAGCATCTAACTTAAAATTGGGAAAGGGGCACCTAGGTGGCTCAGTCAGTTAAGCATCCAGCTCTTGATTTTAGCTCAGGTCATGATTTCACAGTTTGTGAGATTGGGCCTGGCACTGGCTTACACGCTAAAGAGCGCAGAGCCTGCTTGGGATTCTCTTGCTCTCTCTGCTCCACCCCCGTTCACACTCTGTCAAAATAAATTTTTAAAAAATGAACTGTAAAATAGATCCATATTTTACAATTTTCCCTATTTTCATCATATTTCATGACAGCTGAGGGCAAACTGAGATATGGAGTCACAAGGATTTAGACCACTGTTGACCAGACATTCACTTTTATGAGATTTTTACAAAGCGGTGATAAGAAAATCAGCAGGCACATGGCTAGGGTCACTGACAGGCTCTTCACAACTCCATTCCCAACAAAGGATCAAGTAAAGAACAATTGTGAAATGCCAAGTACTAGTAATTCTTTTAAGAACTAATGGATCTTTATACCAAAGTAGGTATGAAGGGGTTAGAAAACTGAGGTGACGTAGGAAACCCAGGCTGATTTTCACTGGAAATAAACTAACAGGCTATTAGATTAGGGCCTTCTTCCCTTGTTTCTCTTTCATAAAAGGAAAGATAATAAAAAGTAACAGCAATGTTTTCTCATGCTTAACCACCACCACCACCGCCACCAAAAAAAAAAGTTTGCAGAAACCCAAGGAAAGAGTAGGCTCAAACTACAAATACCTTGGCAAACAATCATCCAACACTATTCTGACCTTAATTTCAACTGTATCAAGTCACCTGTATCAGAACGCTGGGATGGCTTAGTTAACCTAAGGTCGAATGCAGAACCAGGGTAAGAGGCCAAATGGTAGATGGTCCAGAAGAAAGGAGATCACTTGGCAGTAAGATCAATTTATAAAGCATAAATGGTGATTTGAAATACAAGCAACAGCTTGTATTTTTTTGTCTTTTTTTTTTTACACATTGTTAGCTCCTCAGATAGACCTTTGAGACCACAACTGAAAAAAGTGCCCTGCCAAACAACGTTGGCTCCCGCATCTAAAGCAATCCTGACTCCCATGTAAAGTGATCCCACATGCTGACATACACACTCACACTGTGTGTTTACAGTAATATAATTAGATCCAGACTAGATAGTACCCTGGGGCTCAGAATTCAAAAATTTATCCTTGGCTTTCAAAAATTTACATCAAAATCAGTGAAAACATCACATGAAACCAATAATTTCTGTTGAGCTGCACTGAGCAAAATATTTGACTTGCTACCATTAAACAGGATTATGTTTAAAAGTATGCTGGCTATTATAAATGTCCCAGAATTAAGGTTTAATATAAACATAAGGTAGGTTAAATTAAACAAATGGTCACAGAGACCTCACTTGCCATTGACCTAATTCATTAAATACAGATAAAACGTTATTTGAAGAGAATGAAAACAAAATGTTCCCATTCTTTAGTATTTTCCTGTATTAAGTTGAGATCTAAAGAATGACTCTTCTTAGAAAATGCCTAATTCTTTCAAGGGGAGTTTACAAGGGAAGTGACTTCTAAAACGAGAAAATAAGCCCTAGTGCTACACCTCCCTTCCTCTTCACCATCCAGGACGTGGTGTGTCATGTCACCTCCTTCTCCTCTTATTCCTTACAAGCACTCATCACAGGTAGAGCTGACCGATCTTTAGGTCATCTCTTCAAGGTGTCTTTTCCCTTCTCTCGACTTCCTAATCAGTGGCAGGCATGCTGCATCATCTCAAGCTAACGTTAAAATGTTTTCATAAAATTGTTTGTGCTTTGTGTTTGGGATACCAAGACCCGTCCATGAACAGAGAAACGGGGCTCTCCAAGGTCATTTACAACTAACACTTCAATACCCTTCTCATTCATTTTTAAGACCACCCTGTTCATTAAATATTCTACTGAATATTTAATAGTCAGTGGCTTCGGTACCCAAATTCATATGAAGTGCATTCTCTCACGTACATGAACCCAGCATGAGACACGTGCATACCCACTGCCCAGTCATTCTCACATACAAGCAGGCATACACACACATTTTCTTTCTTTCCAGAACAAGCCAGAATTACAGCTCTTTTGGTGATTGTTAGAATGTTTGGAATGGTTCATAAATTTTCCAAATTATTTTAAATTCGTAATACTTTTTATCTTTTTTTTTTCCAATTGTGAACCATTCCATATTGCATCTTTATTGCAAAAGTCAACATGCTTCTTAGAAATTCAGATTGTAATCGATAAAACAAACATTACATATATGAATTTAAATGTATAAACAGTTAGAAATTCAACAATATCTCCTATTTTACTATTACACAAGTTCACAATTTTGTAAAAACTATAATACAGGCATACTATACATCAAGAGGAACCACTATTCCTTTTCACATGATTTTTTTTCTTTTTTTGAAATAATGATCCATCACTACGGACCTACCTATAACAAGACTGTTTCCCAATTTATCATCTTAGCTGGTGACTGTGCTTTCCCAATGTTACAAGGTGAAGAAATTGAGGGAAATTCTGCCTTCCCTAGGGTTACCTTTTTAAGCCTGGGCAACAATCCCCTAGCAAACAGGCTAGCCTAGCCGGGCTGGTGGCTGTTACTGCGCATCAGCTAATTAGATGGCATACACACTAAACAGAACAAAATTTGCTTCGGATGCTATATGTTGTTTCTGTAAGTGAAGATGCCAAGAAAACAAGTCACGGTAGTTACTTACTTTTCCAAGAAATTCTAACGCTTGGGTATTCGAGTGTGGAGGTTAAAAATAATCCTAAAGGAAAAAAATACATACACTCAACTATTTTATGCTGACCTTAACTAAATTTCCCAGTATTATATTTAATCCATATTTTGAATTCATTTTGGAGCGTCAAACACGTTTTAGAATTCTTAGGACATTTAAAAAGTGTTTCAGTCCTACTGTAAGGTGTATCTGAAAACTACCTTTTATACAAGGGCCTCCAATCTCCCTGGAACAACGGTCTGTCTACTCTTTACTTGAATGCCCTTCTCTTTCATCCCCCTTCCCTAGTAACTAAAAAAAGTCAAATCAATCTTCAACTCTCTCTATACTGAGAGTATTGTAATACGATGTCAATTCTGACATTAAAAAATCATATGAAAAGGAATTTCATTCTGCTGAACTGTCTACTGAAAATTTTCTTACAGCTCCATTAATTTACTGTAATTTTCAGTTTCCAAATACAAAAATACAACAATTCTTATTGAAATCTATACGCTGGTAGTTTTAGTACACAAAAAAACCAAACAAATTATTTACAAAATTATACAGTTTAAGAAAAAACTTTGTACAAAAAATATATAAATCCTTTGTTCCCTCTATCACGTTTAAACTGTCAGGACTCAAAATATTCACCACAATGAATCTTTCAAAATATATACCGACTGAGCCACAGACATCAAAATTTCATTAGAGATGATGGAGGAGGAAGGAGCAAGATTGCTTATTCTAGGTACCCCACTTGTGTTTTCCTTCTTTTATAAGCTTATTTTAGCTTCAGTGTTATCAGAAAATATAATAATAACCTAGAAAAAGGAAGTCCTTATTATTGTGAAGGGAAAATTACATGAACTTAAAGAATGATCCTGGTTTGATACATCATTCCAGGAAAATACGTAGAAGAGAAAAGATAATCAGAACATGGGATTTAACTTCGTAGAGCTAAGTAAATCTAGAATCCTGATGGTTTTAGGTTTCTTAGTGAATAGTTTCTATTTTGAGAAACAGCCTTTGTCTCAGGATACAAAATCCTTGATCTAGTGATCACCAAGAACCTTCTGAAGCCAACAGGAAGTTTCAAATTTTCACACCACACATATATAAAAACATAGATGTGTATATCCTTGAAAAAGTGACATCCTATGTACATTAATCACTTTATTTTCCCAGGGGTCAATACAGTGTAGTGTTGCTCCTCTGCTTTTCCATCTAACATTCAGAACACAAGGACATAAATTTACATATATATTTTACTTAACAGATACTCTACTCTATACAGTGTACAGTAAAAATGCACACAGTGAAGGAAACTGTCTATTGAAGGATGCATATGTTCATGGATAGCAACAAGCTACAAAATTATGAAAATATAAAGTCATCTGATCAAAGTCAAGTTATGACTCCCATTTATTACTAGCT
>NW_027531877.1:820461-848333 GCF_008692635.1 Crocuta crocuta | reverse complement strand
CACCTCACCATCATAGTTTAAATTTAGGAAAAGAATTTCATACACTTTTTAAACCATTTTTATGTGACTCCTAACTAAACTGAAGCTTCAAAAAAGAAAAATGAAAAAAGAAAAGCCGGTGACTCTCTCTCCCCCCGCAAATCCTGCCATCATTCTCATCAAAACATCACTTATTTATCAAGGTGCTGGTTTAAACTTTTTATTAGGGACTGACTTCTGGTGGTCCAAAATAATCACTTATCTCAATAGTGGGTAAGTCAGGCCTATTAATAAAAAGGCAAGAGAAAGAAAATGGGGACAAGAAAGGGGCAATAGGTGAAAGCCTTTTACACTCTGGGAATATTTTTAAAAAGGACCAACTGCACCCATTCTCACTAATTTCAAAGCAAGCTAAGGATCAGGAGCATGAGTCCAGGAGAACTAATATGATGACAGAATGAAAATACCACGGATCTAGCTACCATTGCCGTACGGCATTTAAGAATACAGAGTTTGTTATGATTTACACTAAAATAGTACTCGTACTGCACATAAACACACCCCCCCCCCTCAAAAATTTAGACTGAATACAAACTGGGCTCCTCCACAGTTAAAAAATGAAAATAAATTTACTTTTCTTCCAAGACAACTCTTGAAAGCTAAAGGGTATTTTCATTACAAACATCTCCTTCTGTCTGACGACCCATCCGTAATAGCTGAGAGTTAAGAGATTCCAGGCGATTTTGACATTTAATGAAATTTTATCAGCAGATTATAATCCAAAATAAAATTTCTGAACACCCTGTCATTTACATCATAATCCAACACCAATAGCAACAAAACAGGTGGTGTGGAAAATAAGGCTCTAGAGATTATCCATATCATCCCTGTGGATCTTCACAACTGTGTAAAAGTCACTAGGCCTTTGGTGCTTTAATATCATGAACAGTTATGAGATGTGTTTAAATAGCAAACTTGCTGTCCTTAAACCTACTGTGTTGAAAAGAAAAATAAAAAAAATTTTTTGGCTCATTGACTTCTTTAAATAATTTTAAAAAGTTGTTCTTCTAAACGATATTCCTAAAAATTATACAGCTCGAATCAGATTTCATCTTCGCCACGAACGAGACTCATACTCATCTTCATCTTCATCATCATCATCATGCAAAAACAAATCTGAGGTTTCTGTTTCCTGAAGAAAGAGAGGATAAATTCTGCTCAGTGGTACACGAAAGTTAAGTAGAATACCTCTTAGGCCAAAGGACAAACAGACTAGTATTCAAAACCTTAGAGGGATTTACAAGTGACACACTTAGAGAGTACCCGGCAGGGGAAAACACCCACACCAGTTTTTAAATGTATGCATATTCTCCTCCACTGCTAAGTGTGCTAGTTTTAACAGATTTCCATTCTAATATCATCAGGAAAATAAAATAATATATGAATGTTAAGTAGAAGTAAAAGAAAAAATATCTACAAAACGTTTCTGAGAAAAGTTATCAATAAAAATAATTAAATAAATTTTATTTTATTCCATTAACTTAAAATATATGACCAAACTCCTAAAGTTTTAATATCCAATTATCTGTGATGGAGAACATACTAACTTCCCCATTACACCAACATTCCCAACCTTATGTAAAGGCCTAAAATCTTATATAAAGTAGAGATATTTAAAAACATCCCCAAAATATCAAGATTTTTCTTTTCTTTTTTTTTTTAAACATAGAAAATGTTTCTGCTTTTGTTTTATAAAATTACCCACATGGTCAGGAGACTTTCTATCAATTATAAATGCTAACATCTTTTAAAACCAAAGTTACAACGAACCAGGAATAACTTGCAATGTTCGCTAAAGGTCCCTTTTAATAAACAAATTAGGAGTAAAAAAGCAAAATTATTTTTCATATATGTTAAGAGTTTCTTTGGTTTCAGTCCTTGGTATTCCTATATTTTCCCTTTTACATCCTTGGTCTTCCTATTTCTTTCCTTTTTTGTCCCACTTCTTTAACTCTCATTTTAACCAATTGTACACAGAAGGAAAATAAGAAACTCAAATCTATTACTTATGGAACATGAATAAATGAAAAGCTAAAACAACCAGTTAAAATGTATTTTGTCCATGTAATTAATCCATGTTGCCATTTACCAGAATAAAAATTTCTAGAGCCCAAATAAAGCCAAAATAAATGAGAAGAAAAAAGAAAAAAAAAAATCTCTCCTCTACCACAAAATATTCCCCCAAAGAGCTTTTTATGTCTGCACCTGTTCTGATTCTTTAATAAACCTCTAGACTAGTCTTTGGTTACTGTGTGCATGAAAGAATCATATTTATTTCAACATTTATTTTATTTACTTCAATGTCAAGAAAAATACTAACTGAGAAACAATCTAATACTTATTTTCAATTGTTAAATTTACCTCCTCCTTGACATCTTCTTCCTCAGTCTCCGTGGATACGGAAGGCACCTTGGCCTTGTGCCATGATATTTGTAGCCGACGGTCTTTGAATTTTGACCCTTGGTTTGCAGTCTAAAATAGATTTCAGAAAAAAAGAAAAGTTTATATTCAAATTGTGGGGTATTTAAGGATATAATGACTTGAGGAGAAAAATGTTAAAATGGATGTAAACACCATCTCCAGTAAGAGCTAGAAAAAGTGAAGTCCCTTTTAATTAAAGAACCGTATGTACTGTTTTGCCCAGGTTGTCCAGGACTTGCATCTATGTCATGTTAACTTTAGGATTTGTCTTGGCTTAGATGATAAACTAATTATATAGTCACTCTACTTACAAAAGTCATGATGAGAACAACAAATACTATCTTAATACAACTACTGGGCTTCAGGGGCACCTGAGTGGTTCAGCCAGTTAAGCGTCCGACTTTTGGTTTTGGCTCCAGTCATGATCTCATAGTTTGTGAGATCAAGCCCCATGTGGGGCTCTGTGCTGACTCTGTAGAGTCTGCCTGGGATTCTCTCTCCCCTTCTCTCTGCTCCCCCACCCTCAAAATAAATAAATACCATGTAGCCATTAAGAAGAGCGCAATACCACATGCACTACTAGAATAATCTTTAATAACTAAAACATATGCAAAGTGCATATGCAAAAGAGTATTGTACAACACATCACCATTTGTGTTAAAGAGAGATAAATAATATATATATACACACAGAAAATTTCTTCAAGAAGATACATGAGAAACAGGTAACAGTTATTGCCTACAGGGAGGGAAGTAAGTGACTGGATATAGAAAGAAACCTGTACACTGCATATACTTTCTTTTCTTTCTTTTTAAGTTTGTTTGTTTTTTTTATTTATTTACTGAGAGAGAAACTGGGGAGGGACAGAGAGAGAGACAGAGACAGAGAGACAGAATCCCAAGCAGGCTCCATACTGTCAGCATAGAGCCCAATGCAGGGCTTGAACTGTGAGATCATGACCTGAGCCAAAATCAAGAATTGGATACTCAATGGACTGAGCCATCTAGGAACCCCTACATTTTTATTTCTTTTATATTTTGTACATGTGTGCTGCCCCTCAAAATATAAGGTAATTCAAATAAAATTATACAAATATATCTATGAATAAGAGAAAATCAAGTACATACCATCAATGAAACTTAGTTATATGCAGTAACTTAAAGGTACTTGGAACCTAAGAGGCAGAAGTTACTAGAAATTCATCTAACCCGACCATTTTCCCAGATCAGAAACTGATGCTAATTCTGCCAATCATCATTTATCAATTATGTGACCAGCAAATAAAATAAAACAAAACCCAAACTGCTACTGAAGACACAGGGAAATAAGCACTCTTTTCCAATGTCACTGTAAGTAAAACTTAGTACAACATTCCTAGAGGGTTATTTGGCAAGCTGTCCTAAAATTTTGAATATGCATGCCTTTGATCTAGTCCTCTCACTCCTATGAAACCAAAATACGGTTTCCAACGGAGACAACATTACTCCGGGGGCATTCTGGAAGTCATACTGACTGAAGAGTGTTTACTGGCATTTAGAAGGTGGGGGCCAGAAGTGCTAAAGGTCTTACTAACACGTACAGGACTGTCCTACGTAACAAACTATTCCACTCAAAAATGCCAAATCCAGTAAGATGTCTGTAACACTGTTTATAACAAAATGGGAAGTACCGAAACCATCAAAATGCAGTACCAGTAGTTCATGAAAGATCTACCATTGCTAAAGGTCTGAAGACGGGCAATACTGAAGTGCTATTCAGAAAAGCTTCCCTGAATATTAAATCCAGAGAAAAGGGAACTTTTGTTCTGGTAAACACAAAGGAAAATTATCTTTCCACCAATAAGGTATCACTTCCATATACAGTAAAACTCTCAAATATATTTCCACACACTTAGAAGATGGGAAAGGGTAAAATCCCTACCTAGAGAGGATACAGGTATGTGGTAAGTCATTAGTAATTAAAGCAGAAGTGTTCCACTGTCTTAGGTCCAGGAATGAAGAAGGAGTGAGCAATTACAAGCTCTTGCCAATAAGAACATAAAAATTTGAATGAATTACATAAATATTTTGGGAGGTACAGAAACTCAGACATCTAAACCTGTTACTTTCTTAAGATTTAAAATGCTCTCTAGCTATAGATAGAAGACGAATCTGATAGTATGCAATGATACTAAAGTGATTTATTTTTAGAGGCATAAATCCCTAAGAAAAAAAAGTGAAAATACAACAAAGCTAAAAAAAAAACCATTGGGAGTTCAGAAGCAGAAGGATTAAATATATAATGCTTACAATTTTAAAATCAAGAAATAGCAGTAAAAATGTTTTAGAAATGAAAAAAATACCCCCAAAATCAGCTAAAAGATTTAGATGCAGACATTCTTTAAGAATAGAAATTAGGGGGGCACCTGNAAAAAAAAAAAAAAAAAGAATAGAAATTGGGGAGAAAGAGTAAGAAAATAATTAACCACCTGGTGGCTGTTAACTTCATCTGACTCTTCAAATGATGCACACATATAACTTTTAAGAAAATAAAACCTTAAAAAATTCCTATCAAAAGAATCTAAGGTTTGTGAAGTTGTTTTCTTTCTTTCTTTGTTAAAGTTTATTTTGTTTTTGAGAGAAAGAGACACAGAAACCTAAGCAGACTCCAGGCTCTGAGATGTCAGCACAGAGCCCGATGCAGGACTTAAACCCACAAACTGCGGGATTATGACCCAAAGTCAGACACTTAACCAACTAAGCCACCCGGGTACTTCTGTTTTCTTCTTTCTATAACTGAATGCTTTACAAGTTTTCTTCAATGAACATCACGGAAGACCTAAATGTGAGACTNCCCACGAACCGCGAGATCATGACCTAAGCGAAAGTTGGACGCTTAACCTACTAAGCCACCCAGGCGCCTCTCTCTATTACTGCTTATAACAGCATTTCTCTAAATGGGTCTCCTGAAGCAAGGGAAACAAAAACAAAAATAAATTACTGGGACAATATCAAAATAAAAAGCTTCTGCACAGTGAATAAAACAATCAACAAAACCAAAAGGCAACCTATAGAAAAGAAGATATTTGTAAACGACCTGTCCAATAAAGGGTTAGTACCCAAAAAATATAAAGTACTTATAAAACCCACCCCCTCTAAATAATCCAACTAAATAATCCAACTAAAATGGGCAGAAGACATGAACAGGCATTTTTCTAAAGAAGGCATCCAGATGGCAAACAGACATATGGAAAAGATGCTCAACATGGGGCGNAAAAAAAAAAAAAAAAAGAAAAGATGCTCAACATCACTCATCAGCAGGGAAATATAAATCAAAACTCCAATGAGATATTACTTCACACCTATCAGAAATGGCTAAAACTAACAACACAAGAAACAACAAGTGTTGGCAAGGATGTGGTAAAGGGAGAACATCTTGCACTACTGGTGGGAGTACAAACTGGTGCAGTCACTGTGGAAAATAGTACTACCCCTCCTCCCAAAATACAGCTACCCTACAATCCAGCAATTGCACCACTGGGTATTTACAGAATATACAAAAATACTAATTCAGAGGGATACATATACTCCAGTATTTATAGCAGTATTACCATAGCCAAATTATGGAAAGAGGCCAAGTGTCCATCGACTGATGAATGGATAAAGAATATTCCAATGGAATACTAACGAATATTATTCAGTTATAATAAAGAATGAAATCTTGCCATCTGCAACTACACGGATAGAGCCAAAATGTTGTGCTGAGCAAAGTAAGTCAGCAAAAAGACAAATATCACATGAAGTATGTGGAAATTAAGAACAAGTGTGCAAAGGAGAAAAAAAGAGAGAGAGAGAGAGAGACGCAAACCAAGAGACAGACTCTTAACTGTAGAGAACTGATGGTTTCCAGAGGGGAACGGTTTAAATAGGAGATGGGGATTAATGAGTGCACTTGTTACAATGAGCACTGGGTGATACACGAAGTGTTGAATCACTATACTGTACACCAGAAACTAATATTACACTGTTATGTTAACTGAAATTTACCTTTTAAAAAGACATGGTCTTATTGTTGAAACCAACAACTGCCTAATCTCCTTCCATTCCACTGGACCCTGATTTTCATCACTGGTAAAGTGGCATATAGAACCATGACAGTTTTGATTCAATCATGGAAACCATTTTCCTCAACAAGGATTAGTTTACAAATGGGTAAGGGACAATTCTGGCTAAGACACATGAGGACACATCTGCTGAGTGAGAGTGGAATATGCCAGGGGTGGGGGGAGGGGGGAAGAGGGTAGGTTGAATCAGGGTTACTTTCTGGAAAGGTTATCTCATGATTTCTTAAAATGTCATGAGAAAGATACTGTTATTTTCTGCCTTTGGACATTCTTTTTAGAGGCCATGATGTCTGTGGTCGTGATCCCACCATGAAGAAAAATGCCTAAGAACAAAGCCAACATATGAGGCAGAGCAGACATATGAAAAGAACCTGTGTGGCTGAGTTTCTGAATTAATTAAACCTAAAACCTCCCTAACTCTAAATTTCTTGAAAAAAAAAAAAAGAAAAGAAAAGAAATGTTCCTATTTCCCAAGGTATTCATCTTCCACTTGCAACCAAACATCCTGAGCTGAATGTATTACCTTCAAAATCACGAAGGAAAAAAAAAAAAAATCAAGCTCCACCCTGTATCACTGAGTACAACAGCTAAACCATACTACCACAGCTCAAAAATCTTAGTTACTTCATGCATGTTACTTGAAAATGTCTAAGTGCAGTTCAAGTACTCCAAACATTTAGTATAAGTAACTGTTCCTGTTGAAAATTGGCAAACCTCTCTTGAATCAGGAGCAAAAGAATTAGCTCTTGTCCTGTCTGTGCCCTCAAGCAAGGCTCTATGACTTAAAATTTTCATCTTCTGACCTAAGTATAAAGGGAATTTTTCATAAAGGTCTTTAATATCCTCAGCTGTCAAATGAAGAATATATAAAGACTTTAAAAAATTCTTTCTAGACTCACTGATTTTACCTTTAAAATACATAAAATTCTATTTATATGATACCTAATACTACTCATATTGTTAACTTAAATACTTAATATACAAACTAATACAATAACATATACCATGGGTCTCCTCAGGTCACGATCTCACAGTTCGTGGGTTCGAGCCCCGCGTCAGGCTCTGTGCTGACAGCTAGCTCAGAGCCTGGAGCCTGTTTCAGATTCTGTGTCTCCCTCTCTCTCTGACCCTCCCCTGCTCACGCTGTCTCTCTCTCTCTCAGAAATAAATAAAGCACTAAGATTTAAAAAAAAAGGTTATTAAGAGTAAAAAAGAAGAGGGGTGCCTGGGTGACCCAGACGGAAGAGCATGCAACTCCTGATCCGGGGCTGTGAGTTCACACCCCATGTTGGGTACAGAGATTACTTAACATGACAGAGACTTTATGTAGAACACAAAAACCTAATATATTTGCTAACTGGTCCTTTACAGAAACTCAGCTGACCACTGATATATGATATTAACTTATTTATATATTATTATATTTTTTTATGTTACATATAGCTCTCATTCTATGTAAAATATACTATGCGTTTTAAATATGTATGTACTTTAATTTACTTTATTTTTAATAGAAGTACCTCCAATCTAAAAGCCAAAGATAAACACTATCCTCAAATTTGGCTTTAAAATAAACAGTATAGGGGCCCCTGGATGGCTCAGTCAAGTAAGCGTCTGACTCTTGAGATGAGCTCAGGTCATGATCTTGCAGTTCATGTAATCGAGCTCCGAGTTGGGCTTTGTGCTGACAGGGTATATAGCCTGCTTGAGATTCTCTCTCTCTGCTCCTCCCCTCATGTTCTCTTTCTCTCTCCCTCTCTCTCTCAAAATAAAGATGAAAAAGCAATTTTTTAAAAAATAGTATCAAAACATTAATATTTCATCCTAAAAATGAATGTGATGTTAAAAATTCTGATTCGGAAAGTAATATCTGTTCATTTTGAAAGCATGGAAAATAGGTCCTTGGAAAGAAAAAATGAAAAATCAACATGAATTCTGCCAACCCAGAACCAAAAGTTTAGTAGACTTTCATTTCAAATTTACATATAATTTTGTATGCTGTTTTTTAACCTAAAAGTCAGTCCTAAGAATTTTCTCATGTCATTAGTCTTTAAAAACGTTTTAAGTAGCAGCAAAATGCCACAAAGCATTTAGGTTGTCCCTTTTACCATTAAAAGGGTGCTGTACTGGGGCGCCTGGGTGGCTTAGTCGGTTGAGCGTCCGACTTTCGCTTAGGTCATGATCTCGCGGTTGTGGGTTCGAGCCCCGCGTCGGGCTCTGTGCTGACTGCCGGCTCAGGGCCTGGAGCCTGTTTCAGTCTGTGACTCCCTCTCTCTCTGACCCTCCCCTGCTCATGCTGTCTCTCTCTCTCTCTCCTAGAAATAAATAAAAAACATTAAAAAAAATTAAAAAAAAAAAAGGGTGCTGTACTGAGCATCCTTACAAGCCCTTGTTTGCATACAACCATAATAATTCCCTTACGATAAATTCGTAGAAGCAGATTACTTCATACAAGAGTAAACAGGAGGACTCCAGAATTAGGCCCTCGTACACTGCAGAAGAGCTTCATTAAAACAAAACACATGTATCATCTTTTCAAACATATATGGCCCATCCATGATCCTTTCAATCATTAAGGACAGTAAAAGGATACTGAGAATACCCATCATACCTTTGACTTTGAGGAAGACAGAAGACCTCAAAGAAGAGTAACCCATTAAGTTTGCTACATCTATTTACAATAGTCTGGGCATACATATTTCAGTAGTTCTTTCAAAGAAAACATACTACACTGCCCAAGTATGGATTACCAGGGTAAATGAGTTTCTAGTATTCAAGACTGTCCGACAGCATTCTATCAACACAAACAACAAAACGCCATCAAACTGATGGCAATTTCTCCTTCTTGAAGTTACCTCACTTGCCTCACCTCCTTCGTTTGCCCCTTGCCCAAACGCCTACAGATACCCTTTCATCAAACCTAATACCATAATTCAGCTTTACCAAATGAGTGTACATAAAAATTGGTTACTATCAGGTGCTCTAGAATGATTTTCTTTTTAAAGGTTTTATTTATTTCTAAGAGAGAGAGAGAGAGAGTGAGAGACAGTGTGAGCAGGGGAGGGTCAGAGAGAGAGGAAGACACAGAATCTGAAACAGGTTCTAGGCTCCGAGCTAGCTGTCAGCACAGAGCCTGACGCCAGGCTCGAACCCACAAACCGTGAAATCATGACCTGAGCCGAAGTCGGCCACCCAACCACTGAGCCACCCAGGTGCCCCTAGAATAATTCTACTGATAAGAAACAAAAGAGATCTATATGAGCATGACCTGTGGGTTAAAACTTAAATATCTACATATAGTCTCCAGTGACCCTCAAGATATAGCACACAGCTTCCTACCTAACAAAGATTACCTCTTGTTCTGCAGAAACAAGCACTTTCTGCAAAGTCAAATTTACAATAATCCTGCTTTACTTAGTTCACTAGTGCCTCACCAGAGCTGGCACTTGGTCTAAATGCCCAACATAATTGGCAAGGAGATTTTAATTTTACGTCCTTAATATTCAAAGACAAAATCAACATTCATTAACCCTCCACAACAAGAGTGCAGTGTACCTCTCCATACATTATCTTCTTTACTCATTAAGGAAGTCACTTTAAAGACAATCTCCTGCATGCCTGGGTGGCCCAGTTGGTTAAGCATCTGACTTCAGCTCAGGTCAAGATCTCATGGTTTCTGAGTTCGAGCCCCATATTGGGTTCTGTGCCATCAGCGAGGAGCCCGTTTTGGATCTTGTGTCTCCCTCTCTCTTTGTCCCTCCCCCACTCATGGATGTGTGCACTCTCTCTCGCTCTCAAAAATAAACATTTAAAATAAATAAATACATAAAGCTGGTTTCCCACTTTACAAAAAAATATATATATACACATATATATGTATTGGTCAAATTGAGGAAAGAAACTGCATCAATGGTGAAGAATGTTGCCAGCACAGTTCTCAAATCTGGACACTGTAACAACCCACCATCCTCTAAAAAGTCAGGGAGAAAAAGGATTAAGCGGCATCAAATTCATAATCAGAGGGAAGTCCTGCTCTATAAGATTTCCTTCACCTTCGGGGCACCTGGGTGGCTCAGTCGGTTAAGTGTCCAACTTCAGCTCAGGTCATGATCTTGCAGCTCATGAGTTCGAGCCCCGTGTTGGGCTCTGTGCTGACAGCTCAGAGCCTAGAGCCTGCTTCGGACTGTTTCCCTCTCTCTGCCCCTCCCTTGCTTACACACAGTATCTCTCTCAAATAAAAAGAAACATTAAAAAAAAAAAAAAAAGATTTCCTTCACCATCTTTAACACTGAATAGGGTTGAAAATGTTCTCTCTCAAAAAAAGGTGCTTGAAGAACAGGGATCCCATATGCTAACAGTGAACTGTATTTTTATCCTGGTTCTGACGCTTACTTACTGTATGACCTTTTTGTATGTCTGACTCACTTTTTTAAAGTTTTAAACTTGAGTTTTCCTATCCATACACATGGGATTTCACATGCATTCTACATGGTTATTAAGATTAAATGAGATCATGGATGAAAACATGCTACCACAAGTAACACTCGGTATTTAATTGTATGAATGAGTGATTGGAAAGAAGATATACTCTGTTTATGAAGCAAATTAAAGACAGTTACCTGCAGCGAATCTCTATTTGCATATTTATCTAAAAGTGGTTGCCACCATTTACATACTGTAACTATACGTGTCTCTTATCCTAATAAATTCTTCCTTTGAATTCTGCCTTCGTCCCAGATTATATTCACTTATTGACTATGAACACCTGGCAAAACATCTAATATAACCCTAAAACAAAAATCAAATATTTGCTTTGGAACAACTTGTCACTACAAACGCATTTATGTGGGGTATTATGGAATGACAAAGCACGAGCTGCTTCTTGACCTTCAAATATATTAATAAGAATTTGCTAATACCCACTTTTTACAACTTGATTTTCTAATCTATAAAACATCTGACACTTAAAGAAAATGCAAGAAAATGCTGAATAAAGCGTTTTTAAAGTTGGTATCTGCCAACTTTGAAAACTTACTGAGAAATGTTGAAGCAATTCATCTTTCTCCTCCTCAATGAATCCCCCTACTGTTAGTGCTTTGGGGCGGTGGTCCACCACCATGTGATTCAGTGAGCCCCTTCCTCTTCCTCCACGGCCTCTGCCTCTTCCTCGACCTTGAGAGGACATGGTCTTTCCTCGACCCACAGGCAAAATGCCTAATCGTGCAGCCTGAATAACAACAAAAGGGAGAATATAATATACATTGCTAGAATGAACCTTGGAAAAGAGAGAAAGAGGGAAGTATTTTTTGAGGTGTTACATATAGTTGATCAGAAACTCCTCTCTAATCTCACCTCAACCTGTAATTGACTGAGTTTTTTCCGTAACTCTGTTGTGTCTTCTCCTGAGGATAGCCTCTTGTGAAGGTCCAGTTCAGTATCTAATAGTTCTTTCTGAGCCTTTGGAAAAATTAAGAGTAAAAAATGTATTTGTTAGATAACTTCCAAGATTTTATTCAGAATCATACTTCAAAAATAACACACATCTCTTTTGGCAAAAGGAGAATGAGAGGATGCAATAAACTGGACTGTTCTAAGAAAGGTTAACTGTGAAAACATACAGAGAATATAATGAAATCAGTAAAAAATAACAAGCAGTGTCATTGCTAAAGATGGCCTAAAAATCAGACTCTGGAAAACAGTCAAATGAGAAGACGGAGCTAACAGTAATTTTCTAAGAATAAGGAGCCATAAATCAAACTCAGTGGGGCAAAATAAGTACATAGGAAAAAGTCAATAATAATAAAAACATAAATAACATCTATATAATTGGCTTTCAGATTTGAACTCTATAATGTTTAGCCACTCTTTTTTTTATGTATGAGGGACAAACTACCCTTAGATGGTGTGACTGTGAGTGGCGCCTGGGTGGCTCAGTCGGTTAAGCAGCCAACTTTGGCTCAGGTCATGATCTCGCAGTTCGTGAGTTCGAGCCCCATGTTGGGCTCTGTGCTGACAGCTCAGAGCCTGGGGCCTGTTTCAGATTCTGTGTCTCCTCTCTCTGCCCTTTCCCTGCTCATGCTCTGTCTCTCTGTTTCTCAAAAAAAAAAAAAAATTAAAAAAAAAAAAAAAAAAGATGGTGTGATTGTGAGAGAATTTTCTACTCCCATATTCTCTTAAAATTTTTTAAGTTTACTTATTTATTTTGGGAGAGAGAGAGAAATGGAGAGACAGAATATCCCAAGAAAGCTCCATGCTGCCAGTGCAGAGCCCAACACAGGGCTCAATCTCCTCAGGAACCATACCATGAGATCATGACCTGAGCCAAAATTAAGAGTTAGACATCCAATCGACTGGGCCACCCAGGTACCCCTCTTTAATTTTTAAAACGTACGTATGCTCCTTCTATAATGGGGGGACATTTCAATAAGAATATTTTTTATTATAATTTTTCAAAATAATCCTGATGAAATATTTTATATCCCTCCAGGAATACAGAACCACAATTTCAAATGTATTATAATATTGGACATAAAACTTTGCATTCAATGTATCTGACAAATTTATTATTTTGAGTTCTCAAACGGCTAGAAATAGAAATTAAAATTCCACTACAAGGGGGTGCCTGGCTGACTCAGGGAAAAAAAGCATGTGACTCGTGATCTTGGGGTGTGAGTTCAAGCCCTATATTGGATATAAAGATTACTTAAAAATAAAATCTTTTTTAAAAAATTCCATTGGGGCGCCTGGGTGGTTCAGTTGGTTAAGTGTCTGACTTCAGCTCAGGTCACGATCTCACGGTTCATGGGTTTGAGCCCCACATCAGGCTCTGTGCCGATAGCTAACTAGCTAGCTAGCTCAGAGCCTGGAGCCTGTTTCAGATTCTGTGTCTCCCTCTCTCTCTGATCCTCCCCCGTTCATGCTGTCTCTCTCAAAAAAATAAACAAAACATTAAAAAAAAAATTTTTTTTTTATAAATTCCATTGACAGAGCTATGGTACAATGTAATCACTTTGTAAAGTAACTATTCTACTAGGTAAGGAAGCAAATGGCAATTAACCAAATAAGACTTAAGTGGATCTAGAACTTTTGATTACTCTAGGTCACACTGTTACCCATATTAAACCCAATGAAACCTTTTGAGTATTAAAAGGGATGGTTCCACTGTATTATAGAATTAGAGAAACAACTGCTAAAATAGGAAACTACTTTTTTTTACCATCACTCTAGCAATTTCATCTTCAGGAAAAGAAACCATAAATTCAGTTAATAAACCTATCTTTGTTCAAACAAGGTATTAGCACCTCTTCCAAAGACAGTACAGAGCATCTATAGGAACATTTAAAAAAAAAACTGTTACTGTGTCTCCCCGTTGGACTATTAGTTACCTAAGAGTTCCACTGTACTTTCAAAGTGCCAAGCATGTAACAGAAGTTCAACAACCCTGTGGTGAATGGAAAATGCAAATACATACCTCTGTTTTTGTCTTAACTTTAGATGGTGTGGAGACTGCAGAAGATGTTTTTAATTCATCTTTCAATTGTGAGATCTTTTCTCCCAGCTCTTTTAAAGTCTTCATTATATTTGCTCTTTCTTCTGGTTTCATGTTTTTGTTCTTTTCTAGCTTAGATATTAGCATCTATAAAATAAACATTAAAAAGTGGAAACTATACTTAGTAATTTTTAATATAACCAAACCTTATCAACTTTACTATGTAAGAGATCTATAAAATCTCCTGTAGAAATCAATTCCAGATGGCAAATAATGAGCTCTTGTCTTACCTTCTGGCATTCTATTTGTTTTTCTAGCACTTCTTGCCTCTTTTTCCTCATATCTTGTTGTAGCTTCATTGCTTCCTATATGAATAGATTTTAAAAATTAGTAACAGATAACAAAATTTGCCAATGATACACTTGCATACATTTGATAAATGAACAACTCATTTCTTCTGGGTCATCCTTATGCTATACAAGACAAATTTCGCTCCTAATCAATGAAACCAGAAATGAAAACGTTAAATATATTTTCTACAGGAGACTTTATGAGTGTATTTTTAAAAATATTTAAAATGCTAAGTGCTAATTAGCTGTATCTATCACAATTATTCTTGAATGACCTGAATGGATGTATGAGGAAAAATAAGAGCTGTTTCCACTTGCCAATGTAATAAGACATCCCTTATCTTTCAAGTTTAAAGTTTAAAAAATGTGAGATGCAGGCTAGGGTACAGAAATGATAGCAAATTCTATCGATTTATGCCAGGAAAATATTGCCTCCCACCCCTCCATTAATCAAATCTCCAATTATACAGAAATAATACATATAAATATCTATTTGATTTAAAATATTCTATATGAGTTTATATCTAAGATGACAATGAAACTCAGAAGTCATATGAATAACAACTACACAAAAGCCATACTTTGTGTAACACACTGTGTAACTTACAAAGCAAGGGAGGAATTAAAAGGAAATAATGAAATAAAACTGCTTCTTTACCTTGGAGAAAAACCAAAACAAGACAGGACAACTTAGTGCTGTTTATTTTTACAGAGAAAATAATCTTCCCTGTGTGCGATGTAGCCTCTGCAAAGGCAACTGCAAAATATTCTTTTGTCTGTTCACCTTTTTTTCAAATGTATACTGCATCAAGAAGGAGCTAAATAAACATTATAATGTAGTTCCATAACATGAGCTATTCAAATGTGTTAATAAAACTGCTTAAGAATTCAATGGATCTTGGGGCGCCCGGGTGGCTTAGTCGGTTAAGCGTCCGCCTTCGCTCAGGTCATGANTAAAAAAAAAAAAAAAAAGAATTCAATGGATCCTTCCCTCTTTAAGGAAATTAGAACCAAAGCTATTACCTGTTTCTTTTTAAGAACTTCTTGAACATCATGAGATTTAGACCCTGAACCAAGTTTTGAAGGCGTCTTTAAGTTTGAGGAGCTGTAAATCATTTTTGGATGGCCTGGAGCTGAAAAGATCTATGAAACACAAGTATAATTAAATTAAGTCTTAGAAATGCTTTAAAGTAATTTTTAGAAAGACTACATGTACTTTTTTTTTTTCAGGAGTTAAGCTTTACTTTAAAAATTTCATTCATAAACCAGTTTTTATGTATATATAAATTCAACTGTATTTCAAATACAAAAACAAAAATTTTAGCAATAATGCTGTTTCTGAATGCAATCACATCTTTTTTCTCTTTGTATTTTTTTAATTGACAGAAAAAGAACTGTAGCCACTTGTATCTAGGACCTTATATCTAGGAGTGGGCCTGTACTCCTAGTGACACCTTACTGTCCTGTTAAACAATTTCACAGAATATGAACCTCCAACAAACCCCACTCTTGTGACCACGATGGGTCAAGACAAAAACAAAAATCCACAATCATGAGTAAACACAGAAAAACAAAAAACAAAAAAAAAAAAGAAGGAATACTATCCAAACGGTAAAAATGACTGAGTCTCTCTTTAACCTGGCTAATAGTAATGAGAGCAGCCTCTTTATCAATTATAGCTTTAGCCTCATTCTAGTTTTCCTTCCTATGTTAAGACTAATTAAGATATCTGGTCACAGAATTATTCCTGTTTCTTTAAACCCTCCTCCAAATCACCTAATACAGGATGAAAGTACTTTGTAATCACAACCTATTTAAATCAAATGCTCTATGAGTTTATAATCAAACATAAAACAAGTAGTTAGCTCACAGGTCTGACTTTGCAAAAGCAAAGTGGTGGCCATTCTTACTGTGCTAGTTTTGGTATTCTGATTCCTTTCCCATTCTGAACAGACCACTCTGCAGTTAACCTTCCCTTCTTTAAGGCATAGCAGAGCTACCTGGAACAGTACAATCTCTCTGGTTCAAGGCTTTCCCGACACAAATGGCAACACCTGCAATGTACTGAGCACTTAGTATGTACTTAACACTCCCCTCTTCCATGCTTTACTAACATGAAATTTTTTAATCCTCATAGCAACTCAGTTTATTGAAAAGGAAACCAATGCTCCCAAGTTATCTAACACAGGTATTAAGAGGCAGGTCAAGTCAACCAGTGCTGTCTGACTTCCAAATCTGTAATTATCACTGTTTTGGTATCTTTTTATAATATAATTTTTTAAACAAAAGAGGTATATTACAAAGGTGATGTATCCATCACTAAGCACCAGCAATTATCAGGACATAAAATTGAGTAGTTCCCCTTATCCAGTTTGCCTTTCCATGGTTTGTTACCCGAGGTCAACTGTGGTCTGGAAACAGATGACCCTCCTTCTGATTCGTCAGAAGGTCACTAGAAGCCTAATACTACATCATAATGTGTATACTATTCGCCTCACTTCACCTTATCATGTAAGCATTTACCATCTCACGTCATCACAAGGATGAATATGGTACAATATTTTGAGTGACCTCTCCTTTATTAAAGTATATTACTATAACTACTCCATTTTAATATTACCATTGTTCATCTCTTACTGTACCTAACTTATAAACTTTATTATGGGTATGTATATATAGGAAACAACATAGCACATATAGGATTTGGTACTATGTATGGTGTCAAGCCTCCACTGGGGGTCTCAGAAAGTGTCCCCATAGGTCAGGGGAGACAACTATAATTTTGTTTTACCTAAACCCCAATATGCATACCAAACACTATGTTTCTATGTTTTATCCGTAAATATTCAGCTGTATCTTTAAAAATAAGGACTCCTTTCTAAAACATAACCACAATACCATCATCACACTTACCATAACTCCTTACTATCATTAGATAGTCACATCACAAGACTTTATTTTCTAAACACTTTTCCCATTTGAATTGGGATCTATTAAGGTCCATCTACAGCAACTGGTTAGACCTCTGTAGTCTCTTTTGAGACCACGTCCTTTCCCATCTCTTTCTTTTCCTTGCAAACTGTTGCTGAAAAACCAAGTCATTCATCCTGCAGTATTCACCACAGAATTCTATGATGCCCTGTAACATATTCCCCTATTCTCTGAATTTCCTTCATATCAGTAGATCTAAAGCCTTTTTGACATCTTCTCAGTCTTTGACAGGATTCCAGAGATCGTTGACAACTTCATTTACTGAGTGAACAAAATATTCTAGAGTCATCTGGAACACTGCCAGCTCCAGATCTGGGGACAGCTATTTCTTCAAAAACCCTTGGCTCCTCTGGGTGCCTGGGAGGGAGCAGGGGGTAATTACCCTTGGAATGATTGATTATTATTTCTAGACCTTTTCAGTGAATACAATTAAGAAATGTTTTGGAGCTTTCTATTGGTTACTATTTTTTTAAGATAAAACAATATGTGAATGTGTATCAATACAGCTGACCCTTGAATAACTCAGAGGTTAAGGGGCTAGATTCCCCACCTCCACCAAGAATCAAAAATCCACATACTTAACTTCTGACTTCCCCAAAACTTAATAGAATAGCCTAGTGCTGACTAGAAGCCTTACCAATAACATAAACAGTCAACTAACACATACTTTTTATGTTATATTTTTCATATACTATATTCTTATAAGAAACTAGAGAGAAAAATGTTAAGCAAATAATAGGAGAAAATACATTTACAGTCCTGTGCTGTATTTATTTTAAAGATCCATGTTTAGGTGAATCTGCACAATTCAGACACATGTTGTTCAAGATCTACCATACTTTCAATTCAAACATAGGACTACAATGTTTTTACTTAATCTATCATACACATCTTTTGAATCACACTGAAAATCTCAGTTGTCAGTGGCACTAATATATTTCTTCATCTGATTTATCCTACAATTCTAACACAAGGTTTTAGAGTAACAATATGATTACTGAAAAATACTTTTTAAAACTGTTTTTTGTCACCTGGGTGCATCTCATTGGGAATATAAAGTCAAATAGCTGTATTATAAAGTACTCTCTATGGGCTCAGTCAGTTAAGGATATGACTCTTCATTTTGGGTCAGGTCATGATCTTGTGGTTCGTGAGATCAAGCCCCACAATGGGTTCTACGCAATCAGTGTGGGATTCATTCTCTCCCTTTCCACCTCTCCCTGCTCACACTGTCTCTCTCTCTCTCAAACAAATAAACTTTAAAAAATAAAATATTCTCTATGTAAACATATTAGTTCATCTGTTTAACTTTTTAATTCTTAGAGATTACATTTTTCATTTTATTTTATGACTGAATGCTGCATTTATAGCATTTATATGGTTCCAAGACAAATCTACAAAACAAGATCATTAAGGTTGTCTAGTTTCTTCCATCCTTGCCGTAACCACCAAAATTTAAATTCTAAAAAAATTTTTTAAATTAATTTTAGGAATTTTTGTTTCTGCTATTAGTCAAATACTATGTGTTCAAAGGCCCTACTTGCTTACACTAACAGTGGCTGACTCTATATGTTTTGTACCATCTTTTTTTACCTAATATATCCTCATGATTACCTCATGGTACATATGAAGATATTTCTTGTTCCGTTGTAAAGTTGCACTTATGCTACTGTACTACATTTTAAGTAACTAGTCCCTTACTGATGGACATCTGGATTGTTTCCAGTCTTTTGCTATTATAGTCTACAATTACTAGCCTGGTACATATATTTTGTCATAGTTTGACAAATGTACTTTTGGCATACACTCTGAGAAGGAGGTTACTGATTTAGAATAAATGCATACATAATTTTGCCATACACTGCCAAATTTGCTTTCATGGGGATTGTAACATTTAGCATTTCCATCAGCATCTAAATTCTCAGATCTTTTTGGAAATTATCCTAGTTTATTATGTAATTTTAAAAATGGATCTAATTTTATCTCCTCTATATGGCTATTCACTTATCCAAACACCATTTATCAAAAAGTCCATATTCTCCCCATTGACCTGAGATACGGTGTTGACATCTAATAAATTCCTATTTGCAAGGGAGTCTATTTCTCATCTTTTATACTGTTCCACTAGTCTATCTCTTCATGTGCCAGTATTAATTGACTTAGTTACATGGGCTTCATATTTTTTCATGTTTAGTAGAGTTAATTCTTCTTCAGAATTTTCCAAGCCCTCTTAGAAATAATCACCATGTGGAGAATCACTGTATAGATATACTCCTAAACGCAAAAGAAGCTACTTAACATACATTTCAAAGTGTGATTTTTGATTATGACAGAATCTTCTGCATTATATTCTTCTAAAATTCTCAAATTCCTACTGAGCTTTGAATAGAAAAAAAAAATTAAGCAATTTCTCGCCATATCATGGAAATTAGGCAAGTATACCCTCCACACTTAGGTTAGCTGTCACATTTACCTCAATTGAAGAAACAAGACATTACAAATCTGGATGAAAAGGAATTTGTTAATTTCTCTGTGTCACAACAATTTTAAACATGTTTGAGGATCAGGGCACCTGGGTGACTCAGTTGGTTAAGTGTCCAGCTTTAGCTCAGGTCATGATCTCACTGTTCGTGAGTTTAAGCCCCGCGATGGGCTCTGTGCAGAGAGCTCAAAGCCTGGAGCCTGCTTCAGATTCTGAGTCTCCCTCTCGCTCTCCCCCTCCCCAGCCTGTGCACTCTCTCTCTCTCAAATAAACATAAAAACTTATAAATAGACTGAGTAATTAATTAATTAATCAGAGGGTCACAGAAACGCATACCTGGCAATCCTCTCCAGCACCACCTGACTGATTCAACAAGTGTGATGCATCACTCTGGTTACCACTTGCATGTCCCAGGCGATGTTTAACAGGAACTTTGTTAAGAACATATGTGCCCGACGTCTGTGGTTTACTCATCATCTGCACACACAAAATAAACACACAAGTGGTAAAAGTTTTAAAAATGCCCAGGAATGATACGAATTTGGGCTAGTGATCACCCTAGGGAAGAATATAAAGAAAGAAAAGAGAAGGGAGGGTGCTTCTATTATCTCTAAATTTTTATTTTTAAGTCATAGATATACAAATGATTGCTATTATCATGGATGTCTGAAATACGTCATAACAGAATGGGTGCATATGTATATAAACTCATACAGATAAAAATTTCTAATAATTTTTAAAATGTTCCCTTTAATATGTAATGCTTGAAGGATCTGGAGGTTCTAAATGACAGAAACTTAGTATCAATAACAGTGTGATATGGACACCCCAAAAACCTAATGCAAGTTTGGGCTAAATTAACAGAACACAGTCTAATGGATCAACAGGTGACTATCACTTTTATACATCATTCAGCCTACATCCAGGAGAAGCACTTGCCTCTGGACTCTAACATGAAGTGGGACATAAACAAAAGAAATGCAGGCTTAGGTATAGATAAAAAGGATGATGACTAGAGTTAAGATTACATATGGTAAGGAATACTTAAAAAAAAATCTGAATGCATTTAATTCAAACAAGAGAACACCTAGGAAAAAAGTATCACTATCATCAATATGGGAATGTCTCTAATGCATAGTGGTTTCTTCTTTACTTCCTCCATCTGTTCATTCAAGTATATTCTGAGTAACATGTACCCAGGCACAAGAGACAGAAGGAATGAAACAGGCAAAATCCTATTTTCTCAGAGCTTACATTTCAGTTTTTAAAGTTTTAAAAGCTTTAAATGTGTTTTCTATGTGGAAAAAAGTCAGACAAAAGAGTAGGTACAAGGATGACTGAGTCTAACACAAAACAAAGTTCTAGATTCAGAGTTGTTTGGTGGTAGACAATTATTACATTTTAGTGTTGAGAAGAATCACTAAGAGCATTTCTTTAAACGTGTGGATTTATGGGCCCCCTAACTAGAAACTGACTCTGTAAGTTTCGAACCATAATGCCCAAGAATTTGTACTCAGGTAAATAATTCTGGTAGAAGTAGAATTGCACTTGTCAAACTTCAGTGTTCATTAAGAATCAAGTGGAAAGCTTGTTAAAACACAGATGCTTAGTTCCCAACCACAGTGATTCTGACTAAGTTGAGGTGAAGTCCAAAACACTGCATGGGTAATGAGTTCTCAGGAGATGAGACGTTGCTGGTCTGCAGATCAAACTGAGAAGCTATAATGCAGAAGAACTATGGTCCTCACACTGACAAACAATGATCTAGAGGATGGGACCAGAGGACTTCTCATTGTTTGTGAACCAGTAGATTACCTTCTGGATACCGCCATGTACCGTTGAAGGAGGAGACTGGGCCACCAGCACTTGCTGCTGATGAAGGTGCTGTGGCAAATGGTGGTGCTGCTGTGACAGGTGACTAAGTGTCTGCTGTTGCTGTAGGAGGAGCTGTGTTGGAGACTGCAATGCCGGTTGCTCATTATTTTCCCTGTGCCACAGAACTCGAATGAACCGGTTGTTGAGAACTGCTTCAGTGCTAGAAATGGCTTTCCTGGCCTCCTCATTGGTAAGATACTGAATGAGGGCCGCTTCTGGATCTCCTTTAAAAGCAACCTGTAAAAAAACAAAAGTAACAACAAGAAAGCATAGAAATTAATAAACAGTTAAATGCAAACTCTGATAAAGAATTCAGGAGCAGAAAAGAGCCTTATGAAATCCATTCTGAAAGCTTTGTAAGTACAGTTCTCTGTCACTCTAAAAGATAATATGCATTATTTTTCAAAACTATATACAAAAAAGATTAAATTATTCAAAAAGAATCCTAGTAATGTTACCTAACCACTTAGGGAAAAGTTGTTAGATTCCCTCCCTGATACCCTACATCAAATAAACTCCAGATAAAATATTTTACCGTAACAAAAAACCAAAAAAAACATAGAAGAAAAAAAGGTGAATATCTGTATAATCTCAGTGTATGGAAAACCTTTTTATGCAGATCTATAAAAACAGGATCATAAAGGCAAGGAGCAGTAGATTCTACCACAGAAAAATTTAAAATCTCTCAGTACAAATATACCCAAAACTAAATGATGAAGAGAAGTATTTCTGATCTACATGACAAGCAATGGCTTGGAAAAGCACTATTATAAATGCCCTCATTAAAAACGGGCAAAGACAATCAACAGGCATATTCACACAAACCTGCAAATGATCTATATAAATGAGAATCTACCTAGTAATTTAAAAAAAAGCAAGTAGGGGAGCCTGGGTGGCTCTGGTTGGGCTCTGTGCTGACTCTGCAGAGACTGCTTGGGATTCCCTCCCTCCCTCCTCCCCTTCCCCCCGGCCCTCCCTAGCTCATGCTCTATGTCTCAATAAATAAATAAATTATTAAAATTATTTAAACAAAAGTAAGGCAAAATAAAACAAGTATAATTTTTCACTTACAAAACTGGCTAAAAACATTTTGATGGATTCACATTACAGTGTTGATGGACTTAACACAGTGCATGTAGGAGTATCAACTGGCACAACCCTTTTGGCAAACAATGTGGCAGCTCAAATAATTCACAACACATCAGGTTTAACAAGAAGGCTTACCACAGCATTGTTTTTATATAAAATAAGAGAAACAAGAGAAATCCTCAACCACAAAGAACAGTAAATAAATCAGGCCTGTTGCTATGATGCCCCCACTCCCAAATTCTTATACTGAAATTCTAACTTACTGTGCGAGTACATTTGGAGACAGGGCTTTTAGGAGGTAAAGTTAAATGAGGTCCTAAGTGTGCGGCCCTAATCTTATGGTACTGGGAGGCCTTACAGGAAGAGGAAGAGATCTTTCTCCCCTTCCAAATTTGAGGACACAACAGGAAAGTGGCCATCTGCAAAGCAGAAAGAGAATCCTCACCAGGAACCAAAGTGACCTCCACTTTGATTTCAGACTTCCCCCCAAATAAACGTTTGTTGTTTAAGCCACCTAGTTTCTGGTATTTGTGATGGCAATCCGACAAGACTAATACGCCAAATTACATTAAGCCATCTAATTTTTCTAAATGCCATCAACAATAATGACCTAGGAAACATAAAAAAGGCAGAGACATGGGATATGATTTTGTATTCCCAAAGTGCATAAAATAAGTACTTTTAAAAAGAGCGGCACCTGGGTGGCTCGGTCAGTTAAGTGTCCAACTTCAGCTCAGGTCATGATCTCACGGTTCGTGGGTTCGAGCCCCGCGTCAAGCTCTGTGCTGACAGCTAGCTCAGAGCCTGGAGCCTGTTTCGGATTCTGTGTCTCCATCTCTCTCTGACCCTTCCCTGCGCACGCTGTCTCTCTCTCTCAGAAATAAATTTTAAAAAAACATTAAAAAAAAAAAGATAAAAAGAGAACACGTCTGTGTATGTGTGTTCTTCCATATAAATATGGTATGTCTTTTCATCAAAAGATTAATAATTATTGCAATGCAGTGAGATTCTGGTGATTTTTCACTTGTGTTTAACAGATTTCCAATTATCTGTAAAATCAAACATGTACTATATTCAGGGAAAAACAGTGCTTAAAAATCTCTCAAAAAATCTCTCTCAGAAAGAGAACTTTGGTTTAATTCTCTGAAATATCAGATTTCCTCATACTATCTTTTTTTGTTGTTTATTTATTAATTTGGNGGGGGGGGGGCGGGAATCCCAAGCAGGCTCTGCAGAGTCAGTATGGACGTTCATGCTGTGCTCAAATTCAGGAACCATGAGAACATGACCGGAGCCTAAGTCAGCTGCTTAACCAACTGAGCCACCCAAGCAGCCCTTCATACTACTTCCTTAAGGTCTTCCTTAAGGCCCCTCATACTACTTCCTTAACTTATTTATTCTCTGTCTGCTCTCTGAGGTCAGCTGCATGAAGGTCAGGACCCTGATCATCATATCATGTTCATTATTTAGCCAATGTGTTCAAAGGTGCTGGTCCAATACGGCTCACCTCTACATATTGGATGAGTATACAGATTGTGGAGGATGAAGGGCACAGGGATTTACTGCAGTGACCTAAGGGTGGTGCCTTTTTTTTTTTTTTTAATATAAAACTTGGTTGAATTTTTACTGTTACATTTATTTTTGAGAGAAAAAGACAGAGTACGAGTGAGGGAGGGGCAGAGAGAGGGAGACTAAGAGAATCCAAAGCAGGCTTCAGGCTCTGAGCTGTCAGCATAGAGCTCAATGTGGAGCTCACATACATGAACCATGAGATCATGACCTGAGCCAAAGGTGAACGCTTAACCTATTGAACCACCCAGATGTCCCCTCATACTTTCTTAAACTCAGTTACATAAATCATACTTTGGTTTCATAACCAACACTAATCATCAGGGGTAACTCAGTCAAAGTACAAATTAATAAGGACTTCAAGTACTCTCAATTACAGTATAACATCCAACCACAAATATATAAATTGGAATATGTGGCAAGTAGATAGCAAAATACAAAAAACTACAATTTACATATTAGATAACATGTTACACTGCCTAAAGTCTCAAGGTTACAACCATCCTTAACCAATTACTTTTCACTACAATATAAAAGTCATTCAAGAGACAAAATTACCTTAGAAATTACCAAAAATCTTACCTATCTAGTTAGAATTACTAAAGCAGATTAAAAAGTCATTTGTCCAGAGATAGCACTATGAAAAAAATATATACTAACCATCCTCAGTTTCTTTCAGGAAGAAGTTGAAGATAAGAAAGAAATGAATTAAAAAAATAAAAACAAGGGACGCCTGGGTGGCTCAGTTAGTTAAGCGTCTGACTTCGGCTCAGGTCACGATCTCACGGTTCTTGGGTTCAAGCTCCACATCGGGCTCTGTGCTGACAGCTCAGAGCCTGGAGCTTGTTTTGGATTCTGTGTCTCCCTCTCTCTCTGACCCTCCCTTACTCATGCTCTGTATCTCTGTCTCAAAAATAAATATACTATTAAAAAAAAATAAAATAAAATAAAATAAAAACAAATTTAGCTTAATTTCATCATAAAGATGGGTACAGAGCTATACAGTGGAACTTACAACACTTAGCAGAGATTACAAGATTACCGGCTATTTAAGCAAAGTGAACTGTTAATAGTATTTTCAAAGATGCATAAAACCACCTTAATCTGTCAGCAACCTAGTCACATTTACCTGGATGTTCACAATAGTTCCAAACTTGCTGAAGTGTTCATTGAGCTTGGTAATGTTGTTCAATTCCTGAGGGATCTTCTTGACTTCCAACTTGGTGTTTGTATACTGATTCTTTCTCAAGAATCCTGGTTTACTCTGACTGTTATTCCCTTGCCTGAAAATAATATGAACAGATCTTGATTAATTCCCCCATCTTATGCCTTGTCGTGAGACAGGTCAACAAAAAACTTAAAAGTTTATATATATTAAAACGTCATTTGTAAGACATTCTTACATTCTTCAGAAATTACTTAACATTCTTCGGAAATTACCAAGTAATTTTCACATTGTCCTTGTTACATGGAAACAGAACAGGTGGAGAGAAAGAAGACTGAACAGCAAAAGATCACGGAAAGAGGCCCAAATGAGATTAAAATTAATATGCTAAAAATACCCACCACAATTACCAAGGAAACTAACTTTAAAGCAAGGAAAGAACATCATTTTTTTCCCAAAGATGTGCTTTTCATCTTTTGTAAAAGTACAAGTTTTCTCTTCTTCTCTATTCATTTCCAGTGTCTCAGTAATTCTCAATATCGGGTTGGGTCTATATATAGTTAATACAAGTTACTAATACCTATTATTAATATTCTGCTAGCTCTTCCATTTTTAAGATGTTCTAATGATGCCTCTGGGAACCTTAATTTTGAGACACACAGTTTTAAAATCACTGGTTAAGGATAACTGTGAATTTACAAATTTATTAACGCACACAGAAATAATGAAAACACCAATTAGAACTACTAAGTAGCAAGTTATCTTACTTTCCCAGCCAAGGTTTCTTTGTGAGTGGCCCTTCCAAACCACTTATAGCTCTTTTTCGGCTATCTGGTTCAAGAACTACTCTGGTTATGTTGCTATTAATTGAAACAGGAACTGGTGGTTCAGTCTGGATGACAATATTAGCAGCTGTTGGAAACAAAAATTAACATTACTAACAATGCACAGAATTTGAGGTATTTCAAATGATTAAAACATTTAGCCTAAAAAGCTAAAATGCACAGTGAATAGCACCCAACTACCATCTCCTTTTCAGAAATGCTTAAGAGCAGGAAAAAATTACTAACTGCCTCCTTTTTCTCCTTTGTTAAAAATACAATACTGAAGTTTAAAAAATCATAGGCAGCTCCAATGTAATAACTGATTCAGGCAAGGATCATCAATGGTTGCAAAAAAAATATTTATCAGTGAAAGGTTGTTAGAGAACAAGATATTTATCTGGTGTCCAAGTACATCCCACAAATGATTACTTTACAATGAAGAGATCTAACAACTGTTATTTCAGACAAGCACTCAAACTTAGCATCATAAACAGAGTGAAATTATTTGTATTCTGATGTGATTCAACAGAAAGTTCACCTGGACAGGATATTATTAAGGAAGTGTGTAGCAATGATACTGTGCGTATAAAAGATGTCATATTTTGGAGGTAAAATAAAGTATCTACAAGGCACAATCTCTGCAATATATTTTCAAGTAATTCAAGGAAAAAACTTGAAGTGAGAAGGAAAGAAGGGATGAAGAGAAGAACGTGAATTGCATGTACATACACAAGCACTCAGGCCTACCTAAAGGTGACAAAACTTTAATAAATGGTGAATCTAAGTAAAGGTATTTAGATGTTTATTGCATTTCTTTTTGATTTTCTGTATGTTTAAAATTATTCAAACTCAAAAGTTGGGAGGAAAAAATCCAAAGCCCATATATAAATTGGTGTATTTCATTCACAACAGTTAAAACTAACATACTTAAAGAAACTGATGTTACAATGGCTTATCTGTGGGTGGGAAGAAGTGTGAATAAAAGAGTACACAAAACTATGCCTGATACACTGTGAATATTCTCCTTAGCCTTAGTGACTCTACCAAAAGCAAAATTAGTAGCCAAGAATAACACGTAGCACTAGATGCTGGGGTAGAGATGGGTGGGGGGAGGTAATGTGTGTGACAATCAAGGAAATAATGATGCAAATTCACGCATTTAACATATATTTCTCTAGCAGCGTGATAGCTCAACAATTATATTAGACATACATGTAAATTAGTGAATAAAGTAACTATAATCTCTGCTATATTAGGGCCTTTGTTTTCAGAAGGCAAATGGAGGAGATAGCAATTGTGATGGTACAACTCTGTAAGTTGAGATGCCATTGTATCTTCCCTAAAACAGTTATGATTACCTTCTGACATTGTCTACTGCTTTTCTTTACTGAAATGCTTCATAAAAAAAGAAAGAGATGTATAGCTAGAGGCTGGAGGATTTGACAAGGTGATAAACCAAGTCTGCTGTACAAAAAC
>NW_027531877.1:810534-820441 GCF_008692635.1 Crocuta crocuta | reverse complement strand
CTTAGGTCATGATCTCGCGGTTCGCGGGTTTGAGCCCTGCGTCGGGCTCTGTGCTGACTGCCAGCTCAGAGCCTGGAGCCTGTTTCAGAGTCTGTGACTCCCTCTGTCTCTGACCCTTCCCTGATCACGCTGTCTCTCTCCTAGAAATAAATAAAAATATTTAAAAAAAAATTTTTAATGTGTATTTTAGAGAGAGGGAGGGAGAGAGAGAGAGTGGGGAGGGGGCAGAGAGAGACAGAAAGGGAAAGAGAGAATCATAGCAGGCTCAAGGCTTTGACCTATCAGCACGGAGCCCAACATGAGGCTCGATCCCACAAACTGTGAGATCATGACGTGAGCCTAAGTCAGACACTTAACCGACTGAGCCACCCCTAAAAACCACATTTCTATCTGAGTGAGATTATCCAAGAATTACTGTATATGAATGCAGAGAAAGACCAGACTAATGGCAAAGGCAAAACTTGAATTTCTGAGAATATGATTTTTCCACTAATTTCAAATAACTTGGTAATAATATATGCATTATAACATAGAGGGTAATAGTATATTCTTAAGAATTAGAATTCTGTGGATTCAAATGATAGTTTAGCCATTAAAATCTGTGTGACCTTGGGCAAGTTTCTTTACCCTCTCTAACCCTCAGTGTCTTTATCTGTAAAAAGAGAATTAAAATAGTACCTCTTTTGAGGAGTTGTAGGAAAGGAATATAAAAGATAATAATACATATACTAAAGCATTTCATTTCATCGTGACACAAAATTGTTAGCCTGAAGTTGTAACACTGATATTAATGGCAGTAAATAAAAGTTAATAATATCAAGATAGGAAAGAAGGTAAGAATAGAAAAATGGTCACCATATAACCAAATTAGAAATGTACTGTCAGGGGGCGCCTGGGCGGCTCAGTCAGTTAAGCATCCGACTTCTGATCAGCTCATGATCTCGCTGTTTGTGGGACTGAGCTCCAAGTCCAGTTCCATGCACAGCCTGTTTGGGATTCTCCTTCTCTGCCCCTCTCCTACTCGTGCACATGCACACATTCTCTCTCAAAATAAATAAACTTTTAAAAAATGTTTAAAAAAAAAAAAGAAGAATATTGTCAGGATGTCCCATGGCCAGTCATTCATATTAGAATTAATTATAAGAAAACCAACTACAGTAAGAAAAATTGATACTTCATCAAACTTTGTTTAAAAATTTTTTAATGTTCATTTTTAAGAGAGAGAGCATGCGAGAATGTATGGGAGAGGGGCAGAGAGAGAGGGAGACACAGAATCCAAAGCAGGGTGTCGGCCAAAGCCCAAAGTGGGGCTCAAACCCACGAACCATGAGATCATGACCTGGGCCAAAGTCAGATGCTCAAGTGACTGAGTGACCACGTGCCCCTAACGCAACTTTTTTAAGGGAGGGGAAAGGAGGACATCAGCCCCTATTAAAGGTAAATGCCTGCATTTAATCTTTAGGTTTGTGACTATGCTCTGTAAAGATCCTAACATATGGCTGTAATCATAAATAAAAAGATCAAATAATAATCTTACTGCAGTATTTTAGATTCTCAGTTATTAGTGTGAAACACAGCTCTCATAATACAAAGCAGGCCAAAAGTGACCAATTCTTTGAAGGCAAGGGATCATGTCATTTCATCTTTCTTTACTTAGTACATAGTGCAGTGCCCAGTAAATAGCTAAAACAGCCTAAAGGTATATAAAATAGCAACTAAAAATTAAATATTTTTATTTTTAAATATAGTACAATTATAACTTTTTTAAAAACTTATTTTGAGAGAGATAGAGACAGCCCGAGTTGGGGAGTGGCAGACAGAGGGGGAGAGAGAGAATCCTAAAGCAGGCTCCACACTGCCAGTGCAGAGCCTGACATATGGCTCAGACTCATGAAACTGACCAAGAGATGGATGCTTAACCGAATAAGCCACCCAGGTGCCCCTATAATTACAGCTTTAAAATAAAATCTGGAGACAAAGTTATTAAAAAACATTTATTTGAGATGATTATTTGGCACACTCTTCAAAACGACAGTGTGTAAATAATCTTGGACCTCAGTGAGGTCTGAAATGCTATACTGAACTCCGGTATAACAGCAACAAAGAAAGTCTGAGGCATTCTCACCTCTTGGATTTGCATCCATATCTCCAGATGTTAGGCCAATCAGGTTGGGGCGCTGTGTCTGTGTTCTAGAAAAGAACTGTCTATACTGAGATCTACCAGAACTGGTAATACTAGGAGCTTCTGGATTATAACCATCTGGTTCATATGTATCTAGGGGAAAACAAAACAACAAAACATGTAACAAATAAGAGAGTGGTTAAGTAATTTTTCATTACTGTAAAGTAAACAACTGCAAAAAATGAATTTTTCTTTGACAAATATATCAACCTATACATACATACAAATGTATATATGTTTACATATATATTTGATTTACAATGTATATTAATACATCTGTTAGAAGTGAAATAAAAATGCTCCTGTCTCAAAACACAGATACATATATACATTCTTGATTACAGAAATAGTTCCAGATTCATCTACCTCACTAACCATTTTAATCCTATAATCACTTAATCCAAACCTCAGTAAATATTTTTAAAAGAAATATGCACATACATGAATACCATACATAAAGGACTGGTTGAATTTCCTCTGTTATGTTTCCCCAATTTCTAGGTACTCTTTTTTTTTTTTTAACTTATACCCAAGTTAGTTAGCATATAGTGCAGTAACACTGCAGTACAGTGATTTCAGGAATAGATTCCAGCAAATTGTCCCCTACATATAACAACCAGTGCTCATCCCAGCAAGTGTCTTCCTTAATGCCCCTCATTTATTTAGCCTTCCCCCAACCCGAGGTATTCTTTTAAGTAGGGGGAAATCAATCCACTAATCTGGTTACCTACAGCTTAAAATGGAGATAGAATAGCTGGTTTCATACAAAAACAGCATTTCAAACGTTTTATTTCAAACAGCTAAAAAAAAATTTTATATTTACAAATGTAATCATGATCTTACTACCACCCCATCAATGCCACTTTTATCACATTCCCTTTGTTTTCTCTACACCTAATATTTAATTTTTAACTTTCTAACACTAAATAGCTATTTTGTTAGCGTTAAAAAAAATTCTGAATATGTTCATCTCTAAATGGTATATATTCTCTTCATCCGACGTACAATGAAACAAGGATTGAGATCAAGTGAAGGCACTGGTTTTCAAAACTGTGATTTAAACGTCTTTGGGTTTCTTTTTCTTGGTGGAAAAATGTTCTTGGAGTTCACATTAAGTTTCAGGTATAAGGTAAGAGGCATTCAGATCCTTATTAATGGCCAACCAATAATATAATTCAAAGTATAAGATCAGCAAACTATGATTAAAAAAAAGTTTTCAGTTAGCACTTGGTAGTCTTGAAAGAAAATCTCCTATAGCTGCAGGTTTTAAAGAAGTTACATAATCAAATGACCTTGTTCTATAATTCCTGAGAACACACAGAACCCCTAGAAACTTAAAAGTCCTTTAGTCAATTATGATGAACTAAAATCTAAAGGGAAAGCAAGAAATGTTAAAAACCTCATGAAACACCTGCAAAGCACTCCACAGGTCTTCCAAATGTACACGTAGGCAGGATGGAGAGTTTTTAAGAAATCACTACATTATACAGAGCCAGTCCACACATGGGGCAGAGCGGGGAAAAAAGACATGTTCACCCATGATCAGCAAGAAAACAGATGTTTTTGGTTTATTTTTAAAAAACTAACCTAGTTTTTCTTATAATGTATAACTGATTAGAACATTCAAGTAGAGACTCTCTTCCTCTTTACCTTATTAGAAAATAGTTCAAAGAACTACCATGACTTTTGTTACTGAGGCACTAAAAGTCAACACAGAGGACACCAGAAATGACAGACACACAGGAGGCCTAATCATCTAGCAACCACTAGGGACAAATCAAAGAGACAGAGGAACAGAAAAGAAAACTACCTCAGAGGTTTAGCGGGAATTTGTGACGGCAGATCAGGATGCCAGTCACTACGTAGGCTGGCAAGCTATGATACGAAAGATCAGAGAGGTGGATGGCCATCTGTAGCAAAGCTTACCTGGGACCAGAGGGGTGGGGCTGGAGACTGAGGTATGGTACCCAATGGAGGATCCCATGAGGTTTCGAGGTGGCACCAAACGAGCTGCCAACAGAGGAGGCGGTGTCCCCAACTGAAGTCGCTCAGATGCAGCAGCACCATGTTCACGAGAGTACATGGGCTGTCCTACAGAGGAAAGAATAGGAGGGCAGCTGGGAATGAGAGTCACAAGCTCAGGGAGTGATGTACTTCCTGAGACTTCAGCCAAGAACTGAGAAAGTACACCAAAATGCCAGTTGAGAAAGGTATTACTGAGATTCTTACTAACTCAAGAAACAGGCATATAACTAGGTAGGATGCACTGAAATATAAAGAAAGAGTAAGAATTAGGTAGTATGACTGTATAATCTCCATTTTTCATAATCTTAAGTGGAGTAATTATATGCTAACTGTACCCAAAACTGAACCATACAACGCTATCTGATAAAGGAGCCCTGAGCACCTCGCATAGAGTTTCGCATCCAGTGAGACAGGTAGTTTTTTGAAGACTGTTGTCACATTCACTAAAAACAAAAACTCTCCTTCTCAAATCACATAATTTAAGGTGACACAAAACATACTCCCATATCTCAGAGCAGAAAAAAGAACAATACAGAAATTAAAAACAAAAAACACCACAAGCATATCTTCACAGAACATGAGAAATGTTCAAAAGAAAAACACTAAACAAGATAGTGAAAATTTGTTATCCCATGAGCAGGTAGATAACAAGTACAGACAAAGAAAAAAAAAGACAAAACCCGAGATAAACAGACCAACTACTGTACATGTGAAATAACCTGATATTAAGAACCACTTTTTTGGGGGAAAAAAAAAAAACACATTTAGAGCTTACATACATTAACAGAGGAATGTCTGACACAATGAAGTCAAATTTGGTAGAACAAAAGAAGTCAAGGAGCGGGGTTTTTCTTTCGTTGGTCACTTAATAGTATCTGTTTTACTAACTACCCCCTGAGACTTATATATAATGTTTACTCAAAACCTTATATTTAAAGTCAGATGTTCACTATGTGGCACAAGATAAAGTGAATTTCGAATTTTTTTACACCTGATAAATGTCCTTTAAAGTTACAGAATTCCAAAAGATTTTTTAAAATTATTTCAATGTTTATTTATTTGACAGAGAGAGAGAGAGAAAGCAGGGGAGGGGCAGAGAGAGAGGGAGACACAGAATCAGAAGCAGACTGAGCTGTCAGCACAGAGCCTGACAAGAAGCTCCAACTCACAAACTGTAAGATCATGACATGATCCCAACTCAGACACTTAACTGAATGAGTCACCTAGGCACCCCTCCAAAAGATTTTTAATACACTTTACTAGAACACGCCACAAAACCACCACCTGATTTCACAGTAAATGTACAAGAGAAACAAATGTACTAAATTTTACTACCCTTCTCTTCCTATGTATGAAGCAAAGGAGCAGGTGACAAATCATACCGTATAGCACAACTGTGTGCTTAGCACCAATTCTTTCAAAATTTGTGTTAAAAAAGGATCTTTCGATCATTACATTGCAAAAATAATCTAACATATCACCAACGATCCGAAAATAGTTGTTAAGAACGACCTACTGGGCAGAATTTCCTGCAGAATGGAGCGTGGATAATAACTTTTAATAACTTTTAATAACGGTCTTAAAAGTAAAATGAAAAGTTAAAGGCTAATCTGCACAATATCTTGTCAACATGAATGACAACATGCATTTAATTTCAGAAAAACGGCTGTTTTTTCAAATGCACCTGTTTTTCGTCAACAACACTTACTGAGATCTCTAAATACAATTGTGAGATACAAAAGGTCCTTAAATAAATAGTCTGATTCTAAGTCTGGGCAGAAGATTAAGAGGAACCTGGTACACCTTCACATATACACACGGTGCTTCCAGAAGCATGACGACTATCAAACACTAGGTGTGTCAAACAAAACAATCTGCAGAAGCCACATGAAGAGGATCCCACTGGTCAAAAATGAAAGAAACACCAAAAAGGGATGTAATGAGATGAAACATATCATGCATGTTAAAAATCCACGAGATCTTAATGATCCCCTATGGAATATCCTAGGAAAGCAAGTCTTTCTTTCCTGATAAATGAAAGAAAACAAGCATTTATCCTGTCTTTCCTATACAAACTGCATCTCAAGTCAACTCAACACTACTGAGTTTTACTTTGTAGAATGCCAGTGAATAAATGTAGAAGAAATTACAGAATTAGAATATTACACTTTTATAACCCTAATGAAAAAACAGATCTAAGCAGTGATCAGAAACGGCTGCTGAAACCAAGAGTAACTTTCAGAATGGATGAATCAGGATGAAAACACCTATACACACTGATCAGTATTTGTAACACAGACAAACTCTCCAAATATAGCCCCCAATTTAGGAAATACAGAAGAAAGAATAATGTGTTAAGTGACATAAGGGGATGTAATGTGCCAAATCCAGAATATGAAAAAATTCTTCAGGACAAATGATCAGTTTCTTCAACAAGGAAAAACAAAACAAAAAAAAAAGGTACAAGAAACTGTAACAGATGTAAAGACCTACGAAATATATCTTCTAAATATAATATGTAACCTTGTTTGAATCCAGCTTCAAATGAACTACCTGCAAAAGGACACTTACAATACAATTTGGAAATATGAACACTGATTGGATATTTGACAAAAAACTTATAAATTATTTTGAGAGTGTAATAAAGTACTGTGATTGTGTGTTCAATCCTTATCTTTTAGAGTTAAGTCATGAAATTCTACAGATGAAATAATCAAGTCAGGGATGAGTTATAGATGAAGTCAAGATTAACTCTGTATGTTGAGAAGCACTAAAGTCCATGAGTGGGGAAGATTCCTATAGTATTTGTTTTCCTTTTGTATATATTTGAGATTTTCCATATTAAGTTTTCTTAAATGAAATACGTTACAGTAACGGTGAAGGTAAGCTGATCACAATTTATATTCATTAATTTTAGTTCTGATCAGCACAGAGAGTGAATGGAGAATTTCAAAGTGCAAACACCCCAAGTTGATGCTCCTAAGTTTTTCATATATATTATATGCCTGATACCAGAACTCTCACATTTTTAAAAATAAAGTTTATTTATTTTGAGAGAGAAAGAGAGTGAACAGGAGAGGAACAGAGAGAGAAGAAGAAAGAGAATCCCAAAAAGGCTTTGCGCTATCAGAGCAGTACCCAACACAGGGCTTGAACTCACAAACTACGAGATTATGACCTGAGCCAAAACCAAGGATCAGACACTAGTAACCAATTGAGCCCCCCAGGCGCCCCCAAAATTTTCACAATCTTAATGTTAACTCTAGTCAGGTGAAGATAGTCTTCATTCAAATACAATTTTTAGCTACTCTTCGTAATTTCCTGATTTTGTCTTTAAAAGTATTCCAAGGGGAAATACATCTTAAACTTTAAACTACAAGCTCAATTAGAAAGCAAAAAAGCCACACCTGACAATTATTGGCTATACTCATCATGTATCTTCAGTATTAGAACCCAAGGTCCCTGGCACACAATCAAAAGTTCCAGGGCCTAAATGGTGCCTGGTACATAGTAGGAATTCAATAAAGATTCACTTAAAGAAGTGATGAAAGCTTATTAGAAGTATCCCAATGACAAGTATTTTGGATGAAAATCTGTATGTTGAAATGGACAATAAGATAATGAATGTAAGACAAAAAGTAAAACACAAGGCGAGAGAAACCCCCAGACAACATTCAATGACTCTATCAGATAGGAATAAATTTTCTAGACCTCAAAATCCAAGATTCTGCACAAAGAAATATTATGCATTCCACAGAATTAAATGAGGAATCTCAAATTTAGTAGGTGTATAGGGCTTTTAATAATTTCACACAGTCGATAAGAAGAAATGTATTTTCAGAAAAATAAAGATAATTTACATAAGTTCATATGAAGACTGATAACTGCCTTCAACCTAAAACATCAATCCATAAAACAGAGGATGTTGTATTCTATTACTCTTTCACACACTCGTTACAGTGAGCTTAGCAATGATAAAATAAAACTACCACGTCTTCTTCAGAGAAACGTAAAAAAGAGACCAAATTAAAAAAAATTTTTCTAATCTTTTATTATTTTTGAAAGAGACAGAGTGTGAGCAGGGGAGGGCAGAGAGAGAGGGAGACACAGAATCTAAAGCAGGCTGTAGGCTCTGAACTGTCAGCACAGAGCCCGACGCGGGGCTCAAACTCACTTGAACAGTGAGATCGTGACCTAAACTGAAGTCGGCGCTTAACCGACTGAGCCACCCAGGTGCCCCAAGACCAAATTTAAAGGAGAAAAGGGATTATTAAAACTGGTCCTGAAAACCAAAACATTATACACTTTATTGTTTATTTCAAATTTGGGTAATATGTCTTAAGTACCCCAGAGGACAGACATGACTTTAATCGGTGCTATAATACTGCTCTTTCCATACAATTCCATCTATTGCTGAAGTCATTTTCAGAGCTGTGATATTTTTAATGCAGCAAAACAACAAAATCTCAGAGTTTCTTCTAAACTGTATCTATTCAACAAACATCTTTTTAATAGCATTACCAAAAGCCATATATATCCTACCCAGTTTTACAGGGAAGATAATTCCTTTACTTTTAATATTCAATTGTCCTATTGCAAAACAAGTAATAACTACAGGCTACATGACGGTTTTATTTTTGACAGAATTAGTTCCTTTGTAACCTGTATTTCTGAACCACTCCGTTCATCTGGTTACAATGTCAAAATATACTGTACTTGGTTTTTTTTCTTTTTTTACAACACATTTCTTCTCCATGCTTAGATTTTTAGCTTCTTAGAAGAATCGTTTCTTACTCATCTGTATATTCCTGGTATTTAACCTTGAGGAGACTCCTATTTTTACCTTCAAACCCCCAGATTTCATTTTTCTCTGTATATCCTGGGTTTCTACAGACATAACTTTCAACTAAATACCATCTGATAAGCTGTATTCCACTATAAACAATTTCTGTGTTGTGAATTTTAGTGATAACTTTAACAACAATAAAATATCCATAATTTATACTTTCCCAACTTATTAAACTTTGAGAGCTCAAGTTCTCTAATACATTGTAAACACAGTTTTTTTTACTTTGAAGTTGTAATTTTTTTGGAAATTACTCATTACACTATTAAGAAAAATATACCTAAACAATTTGAAGGATTCAACTAATTTCTAAAAGCAAATTTAAAAAAAAAAACAAAACTATTTTTAAAACTACTACATACAAAGATACAAAAATTTATGTCTAATGAACTATATCAAAAAATTATTTACCTGTTTAGAATGTAATCAGAAACCATCTCCTATGTTTTCTAATTTCTCTATGAATTTCAGAAACAAATTTTAACTTTTAAAAAAGGAAGAGAGTAGTTTGCATTGCACAGAGAGTATTAAATTGTCTGAAACAAATAATTCTGTAACTTTCAAAACATCTGGCTGCCAACCAACTAAATCTCTTTAAGACACTGGTGCAGTATACGGGACTATCCTCTAAAGCAGTAATTCACAAATGCCAAAAGGAAGCTATCACCTTTTATTGGTCTGAGACAAAATGAGGGGAAAAACGTAACTAGTATTTCATAAAACCAAATATAAAAAGATTGTTCTTTTTTCTGCTACTGTCTTTTTTATGTAAAGATATATTTTTTAAATAGAAATATTAAATATTTTCACATACAGTTTCTTAATGGGGGCAAACAAGAAGTTGCTAATTAAAT
>NW_027531877.1:766020-810525 GCF_008692635.1 Crocuta crocuta | reverse complement strand
AAAAATGGGGGGCGCCTGGGTGGCTCAGTTGCTTAAGTGTCCAAGTTCAGCTCAGGTCATGATCTCATGGTTCATGGGTTTGAGTCCTGCATCAAGCTCTGTGCTGACAGCTTGGAGCCTGCAGTGTGCTTCGCAATTTCTGTCTCTCCCCCTCTCTGCCTCTCCCATGCTCACGCTCTCTCTTTCCCTCAAAAATAAACATTAAAAAAAATATTATTTTTAACCAGAAAAATGGGCCTAGGTGGCTCAGTTGGTTAAGAAGTCGATTCTTGATTTTGGCTCAGCTCATGATCTCATAGTTATGAGATCGAGCCCTGCTTCAGGCCCTGTGTTGAGCGTGAAGCCTGCTTAAGATTATCTCCCTCTCTGCCCTTCTCTCCCCCTCACATTCTCTTTCTCTCAAAAAAAAAAAGTCGTTTCCGGCTCGTCCTCTTCCTTTCCATGCCGATAGCCTTCTCACAGCCATGGTGAATGTTCCTAAAACCCGCCAGACTTTCTGCAAGAAGTGTGGCAAGCACCAACCCCACAAAGTGACACAGTACAAGAAAGGCAAAGATTCTCTTTATGCCCAGGGAAAGAGGCGTTATGACAGGAAGCAGAGTGGCTATGGTGGATAAACTAAGCCGATTTTCCGAAAAAAGGCTAAAACTACAAAGAAGATTGTGCTGAGTCTTGAATGTGTTGAGCCCAACTGCAGATCTAAGAGAATGCTGGCCATTAAGAGATGCAAGCATTTTGAACGGGGAGGAGATAAGAAGAGAAAGGGCCAAGTGATCCAGTTCTAAGCTTCGTATTTTGTTACATTATGAAGACAATAAAATCTTGAGGTTATGTTCACTTCATTTGGTTACAGTTGGTCCTTTGAGGGTGAAATAAACTAGTGCCCTCAATAAAATTTCCTTTTTGGGGAAATTTATGCTTGATGGTTTAAAAAAAAAGACTTAAAAATAGAAAAGTGGTGTTCAAGTAAAGTGAGGTTAGATACCTTGTTCAACTTGGCTCTCTAGCATGTAGCATAACACCTGGCACATAGCAGGCATCAGTAAGTATCTGCTCAATTAATGAGCATGATGCTAAGTCACTAAAATAAATGGTAATGGTCACAGTTTTATAAAATAAAATCTGGGTGGAATTTTTACAAAGTTGAGTCACGATGTTAAATTTAACAATATTGAAATAAATGGTAATTGTCAGACTTAAAAAAAGAAAGGATCAAAAACAATTTTTATTGTGAGTCATAACACTAAATTTACCACTAAGAAAATATGCCATCTGCAATAGACTCTAAGATTAATAATCTATTTTTGTACTTTTAAGTCCAAAATCATTAACAAATAATGTTAAGAGCTCAATTGAGGGAAATAAATGATACAGGACTGATAATTGTTGAAGCCAGGCAATAGATACATATGTGGTAGTGCATAATACTATTTTCTTTATTTTTATATTTAAAATATAATAATCAAAAAATAAGAGAAGCAGTAAAACAGATATGCACGGTAAAAAGACAAAATTAGAAGACTATTAGAGGCTAAGATGGGGTTTCTGTTCTGAAGAAGCTCAGTTGAACATAAACTTATTACACATGAAAATAAATCTAACAGTAGGTTTTACACGTCACTAGGTAAGAAATGCTTTTTGGTCTTGTTGGAGTTTACAACAGACCAATGATTTTCCTCATGGAAATAGAAGTTTTGGGGTTTGAAAGAAGAGAGAGAGAGAGCAGATCCCTAGGAATAAAGACAGAAAAAGTTGAGTCAAGACAGGGGCACAGACAAGATGTTAATGGCCTCACCAGAGACGATGTATGTGAGACCACAGTGAAGAGATTACCTATGACAGAAAGAAAAGCTACAGGGAAGGGTTCATCAATAGTTTAGGAGGAAATTGTGGCCACTACAGAGTTCTCATGAGGTACTGTTGTGAATGATTTTCTTAGGAAAACTAGCTTAGCAGCATTATGTGGTGTGACTTAAGGAGCGTAAAACATAATGGGAGTCAAGATGAGTACAGCAATAATCCAAACGTGAGGTGATTCAAGTGTGGATGAGGGCAGAGCCACAGGAGGAATAGAGGGAAAGGGATACTTCAAAGAAAAAGGATTTTTTTTATAAACTAGAGATAAAAAAAAAAAAAAAAGCAATGAGTCAATCATGTCAAGGTTTCAATTCTAGGTGATTAAATAGTTGTTATTTCAGTTTATAAAGAAAGACCAGGATCGTGGAGACAGAGACTTAAAGAGAGGTAATTATGTTTGATTTCAGAAAAATTAAAACTTAAGGAGACAATAATAACTACAATATTATAAAAACTAACCACTATATCTAGCTTACTAGATGCCAGGTACTATTTTAGATGCTTTAGATACATATATTCATTTATTCCTCAAACACTCTTAATGAGGTGAATTATATTATTATTCCCACTTTATAGAAGAGAAAACTAAGATACAAAAAAGTTAAGTAACTTGTCCAAGGTCACAATGACAGAAAGCAATGGAACCAGGATTTAAATCTGGACTTATTAATTACTTTGAATTGTCTCACCATGACATGATAAAGATGAAAAAAGGTTATGATAAACACAACTGGACAAAAGATGAATTTATCCATAAAGTGACACGGCTGTGCAAAAATACCTCTCACAATCTGACATTTTTAACAACTAATTACCTCACTTTTATGTTTTTAGAGAAATATTTTAAAAAGCTTTAAATAAACTAAAAACAACAAAATCACCTAAGAAAAAAGAGAGAATTAGGACTCAAGAACAACATATTATAGTTAAACATAAATGGTATAATGTCCTAGCAACTATTACAGTTTAAATGATTTTTGTTATCTTCACTTCAGCTATGAAGTTAAATAATTATTAGGCATATTTTATCTGACCTTTTGTATATTCTTAGAAGATAAACCTTGTGTTTTGGAAATTCAATCCAAGGAACCATTTTTGAACAAAAGCTTCAAAATAAATTTCCTTTAGAAGAGAATAAAGCTTCAAAAGAAATGTCGTTTAGGAGATATAAATGTTGCTACTTCCTCTACAGCAGAGGAGACTTCTCCAATACAGAAGGCCTTGCCCTTCTCCTCCATGAACACACAAGCTAGTACACAACTAAATAAAGAGCATAACCACATAGTAAACTGCCTTGTGAAAAGAAATATGTTTACATGGCACAGTCCATAAGAAGAGAAATAAACTTTTTTAAAAGAATAACACTGAACTTAAGCTTTTCTACACCCTAGCAATTCTAAGTCAAGCAGTATTTACTTACGTTCTGATACTGTATAAAGGAGGTTCTGGGGTAAAGGAGGAGGTAGTCTTGCTCCCACTGGTGCAAGATTGGGCACTGCACTTGTCCCAGGCTGGTCACGGTTGTTTATCAAGCTTGACTGTGTTATGGGTGGTCCTAAAAATTAAAACAAAGACAAAAAGGTAGAATACTAATGTTTCCTAATAAAAATACAATACCAGTACTAATTTGGATAGTCATTATTAAACTACCTACTTTAGCTTAGAACAGAATTAAGGAATTTGATATACGTAGGCTTCAACACTGTGAGCTGCAAAATTATTTAAGATGACATTTTAGTTCTGGAAAGACAAAACAATGCTAGGGTACAAAAATACAAGACGGTTATCTCTAGGGCATGGGAGTGAAAAATGGCTGAGAAGTAACTTGAACAAACTTTCTGGGATGATGGTAAAGTTCTATAGAACTCAAGTTCTACAACATTATGAGCATGTTTAAATGTACTAAGGGTCTGAAACATAACAGGAAATGCATCAAAAATAATAATGGGATAGGGCGCCTGGGTGGCTCAGTCAGTAAGGCATCCTGACTCTTGATTTTGGCTCAGGTCATGATCTCATGTTATGTGAGATCAAGCCGTGCTTGGGATTTTCTCTTCCTCTCTCTCTGCTCGTCCCCGAAGTGTGCACACTCACGCTTTAATAAACATATAAAAATAATAATGGAAAAGATAGAAAGATATAAGAATATAGTAAAATATTCATCAGAGAACCTAGATGGTGAGTATATGGGTTTTCAGTGTGTAATTCTTTCAACTTTTCAGTCTGCTTAAAATTTTTCATAGCAACATGGAAAAAATGACACTCTTGGATTTCACTATTAAACAGAAATGTTCCCACATATCACATCTTTTATTGTGATAATTTCTATATATAAAGATGTTTTTATATCTGGGGAATAAAATTTCAACTTGAGCTTCACAATTATACTATATGCTTGACAATATTAAATCTATGTATTAAATGTCTCCAAATCTTTATCAACTTTAATGAAATGTGAATACTCTGGTTTCTCTTTAGATCGAATGAAATGTGTTCTTTTTTTATTCCTTTTTTTTTTTAATGTTTATTTTTGAAAGAGAGTGCGCAAGTAGGTGAGGGGCGGGGAGAGAGGGAGACAGAGGATCCAAAGTGGGATCTGTGCTGACAGCAGCAAGCCCAATGCAAGGCTCAAACTCACAAACCATGAGATCATGACCTGAGCTGAAGTTGGACGCTCAAGTGACGGAGTCACCCAGGTGCACCATGAAATGTGTTCTATAAAGAATATTACTGTAGGAAACGTAGGTGATCAGTACATGGGTTCATGATAAACTATTTTTGTTACCTTCCTGTGAGTCTACAGTAATTCCAAAAATAAAAGTTTAAGAAAACTAAAAAGTACAGTTTAATAAACTTAATGGCAATCATTTTTTAAAATAACAATTTGCCATCTCTTAATAATTGTTAATGTCTTCACATAGATATTTTCTTCTATCTTTGCATGCATACATGTGAACTATTCACCACACAGGTTTTTTTAATTACAAAAAAAAACCCCCAAAAACTTAGTCTTGCTTCTGTTCTTCCTAAGCCAGCAACTGTTGAGGATTTTTAAATGATCATTTGAAAAACCTTGGTACTTAAGGCACCTGGTGGCTCAGTCAGTTAAGCATCCCACTTCAGCTCAGGTCATGATCTCACAGTTCTCGGGTTCGAGTCTCACATCGGGCTCTGTGGTGACAGCTCAGAGCCCTGAGCCTGCTTCAGTTTGTGTGTCTCCCTCTCTCTGCCTTTCCCCCACTTGTGCTTCCTTTCTTTCTTAAAATAAATAAACGTTAACATAAATAAATAAAAATAAAAACATTTAAAATAAAAACATTTTGCACTTAATCTTGGTGAATGTGATTAAGAGCATACGGTTCACTAAAAAATAAAGAAAAACAATAAACAGTCCTTATCTGTAAAGAGACTCATACTAAAGTACATACTAGAGAAATGAGAAGACTTTTGGAATTTACAACAGCAAAAATGAGCCAAAAAGCACCCACATGTGCTACGGTGGGGGGCTGGGGGGAGAGGGTAAAGGAAATAAATTAGACAAAAACAGTTGAATGTTGATAATCGCTGAAGTTGGATGATCATACATGTGGTACACATATTATTATTCTACCTCTGTGTATATTTGAAAATTTCCATAAAAGACTTTAAAAAGTATTTTAATATTCTAGAAGAGATTTTCTTTTAAGACTAGGAAATTTCATTAACCAAGAGTGGCATGTTCTTTCTTCTGACATCTTCAAATCACTGGGTTTCTTAGATGTTGTCACCTCACAAGATTTTGACTCCCAAGATTTTTTTAAGGTACCTATTATTAATCTATCTTTCAAAAATTTTAAATCAAGTTAGCTAAGAGATGGGTTCGTCTAAATACAATTCTTTGCTAAAGAAAGAAACAGTCAACAAACATATACTTACTTGGTATGGGAAGCACAACAGAAGGTGGAGGCTGCCCATGTCCCTGGGGAACAGGAAGTCTCATACTATGGCCAGGACCTGGACCTGGACCTGGGCCGGGGCCAGGGCCAGGGCCGGGGCCAGGGCCTGGCATCGGAGGCATTAGCATTCCAGGAGGTGGTGGAGGAGGAAGCCCAGGGGGAGGTGGAGGGAAAGGGATCATGCTTGGCAGAGCAACTTCATCAACAACCAGGGGATCATTTCCATGATCAAACTGACAAAGGTCACCAAGTACACAAAATCCTCTTTCTGTAAGAAGAAAAAAACACTCTTATTATGATCTATTTAGAGTTCAGAAAACAAAACAAGACCCTGAAAAGCCTACCAATCTGATTTACAAAGTATATTTTCTCTGAGGAATTTAAATCCGTCTTAGTGTTATTCTATTAATCATCACATATGCCTAAGGTAGGGCCAGATGTACTCTCTACTTTCTGACACTATGCTTTGTGGAGATAGCAAGTAACAGGGTCCAAAACAGGCTACTAGCCACTATCAGATCAACCCATTTGCCATTAAGTTTTTGTAATAAAAATTCAGACTCAGGGTGCCTGGGTGGCTCAGTCCATAGAGCATGCTACTCTTAATCTTGGGATCATGAGTTTAAGCCCTATGCTGGTATTAGAGATTACTTTAAGGAAATAAAAAGAAAATTAAGATTCAATATAGCAAAGGCAGGGTACAGCAGGTAAGAGACTTAACTAGACAATCTAATTTCAGCTATCTAGTTTCATGGTATTATTCTAAAGTCTACATTCTTGCTATATGTACAGTTTGAAACTTCAGTTTAAAATATTAAAATGGGAAGGGGTGCCTGGCTGACTCAATTGGTGGAGCATGTGACTCTTGATCTCAGGGCTGTAAATTCAAGCCCCACATTTGGTGTAGAAATTACTTACAAAAAAAAAAAAAATAAAGAAAAAGAAAGCATTCCATTTACTATTCACTGCAGCATTATTTATAACAACAAAATGTTAGAAACACCCCAAAAGCACATTAATAACAAGTTAAGTTAAAAATGTTTTTCTACATATAGAATACTAAGAAACCTTAAAAAGGCATTAAGTTCTAATGTATTAATACAAGATAACTGTCAGAAAATACTACTCCACTCGCAAAAAAAATGCAGAAGTATAGTATACTAGCATTTATGTATAACAGAAAACAGGAGAGAATGTACATATTGTTTATGTACACATATTCAGACTATGTCTGGAAAGATAAACAAGAAATTAATAGCATTAGGGGTGCAAGGGTGGCTCGGTTGGTTAAGCACCTCTTAATTTCAGCTCAGGTTATGATCTCAGTTTGTGCCTGCTTGGAATTCTCTCTCTTCCTTTCTCTCTGGCCCTCCCCTGCCTATACACGCTCTCTCTCTCACAAAATAAGTAAACTTAAAGATAAACAAATAAACATTAAATTTGCCTTGGGAATGAGATCTCTGTGGCTGGGAGACCAGGGTGAGAATGAGATAATGCTTGAATAATTATTTGATTGTATTTCCTACTTAAAAATAAATAAAATGTAAACATATATATTCTCTGTTAACAGAAAATATGTTATAATGTCTGTGATTTGCTTCAAGTGGATTTCCTGGTCCAGAAGGAGCAGGAGAAAAACAAAGATGAAAACAAAACTGCCCAGGAGCTCCTAATTGCTGATGCAAGATCACGGATACACTAGGGTTAATTACATTGTTTTGTCAACTTTTATTAATATTTAAATATTTCCGTAATAAAAACTTAAAATACACCTAGATTCATTCAAATGGGAACTCGGCAAATTAAACTTTTAAGTAGGTTATAATGCTTAACAAATTCCCAGCACCAAACACTACACAAAAGATTACAATTCCTAGTGCCTACCAAATTCTGTGGTCTACCCTTACTGTCTGAAGTAACAAGAACAAAAAAAACCCAAATGGATGAAATTTGAAGACTCTCTTAACCAGAGTCAAACTATTAAATCCAAAAAGCAAATAAGCATATACCAAAGAAGATTTTCCTCCTCATTTATCCCTTTTGACAAAATCTAGGCTAAAATGCAAAGGTCTACAATATTCACATTTGCTTTACTAGTACTTTTGGGTACAATCTAAAGGAGAATCTTTACCATCATAATCTCTGCATCGCCTCTTTGGTGGTGGGTTTCGACCAAAAGAATTGGAAGAGCTATGATTGTTATAGTAATTAGACCAACTCTCCGTTGTGTTTTCAGAGTGGTGCGCAGGTGCGATCACAGTAACAGTGCTGGGAATAGACTGTGCCCCAGAGGAGTACTGCTCAGAAGAGCTTGGAGGTGGTGCAGACACAGGCACATAGGAACTCTCCAAGTCGTTCCTTTCACTCTTGAACTTTGATCTTTCCCTGTGCTCTGCTTTAGAGACAAAATAAAAACAAGAAACAACTGAGATTAGACATTTATGTTCCTAACCTACGTTTCTTTTCTCTCACGATAGGGAAGGAGAGAATACTGCAGTAGGCTTGCTGAGCTTTCCATATTTCAAAGTGCTCTTATTATTCATCTATCCTAACAGCAGGAAGGTCAACAACATGATGAATCTTGACCAAGAGCTTGTATAAAATAATCTTTTACAACGTCCACTGATAGTTAATAAGAAAGCTATCTAAGAACTGACTTCCAAATTGAAATCCCGGTTGTCAGTGGTTGCGATCCCACTTACCTACATACACTTTATTTTTAATTTTATACACTCTAGGCAATCTTAACACAAATTCATTCTTTTTAGTGAGAGAGTGGGGGAAGAAGCAGGTAATCCTCTTCCTCCAATGACAGCTTTGTTGATTAAATGACATTAGTTTCAATTATACAATATAACGGTAAGACTAGACATGTACCATGATATACTTATGAACAGCTTCTTTTTAGTCAAACTCCTTCGAGTCCTTTGAGAACAGAACCCTGTCTTTGTAACAAAATCAGTATTGGGTTTTTTGAAACAATTCTAGGTTTTACAGTGCTAACGGTGCATGGTAAAGGTACATATGCCTTTAAGGGAAGTTCTGGTACTGTTATGACAGAGGAAGATAAGCAACACAGCGTTTTTAGAGGGAAGCCTCATCTACTCACCAACATTCCTACTTGGATCCCGGTCTTTGCTGCGCCCCCGACTTCGGCTCCGGCTTCGACTCAGGCCCCGGCTCTTACTCCGGCTCTTACTCCTGCCTCTTCTCCAGTCGTACTTCTCACGGTACAATTCATTCCGCTCATAGTAGCGGTCATAGTCTCTCCACTTGCCATCTTCCCTTTTTTTCTCACGTGTCCTATAATACACGGATATAAAAGCCATACGTACACTATAGAAACGAAGTATGCAAACGAATCACGAGTATGAAATTCCCTCCTTGATTCAGCAAAACTCATAATGTCTATGCTTTTTCAGAAAGCCATAGAACCACAGCGTAACTCCTCTGATCCATTATATAAAAAGAAAAAACATTCTCTCAAGCACACTGGGGTGGGGAGAAATGAAAAAAAGAGGTTAATCCAAAGTATGGGGAGGGGTAGGGGAAAAAAAGAAATTTAAAAGTAGGAAAGAAAAAAGGCTGAAACCAAGTTTTCCTAAACAAGACTAATTTCTGGATGGCAGGCTGATGATTCAACATACAAACTGAACTATCTGCAATATAAAATACTATGGATGATTTTAATAGTGAGCACCCCTAACCAAATGGAACATTTCACTAATATCCTCTAAGGAGACTACTCCCACCTCTGTGCTCCTGGGGAAAGCACATAATGATGACTGTTTATAAAATGAAGAGAAAGTATGACAAAGACAAAAAACAGAATGGAAGGAAGGTAACATTCTCTTTCTTTAATCAGTTTAGAGAGAGAGATGGGTCAGTACTTATGTTAAAAATCCCATTAATGCCCTCACAAGGAAACTAAGAAGTGAATTAGGAGTGTCTTCTTAATTAAATATAAACACAAACCTCCGTTCACTAGATTCTGAACGAGTCTTCTGGGGACTAGGATACTTCTTTTTTCTGCCATCTCGTTCTTCCTCTGCTGGCTCCTGAAATACCTACATGAAAGCATTCATTAGAAGGAAGATCAGTCCTCTTACCAATTACGAAACACATCCACGTGATAATCTTCCTAGTGCAAAAGGGGACACAAATACACTGAAACAGTGAAGTCAAGAGGCACCTGGTCAGTTGAGCGTCCAACTCTTGGTTTCAGCTGTGGCCATGATATCATGGTTTAAGTCCTCCATCAGCATGGAGACTTCCTGGGATTCTCTACCTTTCTCTCTCTCTTCCCCTCCCCTGCCTGCTCTCTCATGCTCTCTCTCAAAATAAACAAATAAACTTGAAATGAAGGAAGGAAGGAAGGGAAGGAAGGAAGAAAGAAGTCAAATCACATCCAAAAAAATCAGGCAGCAGGGGGCAGTAAACAAGATGCTGAAATTACTTTAACAGTAATACACTAATTTTTAAATGTTAATTTAAGAGGCACCTGGCTGGTTCAGTCAGTTAAGCGTCGGACTTCACCTCAGATTGTGATCTCACGGTTTGTGGGTTCAAGCCCTGCATCGGGTTCTGTGCTGATAGCTCAGAGCCTGGAGCCTGCTTCAGATTCTGTGTCTCCCTCTCTCTATGCCCCTCTTCCACTCATGCTCTGTCTCTCTCTGTCTCAAAATTAAATAAATCCCCCCCAAAAAATTTTTTAATAAATGTTAATTTAAGGTGGAGAACAGAAGTGCAGGAGGAAAACAGCAATTAATCCCTCACAATGAAAGAGTAAGTCTGTATTTCTAAGTATCATAGGTAAAATGGTTCCTGTTTTCCTAATTATAAAATATACTCATAATTTAAAGACTAGATTTATTTCATAGAAAAGGTTTAAAGAAAAAATGGTAAAATAAACAAGTGTCATAAAACTACACATTTCATGAGGTGTATAGGAAAATGGTACTGGAACTAATGGAAATATTATCTGCTTTTATTTTTTTATTTTTATTTTTTAATGTTTATATTTGAGCAGGAGAGAGACAGAGCACAAGCAGAGGTGGGGCAGAGAGAGAGGGAGACACAGAATCTGAAGCAGGCTTCAGAGTCTAAGCTGTCAGAACACAGCCCAGTGTGCAGCTCGAACCCACACGCTCTGAGATCATGACCCGAACCAATGTCAGGCCCTTAAATGACTGAGCCATCCAGGTGCCCCAAGAAATGCTGTCTTCTTTTTAAAGCATAACAGTTAAGAGTGACCAGAAATAACTTGTGATTTTATTTTTTTAATGTTAATCTCAAAATAAATAGCCTTTACCATAGAAAGGTGAAATAAAGTCATTTGCAAGAGCTAAACAAATCCATCTAACAGAGAAACTCACTTAACAAACAGGAGGTCAGTGAATGGAACAGATGATAACAATTTAGTAAAACTCAGGCAACATAAAATGGTAGCCACAATATGGCAACCATATAGCGCTGGCTAAAATATTATACATTTATTAAGACTATATTTAAAAACCATTCCTATTTAAAGGAAATACGGAGTACATATTACTCCCCTGGGATGCAATCAGCAAATCCATACAGCAAAAAAACTATAGAGCAAAAGACTGAGTTCTTTCAATAAAATAAAATTTATGGAGAAAAAATGGGGGAGGAAAAGAAAAATGAGAGATACAGGTAGGTATAAAGGGCGGATTTAAAAATTAAAAGAAACTTAAAAGACATCAACTTGGGAGATCTTTTTTCCTTTCTGTATTTTGCAACAATTTTCTTGATGGACATGCATTAATTCCTAATGGAAAAAAAATATTATTAAAGAGTTAAAAGACCCAAGAGAAATAAAAACATAAGGCCACCCAAAATCCTGGACATGAATGTTCACAGTAATATTATTCATAACAACAAAAAAGCATTAATCACTTGTCTATCAAGCCAAATTCCATCAACTGTTAAAGAAAAGGTGGTATTTCCATAAAATGGAATATTGTTCAACCATAACAAATGAATACGTGATACAACCTAGATGAACCTTGAAAGCACCAGGCTAAATGAAAGCTAGTCACAAAAGACTACAAATTATATAATTCTGTTTATATGAAATATTGAGAATAGGCAAATAGAGAAATAATGTAGATTGGTGGCTACCTGAGAGAGGGATAGGGGTTGGGAAAGAACAGTTGGAGGGTGAGAGATTAATGAGTACAGGATTTCTTTTTCAGATAATGAAAAAGATTTAAAATGGAACATAGTGATGGCTGCACAATTCTGAATACAATTAAACCATCACATTTGTACACTGTGAATAGGAAAATTGTATGGTAGGGGAGTTGTATTTCAATAAAGCTATTTTTAAAAAGTCAGAGAGCAACACAATATAGATAAATCTCACATAATGAACTAATGGGAAGGGTGCCTGGGTGGCTCAGTTGGTTGGGCAGCCAACATCAACTTTGGCTCAGGTCATGATCTTGTAGTTCCTAAGTTCGAGCCCCGCATTGGGCTCTGTGCTTTTAGCACAGAGCCCAGAGCCTGCTTTGGATTCCGTGTCTCCTTCTCTCTCTCTTTCCCTCCCCAACTTGTAAATGACCACTTTGGAGTGCCTGGGTGGCTTAGTCGGTTAAGCGTCCGACTTTCGCTTAGGTCATGATCTCACGGTTCGTGGGTTCGAGCTCCGCGTCGGGCTCTGTGCTGACTGCCAGCTCAGAGCCTGGAGCCTGTTTCAGTCTGTGACTCCCTCTCTCTCTGACCCTCCCCTGCTCACGCTGTCTCTCTCTCTCTCTCCTAGAAATAAATAAAACATTTAAAAAATAAAAAATAAAACAAATAAAAATAAATGACCATTTAAAAAATAATAATGAGTTAATGGAGTTATATGGCTAGCTCAGTTGGTAGAACATCCAACTCTTGATCTTGGGGTTGTAAGTTCAAGCCTNCAAAGTTATTGCTAAAAAAAAAAGGAAAAAAGGAAGGCAAAAAATTATGATTCCTTTTACAAAAAGTGGAAAAAAGAGGAGTACATGGTGTTAAAACAAAGAGTACTAGTTACTCTGGAGAGAGGGAAGTGAGAGGGAATAAGGAAGAATGAGTTGTTTTTAAAAAAAGAAAGTTCAACCCATCTGATTATTTAGATCTCAATTCAAACAAATAGGGAAAAATGGACATTTATGAACAATTATAAATTTAAATACGACTAGGCATCTGTGAATATTAAGGAGCTACTGATATTTTTATAAGATAAAATATTTCTAAATATTACTTTCAAAATAATATCTTTTCAAGATGCAATGAGTAATTAGAGATAAAATTATATATCTGGGATTGTTTAAAATTAAGAGGATGAAAAGTGGCTGAAGAACAGTAGAAGGTATCTGCTCATGGATCTGTAATCACTGAAGTCGAATGATGGGTACATGGAGGCTCGTTTTATTATTCTGGCTTCTTTCAAACACTTCCATAATAAAAACTTGTTAGAAGTTTAAAAAAAATCTTCATTCTTTACTATTTTAAGTATATTTTCTATAACTTCCTGGTGGTAAGGATAGATTTTTTCCACAATTAGTTCTAACTTAATCTAAAATGACATTTGATATTATATTGCCTTATATATTCTTGAATTCATACTATATATGAAGACTTCAGGACACCTGAGTGGCTTAGTTGGAAGAGCATGCAACCCTTGATCTCCGGGTTGTGAGTTTGAGCCCCATGATGGGTGCAGAGATTAATACAAAATAAATAAACATAAAACTTCATAAACCAAAACCTCTTACCTACTTCGATCTTACTATTTTTTGTTTGTTTATTTGCTTTGATAGAGAGAAAATGAGCCAACAGGGGAGGTGNCAACCCTTGATCTCCGGGTTGTGAGTTTGAGCCCCATGATGGGTGCAGAGATTAATACAAAATAAATAAACATAAAACTTCATAAACCAAAACCTCTTACCTACTTCGATCTTACTATTCTTTTTTGTTTGTTTATTTGCTTTCATAGAGAGAAAATGAGCCAACAGGGGAGGTTCAGAGAGGAGAATAAGAGAATCCCAAGCACCGACAGCACAGAGCCAGATACAGGGCTCAGACCCACAAACTGTGAGATCATGACTGGAGCTGAAACCAAGAGTCAGCCACTCAGGTGCCCCCATCTTAGTATTCTAAGAATATGAAAGGTAGATTTCTTTATAGAATTGTATTATGACCAGGCAAGGTAATTTTTTTCAGTTTTTCTTCTACAGTGTCCACCTGACTTCAATGTTTCTACTTCACATCCTAGATTAGAAGTCTGATCATTACATATTTAAGAAGTTTCAATTATTATCTTGGTCTATCATGGCTACACAAGTCTGAGAGTCTCCATTCCATTGGGCTATTTTTGATATAAAAGTATACTAAATAGGTATTTGAATTAGGCAGGACTGGCTGTGGGCTGATGGTTGTTGGGGCTGAGTGACGAATACATAAGAATTCATTATACTACTGTCTGCTTTTGATGTATGTTGAAAAATCTCTGCAATAATATTTTTAAAAATTAAAATGAAATAAGAATGTTTTCAGACAAACCAAAGGAGGGAAAAACTCTGCTACAGGTTCTCATATTTGTAGTCATAAATCAAAATCTAAGAAAAACTGCCTTCTAATAATTCAGATAAATCATGGTATAGTGCAAATAAGGAATATAATACCAAAGATGGATGATTCTTTTGCTCACTCAAGAACTCAGACAGGGTAGGGGCGCCTGGGTGGCTCAGTCGGTTGGGCATCCAACTTCGGCTCAGGTCACGATCTCATGGTTCGTGGGTTCGAGCCCCGCGTCGGGCTCTGTGATGACAGCTACCTCAGAGCCTGGAGCCTGTTTCCGATTCTGTGTCTCCCTCTCTCTCTGACCCTCCCTTACTCATGCTGTCTCTCTCTCTCAGAAATAAATAAAACATTAAAAAAAATTTTTTTAAAAAGCTCAGGGTAAAAGGGTTTAATTAACAGCCAATTATAGCTGCAGCAAATTTACAAATAACTGTCCAACTACGGATAAAATATACTGTGCGTGGCGTATAGCCACGGGTTTTTCCTGCAGCAGAATGAGTTGTGTCATGATCCAAATTCTCACCTGCTTCCCCATGTGAACAGTAATCTAACTGTGAAACAACTGATGGCACAATATAACTAACATTTAAGGAAAAAAGTTAAAATGGCTAGTCCTCAGATGAATTGCAACTCTCTACACTGCTCAGGGCCACTGTATCAACCTAACACAGAGCAGAAGAACGGCCAATTAGCCAAAGGTATGTGCTTCCTCAAACCCCTTTCTTTCCACATTATGTAGCAGAATTACTAGAAGCTACTTTACTTATATGCTATCACATAAGCTGTTATTTATATCAGTGATGACAATTGCGTTGTGTATAAAATCTTAGAATACAAGAGAAATACACATGGTGTACTTGGAATATTTATACACAGGAGCTGATATCCATCTTTCACATTTTTCAAAATTAGGATTTACTATGATACAAAATGAAACAATGCAACAATTTGTTTCTTTTTAACTGCCTTTTAAAAACTCAAAATAATGCAATTTTTCACTTATGTTTAAACCCGCTATCCTTCAAACAGATACTTCTAGTCCACTGAACCTCACAGAGTGTAGAAAGGATACATCGTGCAAAAATTTTAACTTATTTTAAAAGATTTAATCTGTACACATAGACCAAAAATTACACACTATCAAGTACAGTAGAAAAGTTTCTTTCTACTTCCATTACTTGAAGTAACATACTCAGAGCCTCTTCTATTTTAAAAAGATTTTATAAAACAATTATACAGCATGAGCCCAAAACAAAAATGCAACAGTGCTTTCAAATTATCTTAAGTATAGTCACATTGTTTTCTTTTTTAAAAAGTGTATTTACTTTCTGAGAGAGAGAGAGAGAGAGAGAAGAGAGACTGTGTGCACACACACACACAAGAGCAGGGGAGGGGTAGAGAGAATCCAAGCAGGCTCCACATAGTCAGCACAAAGCCTAATGTGGGGCTCACACCCACAAACGTGAGATCATGACCTGAGCCAAAGTCAAGAGCTGGATGGATGTTCAACCAACTGAGCCACCCAGGTGCCCCTTGTTTTCTTTTAACTGATGAATCAATTCAATCACCCTAGCATTTAAAAATGGAGTAGAAATGACAACTAAATGTAATACATGATTCTTAGATTGAATCATGTACTAAAAGAGAAAAATAAAGCTGTAAAAAAAAAAAAAGGAACATTGGAAAAAAAAGGGGTTGGGGGTACATTGTTGGGACAATTGAGAAAACTGAAATACAAACACAACGGGGTGCCTTGGTGGCTCAGTCGGTTGAGTGTCTGACTTCGGCTGAGGTCATGATCTCATGATTCGTGGGTTCGAGCCCCACATTGGGCTCTGTGCTGACATCCAGCTCAGAGCCTGGAGCCTGCTGTGATTCTGTGTCTCCCTCTCTCTCTCTGACCCTCCCCTACTCATGCTCTCTCAGAAATAAATAAAACATTAAAAAAAAGAAAAAAAGAAATACTAACACATGAAAGTATTTGACAAAATTAAATTTACTGAAACTGATAATGATGAACATCCTCATTTTTTAATAATTTTTTAACATTTATTCATTTTTGAGAGTGAGAGAGGCAGACGGTGAGTGGGGGAGGACCAGAGAGAGTGGGAGACACAGAATCTGAAGCAGGCTCCAGGCTCTGAGCTCTCAGCACAGTCTGACGCGATGCTCAAATTCACGGACTGTGAGATCATGACCTGAGCTGAAGTCCGATGCTTAATCCACTGAGCCACCCANAAATCATAATGTATCTAACTTACTCCTAGAGTCAGAGCATGGAAGTTCTGGGAGTGGATATATACAGAAAGCAAATGGAGCAGATCTTCCCCATGTGGTATATGGATGTTTCAGGTACTATTCTTATAATTTTTATGTATCTAAACAACAATCATTTACCTCATGTGAAAATGAAGCAAGTAATTTATTTAAAAGCTATAATTTTAACTCTGTAGCCTGATTTTAGAACCCACATTCTTATAATTCTGTGTTGTCTATACATAAAAAGAATCACAAATGGGGGCACCTAGCTGGCTCATTCGGCAGAACAAGTGACTCTTAATCTCAGGGTTGTGNAGATCATGACCTAAGCAAAAGTCGGACGCTCAACCGACTAAGCCACCCAGGCGCCCCTATCATGCTTTTTAAACCCCAACATTATAAAAACGTTCTGTTTCTCTTTCATGTGTTAACAATGATATTTATAACTACATTAACTATAAAAAGACCATTCTATGGTCAAAAAAGAGAAAATTGTTGACTAGAATATGAAAACATGTCACTTCATGGTTTCTCTAGAGCTTTCATCAATATTTTACTTTTAGTCAAACCTCTAAATGTAACCAAGTTTTCTTTTTCTAAAGTCACTGAATAAGATTTCTCTGAATTTCTCAATATTCCTAAAATATTTCTTGGAACACTAAATAACATTTCCAGTTCAAAAACTAAGAAGCCTGATAAAGAATCTATAACATGCCAAACGAAGAAACTTTAATCAAGAGATAATTATTCTTAAAGAGGTCAACTTCAAACTAAGAATGATACTAGTAATAGGATCTAAGAAGCCCCCAGAAGCAAAGGAAAACTTTGCATTACCTCTTCTTTAATTTCTTCTTTTTCTTGGACTGGTGGTTTTGGCTCAGGCTTAACCGGTTCCAACGGTGGAAGGTAGTTCTTAGTATAGAGGCTTTCAAACAGTTTATCCACAAAACCTGAAGTTTCTAAGGAGAAGAAACAGTATTTAAATATTGTACAAACAATAACAAAGACTGAGAACACACTCCTCAGCAAAGCTGAGGAAAACAGAACACCTTCCACATTGGTGGCGGAACCCAAATTGAGTCTACCTTTATGGGGGAGAATCCATGGCTGGATTTTTAAATCCCTTGTACATTCCTGCTCATGTACAAAATGATGTATATGTAAGAATGAGTTTGAAACAGTAAAATACGGGGAAAAGAACAATTTTCCATGAATAAGAGACTAGTTAAATAAAGTATGTCACAACCATACAACAGAATACACAGAGCTCTAAAGAGAATGAATATGGATAACATCACATCTCAAAGACACAAACTAAATATTTGTATCTATTATATTTGCATTAAAAAACTTTGAAAGGAAACAAAAAATGACAAAGTTGTGTGCTGGAGGTGGGAAAGGAGCAGATGAAAAACAAGTGAGACAGACTTTTCACGATATTTTTCACAATATATACCTTTATATTGTTGGATTAAATGCACTGTCTATTCAAAATTTAATTATAAACGTTTTAAAATCACTTAAAAAAATAAAGTTTGGTGTGAGAATGATATGAAAATATCTTTTTATCTTTTACTTATAAGCTACTGTATTTTGTAACTTTTTCAAATTAATTAAATGGGGGAAAACAAATGAATTTATTAAAAACTACAGGGCATATTAAAAATATAGCACAGAGTCTGCTTACACTGCATTATACATTTTATGTATATAGCTATATCTAAATGTAAAATTAATTTTTCTTCAGAAAAGTATGTTTCCAAAAAGCTTTATGATATTAATTTATGTAGTAAGCATTCTCTGTGATTATCACACTGTTAGGCGTTAACTGTTACACATAACTTTAAAACAATAAATTGCTCAGACTCTTCAAAAACCTTTACGATCAGACTTCCTATGCCTTTGTATTTCTAAAACATATTTTAAAACACGTATTACTTTTGTAATTTAAAAGACCTATAACCAAGGGCGCCTGGGTGGCTCACCTGGTTAAGCGTCCAACTCTTGATTTTGGTTCAGGTCATGATCCAGAAGCCACTAGTCACGTGTAGGTGTTTAAATTAATTTAAGCGGCACCTGGGTGGCTCAGTTGGTTAAGCATCCGACTTCGGTTCAGTTCATGATCTCCCATTCCGTGGGTTCAAGCCCCACGTCGGGCTCTGTGCTGACAGCTAGTTCAGAGCCCAGAGCCTGCTTTGGATTCTGTATCTCCCTCTCTCTCTGACCCTCCCCTGCTCACGCTGTCTCTCTCTCTCTCAGAAATAAAACATTAAAAAAAAATTTTTTTAACATATAATCGCTCAAGTGTTCTCTTAAAAAAAATAATTTAAATCTAAAACTCAGTTCCTGGGGTGCTGGGATAGCTCTGTCAGTTAAGCCTCGGACTTGGGCTTAGGTGATGTTCTCGTGGTTTGTGAGTTCGAGCCCTGCATCAGGCTCTGTGCTAACAGCTAAGAGCCTGGAGCCTGTTTTTCAGATTCTGTGTCTCCCTCCCTCTGCCTCTCCCAGGCTCACACTCTGTCTCTCTCCCTCTCTCTTTCAAAAGTAAATAAACATTAATAAATAAATAAAAATCAGTTCCTAAGTCACATTAGCTACATATCAAGTGCTCAAAAGCTGCAAGTAGCTACTGAATTGGAAAGGGAAGATACATATCATATTCATCAGTGTATAAAGTTCTGCTAGACAGTGTTAGCCTACAAAGACATATAAGAAGGTAACTGACTGGCAAATGTATGGCTGTTCATTTTCTTCTCTTTTTAAAAATGTTTTATAGGGGCGCCTGGGTGGCTCAGTTGTTTGGGCATCCAACTCTTGATGGAGTTGTTAGATCAGGTCATGATCTAACAGTTTGTGGTCTCAAGCCTCACCTCATCTCTGCACTAATATCACGGAGCCTGCTTGGGATTCTCTCTCTTCCTCTCTCTCTCTGCACCTCCCCAGCTCACATGCATGATCTCTCTCTTTCTCTCTCTCTCTCTCAAGATAAACAAACTTTAAAAAAAAATGTTTTTAAGGGCACCCAGTGGGTGCTTTCTCTCTCAAAACTAAAAATGTTAATAAAATGTTCTTATAATTCTTCCTCATATGTATTGTCTTTTATAAAAAAGTTACTAAAAACTTTAAAGCTTTTACAACAAATTCTTAAATGTATATTTAAACATATATTTTCCTCTCACCCAAATGTCTTCACTAGATTTTATTTATTTACTATTCTCATGGCTCAGTATTTCACATGACTCATCCAGTCTCATCACATGTAAACAAAGTAATATAAATCAATACGTTTAGAAAACACTCCTTTAAAATAAAAAGAAAAAAATACTCATCTGGACTGGGGAGAAATTCTAGTATTATGTTTTCTTGTGTAAAAAAAAAAAAAGCCTTAAAATCCACCAAAAAATATGTAATCCTGTCTTTTCAAGTGAGAAGCCATAGCCTTTCCTTCTCAACAGATATTTCAGTTAAAGGGTATCTTCTCACAGCAATAGCTAGATCAAACAATAAGTGTGCATTATCCACACTGCTTTCATCCATCCAACAATATTTCTTGAGTACCTACTAAGTGCCAAGCATTATAGGTTCCATGTCACCACTCTTAACAAAGGGAAAGACAAAAAGTAGGGGGAGGGGAAGAGACAAACACATATACATGCAAATAAACATATAACACAACAAAAAGCGACAAGTACCATGAGAAACAAAATGAAGTGAGGTTGGGAAAAAGAGAGGACCATTAGGGGCATGAATTATAATATACTATACATAGAACACTCACGGGAAACTACTTGCAGTAGATAACATTTGAGAAGAGACCAAAAACAATAGAGAAGAAACCGTTTCAAGCAAGAGTAAAACAAGTTCAAAAGCCCTGACTTGGGAACATGTTTGCCATGCTGAAAAAAAGGCAAGGGGGTCAAGGTGACTGGAATGTGGTAGCTGAGGTGTGAGAATCAGCAGGGAGCCCTCCAGGAAGCTATGCAGGTCATGGAAAGGACTCTGGGAAGATGGGAAGTTGGAGGCACAACGTGAAGAGGATCATGTCCATCTCTTCCTGGACAGCAAAAAGCTCCAGTCAAAAGGGGAAAAAACAGCTTCACTATCCTAATAAATACTAAGCATAAATAGCTTCATTATCTTTAAACTGTTATCCCCAACCATCAACTAGATTCTGCCACAAGCCAAAGAGGACCCATTCACCCAAAAAGCAACTGCTTCAATACAGGAAAGAAGCAAAGAAAAATGAGCAAATCAGAGAANTGGAAACTAATTTGACAATAAACTATTTGAAAAAAAAAAGAAGCAAAGAAAGAGGGTAAAAAGTTCTTCTAAAATACATGATAAATAATTAAGGGGAATCAATATATTTAGATGTTTAAAGGGCGCTGACTGATATCTTTCCTTCCAAGCTTTTTTTTTTTTTATGTTTTATTTATTTCTGAGAGAGAGAGAGGCAGTGTGAGCAGGGGAGGGTCAGAGAGAGGGAGACAAAGAATCCAAAGCAGGCTCCAGACTCTGAGCTAGCTGTCAGCACAGAGCCCGACGTGGGGCTCGAATCCACAAACCGTGAGATCGTGACCTGAGCTGAAGTCGGACGCTTAGCCAACTGAGCCACCCAGGCGCCCACTTTCCTTCCAAGCTTTTATCTCCAAGATTTTACCAGAAAGTTTTAAATTTAAATTCATAAATATGTGGCTCAAAGGCCATAATAATTACCTTTTTGTAAAAACACGTCAAGTTGATCAGCACAAAAGGCTTTCAATTCTTTCTCAGGTTTGTCCTTCTTGACCAGTGCTACAACATAGTTGGCTAAGGCTGAAGGGTCAGCATCACATCTAGTTGGACAGAGAGAAAACAAAAATTTTTTAACTTTTTTTTAAAAGCAGCAATGTCATTAATGAATTCACCCCTATTTTGGAAACCTAAACGACAACAACTTTATCTGAAACAAAGTGATGACAAATAAATAAATGCATAAACAAATAAATAAGTAGAGTGACTGCAAACAAAGATGATTTTTATAACAAAAGCATACACAGAGTACAAGCAAGATTTTCCTTTTCTGCCTATTTTTATAAAATTGTTGGTCTATTTTCAATGTTCTAAATATACCCAAAATTTTGGACCAAATATACACTGATTAGCATCTCTCAGTGTTAACAGGGAAGGGGTGGCAATCTACCCCTGAGTTGCAGGGCTGTAGAAGCACTGGTTATGTCTTCAGGAGCTATCTGTTCCATGTGATTATGAGGAAGAACCAGGGGAAGTGACGGGACACCCTTTCCCATTCCCTATGACTCCAGGCACCAGCATCCAAACACAGCCATCAATTCCACTAATAATCTTCTTAGTGTCTTACAGATCTCTTTAAAAAACTGGAACACAAGAAAGATGACACCGTAAATATTACTGGCAAACACTCTAGCAGCTTTAAGCAAGAAAGAAAAGATCTAGGAGCTAGAACAGAAAGGATAAGAGAAGTGGTAGAAGGGCTGCAGGGACAACCTTCAGTGACTTCTTTTTTTTGTTTTGCCTCCTATTCAGTAGTAACCTGTCTTGACATTAAAAATCATCTCCTCCACCAGGTCAGCACGTGTTCCCTGAGCTGCCAACATGGAGTATCCACGAGACCTAACATTTTATCTACACTATAGGAAACGGAAGGTTTGTGTGTTGTAAATACATACGTATACTGGAAAAATATTTTTTAAGTAAATAAAACAAATTTTACAAAAAGAAAAGAACTTCCTTCTATATTTTTGAAGTTCATAACTCAATAAAATAGAATTAGTGATTTTTTTCACTGCCAATATTGCTATGGGAAAGGCTAATTCTTTAAACATCCATGCACATTTATGCACCAAATCTAAGAGTGAATTTCGATGGCTATCAATTTTACAAAACTCAGACAGAATCAAAAAAATTATGGGTAAGGGTCAAAGTGTACTGGGAAAGAATGTAAGTGTCCACGATGATGAGCTATATATAAATTAAAATAATGCAATTTAAGAGAAAGCTAGGATTTTTTTAAGTAAAAAATGTAAATTACATTTTAAACACTTAATAGAATACCTGGATAAATTCAATTGCTAAATTCTAAAATAGATACATAGATCAATATCAGAAAAAAAAATGACAGGGGGCACCTAGGTAGTTAAGCGTTCAACTTTGGCTCAGGTCATGATTTCGCAGTTTTGTGAGTTTCAGCCCCGCATTGGGCTCTGTGCACTGACTTCATTGAGTCTAAGGATTCCACCCCTTCTGTCTGCCCTTCCCACTCCTTCCCTCCGTCTCTCAAAATAAATGAATTAAAACATTTTTTACTTAAAAATGGAACTACTGCATGATGCAGTAATTCTACTTTTGGGTATTTACTTGAAGAAAATGAAAACACTAATTCGGAAAGTCATATGCACACCTATGTTCATCTTAGCATAATTTACAATAGCCAAGATATGGAAACAACCTAAATGTCCATTGTCAGATGAATGGATAAAGAAGATAAAGATGACATGGCTATATACATAAAATGTATTATTACTCAGCCATAAAAAAGAATGAAATCTTGCCATTTGCCAACAACACGGATGGGCCTAGAAAGTATATGCTGAGAACAAGAAGTCAAAGAAAGACCAGTACAGTAGGATTTCACTTATAGGTGGAATCTAAAAAACAAAACAAACAAAACAGAAAAAGACTCACAGATACAGAAAACAAACTGATGGTTGCCAGAGAGAAGGGCAGTTGGGGGGAAGGATGAAATAGGTGAAGGATTAGAAGGTACAATCTTTCAGTTTTAAATAAATAAGACATGGGAATATAATGTATAGCGTAGGGAATATAGTCAATAATATTTTAATTACTTTGTATGGTGACAGACTGTAACTCGACTGACTGTGGTGACCACTCCATAAAGTATAAATTAAATCACTATGTTGTATACCTGGAAGTAATATAACATTGTATGTCAATCACTCAATCTAAAAAACAGCAATATTAAATAATAATATGAATATATAGCATTTGCCCCTTCAAAATGTTAGAGACCATTCTTATCTTGGCTAATCCATACAAATCTCAGTCCTGAGAATACTAAGGTATTTGATCAGTAAAGTTCTAATCAATATTCAAATGGAGGGGAGAAGGTAAAAAAAAATATATCACATTTCTACCTTTAGTTAGAAAATCCAGATCCTGGATAAGGAAGATATTCTAAAGGTAGAAAAAAGGATTTTTTCTACAAGGAACTCACCAAACTCCACACCCGAAAAACTAATAATCCAGTGAAGAAATGGGCAGAAGACATCAACAGACACTTCTCCAAAGAGGACATCCAGATGGCCAACAGACACATGAAACAATGCTCAGTGTCCCTCCTCATCAGGGAAATACAAATCAAAACCACACTGNAAAAAAAAAAGAAAGAAAAAGAAAAAAGGATTTTAAAAAATATGTAAGAATGACTGAGGCAATGTTGTTTTTAATTCTGTTTTAAGAAGCTTTAAGGAGTCTCATGACCTAACAGATAGAAAGCTGGGTAAAGACATGACATTTCTAGTGAGAAGCAGCCAAAACATTCAGATTACTGAACAGGAGTTAAAGAAATGCGTATTTCGGGGTGCCTGGCTGGCTTAGTCGGTTAAGGGTCCGACTTTCGCTTAGGTCATGATCTCGCGGTTCGTGGGTTCGAGCCCCGCGTCGGGCTCTGTGCTGTCAGCTCAGAGCCTGGAGCCTGTTTCAGTCTGTGACTCCCTCTCTCTCTGACCCTCCCCTGCTCACGCTGTCTCTCTCTCTCTCCTAGAAATAAATAAAAACATTAAAAAAACAAAAAAAAAGAAATGCGTATTTCTTTTTTTTTTTTTTTAACTTTTTAAGTATTTTTGAGAGAGACCAAGCGAGCATGAGCGGGGAGGGGCAGAGAGCGAGGGAGACAATCCAAAACAGGCTTGCTCTGGGCTGTCAGCACAAAGTCAGATGCAGGGCTTGAACTCATGAACTGCGAGATCATGACCTGAACTGAAGTTGGACACCTAATCAACTGAGCCACCCAGATGCCCCAAACACATATTTCTTTTTAAAAGTTTACTTATTTGGGAGAGAGGCGTGATGGGGGGAGGGGTAGAGACAGAGGGAGAGAGAGAGAGAATCAATCCCAAGCAGGCTCTGCATGGTCAGTGCCAAGCTCCCCTGGGGGCTCCAACTCACAAACTGTGAGATCATGACCTGAGCCAAAATCAAGAGTTGGACGCTTAACTGACTGAGCCACCCAGGTTCCCCAATCCCAGATATCTTATACATGTACGCAGTATTCAGACTCTGAAAAAACAAATGCAGAGTAGTTTACTTCCAGTGACATACATTTTGATAGGACGGTGTTAAGACTCAAGATGAGGGACACCTGGGTGGTTCAGCTGAAGCGTCCGACTTCAGCTCAAGTCATGATCTCACAATCTGACCTCTCACAGCTAGATCAGAGCCTGGAACCTGCTTCAGATTCTGTGTCTCCCTCTCTCTCTGTCCCTCCCCTGCTCAGGAGGTCTCTCTCTCTCAGAAATAAATAGAAAACATTAAAAAAAAACAAAAAACCTCAAGATGAGTAGTTACAAGAAGGCAAAAGAGCAGGAAAAAACTAGACACTAAGAGAGTATCTGTGCAATATGAGTAAAGAACTGTTTGTTAATAACTGATAGAAATCTGTACCCAATTTAAAAGCATGTTTACAGCCAAAGGAATGGGACCATTTAAATTGAACAGTTCCTAATATGTACCCATCAACTACTATGAAGGAAATTACCAGTCTGAAATAATAAAGTCACACCAAGTGAATGGTGAAACTTAAATACACAGGAGAGTTTTTATGCTGTAATTTTCTGTACCTTTATGACTGTTCTTATATATTCTTTCATCGCTCCTTACTATATAATCTCTAAAAGCTGACAATTACAATACTGTAGTAGCTATGGCAGCAACAAAACTTCCAAAAGCATGTCACAAAATCGGGAATGACTAAGACTCTTGGTAATTTATGAGACAAATGCAGGACCACTTCTTACTTCTCTTACTCCGGAGTATTTTAAATCTTTTAGCTGTTTGTAAGCAAGGCATATGGAAATTTATTTCTGCTTAGCTATAGGGACAAGTGTGTTTGAGAATAAAAAAGATTTTAAAATTTTGGTTCCATGGCTGTATTAAGCACACACATTCCCAGACAGAAAGGGGCTTCTATTATAACAAAGATTAGAAAACATAATGATACCCATCTGAATTACTATCCTACTATAGTCCTTAAAAGGCCTTAACAGTACAGTCAATGAATTATTATTCATTTTATAGATACCTAAATTTGTAAATATGTAAAGACAAATTGGGCAATCCACTTAGGATCAGGCAGAAAGCACACCTGTGGAACTAAAACTCAGCTGCAATTCCACACAGTAAAATCTATTTTACAGCAAATACACTTTCCTACTGTAAATCTGTATGACAAATTAACATATTTGAAGTCTCAACCAATAGTTATCTTACAGTTAGAATAAAGAACAAAAGAAACTTCCTTAGGTTTAATGGAAATTAGAAATAGGAGGACTCCTTAAAATTCACATCCTGCATAATAATGTACTAAGAACACGTTTCAGTTATCTTCTATTTTATTTTTAAAAATCAACTGTAATGAATTTTCATCAGGGGAAGTTAATAGAAATACTGTCCTAAAAAAAATCTGTAAAATCCTCAAATATGTCCTTTCCTCCTGAATGAAATCTGCACTACAGGTTTATGACACATCTGTTCTGGTGGCACATCAGCTTTACAGATTTCAGACATATACCCAATCCCAAGACCAAAGAATAAAGATCTTTCCTTGCCTTGGGCCCTAGCCAAAAAACACTACTTAAAAGTTAGAATTCTTTGTTTTCTTTTTTCTTTTTTTAGGAAAAAACGAACACTATTTAGACCTCTCCCACTTTCAGAAAAATCTACATGCTGCTGAATAAGGGCCCAATTCTAAGTTCTACCTTATTGTGGTATCTGTTTCAAAAGTGAGACAATGAATATGTTACTGAGCCACAGGGGAAGAAAACCTGATCTTAATGTGTATCAACAGCCATTAAAAATGTTCATATTCTCTAAACAGTAGTTGTAGTTACGGGAAATTAGCCTCAGGAAATAAAGCCAAACATAGAGAACACTATACCTCATTAGTGCTAAATACATATACAATTAAATATATACATGATATAAAAACAGCATTATTTTTTAACAGAAAAAGTAAAATCAAGACATTCATTCTTACCATTTTTTTTTTAAATGTTTGTTTTTGAGACAGAGAAAGAGTGTGCGCGCGCTTGCGAGAGCAAGGGAGGGACAGAAAGAGGGGTACAGAGGATCCAAAACAGCCTCTCTGCTAACAGCAGAAAACCGGATGAGGGGCTCAAAATCAAGAACCGTGAGATCATGACCTGAGCCAAAGTCAGACTTTTAACGGACTGAGCCTCCCAGGTGTCTACCCACTCTTATTGTTAAATGTTTATGAAACATAAGGCATCTAAAGTGATGGTTATAAAAATACACAAATGAGAAAAACATTTCTGATGTAAGGTCAAATAGAGAAATCAAGATAAGAAATTTTACATTTGAGGGCACCTGGGTGGTGGCTCAGTTGGTTAAGCATCCAACTCTTGGTTTCGGCTGAGGTCAAAGAGTTCTTGAGATTTCGTCTCACTCTCTCTCTGCCCTTCCCCTGCTCGCTCGCTCTCTCTCAAAAAGAAATAACATTAATGTTTATTTTTATTTTATTTTTATAAATTTTTTAATTTTTTTTATTTATTTATGAGAAAGAGAGAGACAGACAGCATGAGCAGGGGAGGGTCAGAGAGAGGGGGAGACACAGAGTCTGAAACAAGCTTCAGGCTCTGAGCTAGCTGTCAGCACAGAACCTGATGGAGGGCTTGAACCCACAAACTGTGAGATCATGACCTGAGCTGAAGTCGGATGCTTAACCAACCGAGCCACCCAGGCACCCCTTATTTTTATTTTTGATGGGGAAAGCACAAGTGTGGGAAGGCAGAGAGTAAGGGAGACAGAAGCAGGCTTCAAGCTCTAAGTTGTCAGCACAGAGACCGACACAGGGTTCAAACCCATAAACTGTAAGATCATGACCTGAGCTAAAGTTAGAAGCTTAACCAAAGCTTAACGAGGTGCCGCAATAAGTAAACATCATAAAAAAATTTTTAATTTTACATTTGATTCTGATTATAGCTACATGAAGTTCAAACACACATGAGAAACTAGAAATTAATACACACAAGTAATTTTGTTTTTTCTTTCTGCATTTTATGTAATATAATAATGCTTTTAATTTTACTTTGTTAAGAAAAAATAAACTAAATAAAACACCAAAATGTCTGATCCTGAGATCTGTGTTCAGATTATTCCTTTGATAAAACAACACTGGAAAAACAAGTACAGGGGGCACCTGGCTGACTCAGTTGGAGCATGCAACTCTTGATCTCGGGGTTTTAAATTCAACCCCATGTTGGGTGTAGAGATTACTTTTTATCTTAGGGGCGCCTGGGTGGCTCCATCAGCTGAGTGTCCCAACTCTTGATTCTGGCTCAGGTCATAATCTCAAGGTGCAGTCCTGAGATCGAACCCAGGTGGGCCTCTGCACTGGTCATAGAGCCTGCTTGGGATTACCTCTCCCTCCCCCTTACCCTCAGCCCTCACATGCTCTTCTCTCTCTCGCAAAATAAATATTTAAAAATTAAAAAAATAAAATAAAATCTTTTAAAAAACAGGAACAACACCCGGGTGGCTGAGTTGGTTAAGCATCCAACTCTTGACTTCAGCTCAGGTCGTGATCTCTTAGTCATGAGATCGTGGCTGCCTCGGGTTTTTGGCTGGGCAAGGAGTCGGCTTAGGATTCTCTCTCTCCCCCTCTTCCTACCCCTCTTTTGAAAAGAAAAGAAGAGAAAGAGAAATATAATCTGTTTTGACTTTATTAAAAGAGTTAAAGTGAATAACATTAAGTTCTAAAAACCTGTTAACAAATATTAAAGAGATAGAAATGGGGCGCCTGGGTGGCTCAGTTGGTTAAGCGCCCAACTTCAGCTCAGGTCATTATCTCACGGTTTGTGGGATCGAGCCCCGCGTCGGGCTCTGTGCTGACAGCTAGCTCAGAGCCTGGAGCCTGCTTCAGATTCTGTGTCTCCCTCTCTCCTTGACCCTCCCCTGCTCACGCTGTCTCTCTCTCTCTCTCTCAGAAATAAAACATTAAAAAAAAAAGGTTTAAAAAAAAGAGATAGAAAGAATGGAACTTCTTCTCAAACGAAAGCTTTCATCTTCCCTTAATTAATTAGAGGCTTTCATCAATGGAAGAAAATACCCCTAGATTTATTTTGGAGGAAAAAATATATACACATCTGTCAGTTGCAAACATCGTTTTAATATTTGGACTACATCTTACAGAGCAATAGTCACCAGCTAAGTAAACCCTAAAAATTAGACTATTAAAAAAATATGGGGCACCTAGGTGGCTCAGTTGGTTAAGCACTGGACTTCACCTCAGGTCATGACCTCATGGCTTATGAGTCCAAGCCTGAGCGTTGGGCTCTGTGCCCAGAGATCAGAGCCTGAAGCCTGCTTTGGATTCTGGGTCTCCCTCTCCCCTTGCCCCTCCCTCACTTGTGCTCTCTAAGTTTCTCAAAAATAAATAAACATTAAAAGAAAATTAAAAAATAGTACTGGGGCACCTGGGTGGCTCAATCAGTTAAGCATCTGACATTAGTTCAGGTCATGATCTTGTAGTCCCTGACTTCTAGACCCGCATAGGGCTCTGTGCTGACAGCTCAGAGCCTGGAGCCTGCTTTGGATTCTGTGTCTGCCTCTCTCTCTGCCCCTCCCCTGATCATACTCTGTCTGTCTGTCTGTCTGTCTCTCTCTCAAAAAACAACAAATAAACATTTAAAAAAAATTTTAAATAGTACTTTTTAAAATTGTCTATCGGGATGGCTGGGTGGCTCAGTCGGTTGAACATCTTAACTTTGGCTTGGGTCACAATCTCACAGTTCATGAGTTCGGGCCCCGTGTTGGGCTCTGTGCTGACAGCTCAGAGCCTGGAGCCTTCAGGTTCTGTGTCTCCTCTCTCTGCCCCACCCCTGCTCAAACTCTGTCTCTCTCTCAAAAAAATAAACATTAAAAAATATATATAAAAAAACTGTCAACCGTGTAAATATACATAAAAGGACACTGATTCATTTAAACATTTACTGAATGTTTACTAAGTACCAAGCATCTTGCTTGGTAATGGAATTACTCTGAGCAAGACAGATCTTGCCCTGCAGTCTAGTGGCCAAGAGATGAAAATGAAAACAAATAATTACAGTACAAAATAACAAATGGTTAAAATAAAGATTCACAACAAAGTAATAACACTGTCAGAGGATGAGACAAGACAGTGATAGGAAACACAGGGCTATAAAAGCAACTTCTGGCTTCTAACCTATAGCAATTGGGCCAAGAAGAATGAAGTCAGACATATTTAGGAGGCAGACCAAAGGACATAAGAACAAGTATGTCCTTAAACTTAAAAAACTAAAACTTCCCAAGGGATGCCTGGGTAGCTCAGCTGATTAAGTATCCAGCTTTTACTCAGGTCATGATCTCATGGTTTGTGGGTTCAAGCCCCGCATCGGGCTCTGTGCTGACAGCTTGGGAGTGTGGAGCCTGCTTTGGATTCTGTGTGTGTGTCTCTCTCTGTCCCTCAGCCACTCAAGCTCTGTTTCTCTCTCTCTCCCCCCACCAAAAATAAATGAACATTCAAAAAATTTGTGAGGGGTGCCTGAGTGGCTTAGTCATTTAAGTGTCCAACCATGAACTCACGATCCATGAGTAGAGCTCTGCATCAGGTTCTATGCTGACAGCTTGGAGCCTAGAGCCTGCTTCAGTTTCTGTGTCACCCTCTCTCCTCTGCTCAAGTTCTGTCTCTTTCTCTCAAAAATAAATAAAAACACAAAAAATTAAAAAAAAAAGAAAAAAACTTGCCAAGAACTCTTCTGGTCAAAATAAGTCCTTTTCTGTGAAATAGATAAGGGTCTCCTTAAGTCCGACAGCACTTTAGAGGCACAATAATTCTTTGAAGCCACTAAGCACACTATCAGAACTTCTCAATCTTTAAAGAACATACTTCCAAAATACTCATTTCCCCCTCCTAACTTACTTATGTTAGAGGCCAGGTCTCATAGCTGCTAGGTGATGATTTTCCTCCTATTTGAGCAGCCACAGACCTTACTAATCGGAACTTAATGTGCTAAGGATTGCAGATCTATGGCAGCATGTAAAACTCTATAGAGTTCAAAGTATACTCCCTCCATGACCACTGAACCAATACAGTGATTTGTCTGTGAAGCTTACTGCTACCTTTTCCATCATACTCAGAGATGACAACATATTCAATCTCCTAGTGCACTTTAAAAAAAAAAAAACAAAACGTTGCTATGGCTGAAGTCACAGAAACTACAGGTCAAAGTCATGGCTTTCACTAGCAATTACCAATCCTACCTACAGGGCCCACAGTGATACTCTAGCTCTGCCATGCACTAGACTATTATTTTGTAAGTGGCAGTAATGCTTAACATTATTAAGCAAAATATTTTTGCAAGAAGAGTTTAACATGTTTTCACATTTCAAAAACCAGGAAATTTCATTTATACTTAATGATTCTAAGGTACACAGGCACTTTTTATAGTCTACACATTATTATTGACACCATATTTGAAAGACAGGTAGATGGCTAATATGATTAACTGTTTAGAGAAAATTTTAAAGAATTTCTCCAAAGTCACACAGTAAATCAGAGATAGATACAGTACTAGAAATGAGATGCCCTGATAGTGTTTTTTACTACAATAAATACATGCAACTGTACAAAAAAGTATTACAAACCCCATCACTCGTTTTAAAACATATACCAAGGTGGGGGTTGCCTGGGTGGCTCAGTCAGTTGAGTGTCCAACTCTTAATTCGGCTCCGGTCTTGGTCTCAGCGTTGTGGGATGGAGCCCTCCATCTGGCTCCCTACTGAGCACAGAGCCTGCTGAAGGTTCTCTCTCCCTGGCTTGTACTCTTTCTCTCAAATAAAAATAAATGCAGACGTTTTCAGGTAGAAATGCGTGTTTGTTATTAAAAAAATGCTTGCCTGAGGGTGCCCAGATGGCTCTGTTGACTCTTGATGTGAGTTCATGAGTTCAACTTCCAAGTGGGGCTCTGTGCTGGCAGCGTGGAGGCTGCTTGGGATTTTCTCTTTCCCTTGCTCTCTGACCCTCCCCCACTCGCTCCCTACCTCTCTCAAAATAAACATATTTTTAAAAATTTTTTATGTTTGTTTATTTTTGAGAGAGAAACAGAATGTGAGCAGAGGAGAGACAGAGAGAAAGGGAGAGACAATCTGAAGCAGGCTCCAGGCTCTGAACATAGGACTCGGAACACACAAACACAAACTGCTAGATCATGACCTGAGCCGAAGTTGGAACCTTAACTGACTGAGACATTCAGCACCCCAAAAATATTTTTTAAATAAGAAGAAAAATGCTTGCTTGAATTTTTTTAAACGTTTATTTATTTCTGAGACACAGAGAACTAGTGCAAGCAGGGGAAGGGAAGAGAGAGAGGGAGAGAGAGAACCCCAAGCAAAGCTCTACTGCCTAAACTTTTTCTAAACTTGTGGTTTCTTCAGTTTTTAACTTATCCCTTGGATTTACTTAGACTTTACTCTTCAGGGGCTCACCTACTGAAAATGAGAAGTTATTTCTAATAGAAAGAAACCATGATGTCTCCCAATCGTACATAATCCCTACATGGTCTCTAAGACTGACATCTAGGATATTTTGAAAGTGAGGAAAGATAAAGACCTTAGACAAGGGGTGCCTGGGTGGCTCAATCAGTTGAATGTTCGACTCCTGACTTCAGCTCAGTTCATGATCTCAGTTTCTGATATTGAGCCCCGCATCCAGCTCTGTGCTGACAGGGAGGAGCCTGCTTGAGATTCTCTCTCTCCCCCCCCAACCCCAGCTCCAAATCGTGCTCTCTCTCAAAATAAATAAATAAACTTAGAAAGAAAAAAAAAGACCTCGAACAAGACTTGTGAATTCAGTCTGTTCATGCAGCAGTACGAAAAGAGATATAAACTTCTTGACTGAGATGGTTTCTCTCCCTTGACTGCATTGCCAACAAAAATGGTACTAGGTTTNCTAGAAATAAATAAAACATTAAAAAAAAAAAACTTTAAAAAAAAAAAAAAGAAAGTCATTTCTTCCGGACACTGTCCTTTTGTCTTTTGTCTAGTAAAAATAATAGATAGGTCTCTCATCTACAAAAGGAATGGAAGGTGACAGATCAGTCCTAATATATGATATTTCTAATTTGTCTACAGGGAATAATTATACGTAAAATGGCTTGGTTTAGAAATACCCCAATGCATGAGACACACACAACATGCTTAAAAAACCCTAAAAATTATAATCTTTTATAAATTTAGTTAACTGTAAATTAAGCTAAATAAAACACAATAGATCATGGGCATGGACAGTATGACTCTACCATATCCACTTCAACTCCATTATCTGAAACCCTTAACAACTGCTCTGAAACACTATGTCGTAAAAAGATGCCACTCTGCCATGAAAATTTTCTTCAATCTGTAATATGCAAATTTACAAATTTACAAATACAACCCATTTTAGCCTATCGTTTATTACATTTTAGGGTGTTAAAAAAAACAAAAAAATAATATCCCATGACAACTAATGAAAATACACGTATCTGCATTTGTTACTTCTTTCCTTTTTGCATTTGTGATTTCTTATTAACACTTCCATCTAAAACCATACTTCTATGAGTTAAAAATTAGTATTTTTTTAATTTGTACTTCCAGGAAGGCCTCAGTAGTGATTTTTGGCTCTTTTTTAGCCCCAAAAAAGTAATAATTTTTTTATAATTAAAAAAGCATTTTGTGTTTTCAGTTGAACCTGCAACTCAAAAGGGGAAATTAAAGCCAAATAATCACTTTAAAAGAAATTATAGAATACCTATAAACTTATCAGTATTAAGAGTCAAAAAAGTGAAGAGAAAAAACACTATTAGGTTTAAGTTTGTACCCAAACTAAATTTCCACATTAAGAAAAAAAAAAAAACCCACTGTCCAGAATAAAACATTTTAGGCATGATTAAAAGAAAAAAAAAGACAATTAACTATAACATTGAAACTAGTTACCTTCTACCAAAGACATATACATATAATTCTTTTTGCACAATCTCTACCTACAAACAAAATCAGAGTGATTTGCAAAACTGTCACTCACACATACACGGTTGTTTTTTTCTGATATTGAGTAACATGAAGGTAAACAATTTTTTAAACACGACTTTTTTTCAGCCTTTTCCACATATGGTCAATTTCATTCATCTATTTCACTTATTTTCCACCTCCATCACAATGCGTCTCCATCTCTGCTCCCAAACTTTACCATAGAAAAAGGTAGCCAACTCAAGACACCCATACTCTTCTACAGAACTTTCAGGGAGACCATCACTAATGTAAAACCCAGAAGCCCTTAGTGTACTTTCAGTCATACCTGTACTCTCACATACTCCTCATCCTCAGAACGTAAATAGCATTTCAGACACCAGCATTCCCCTAATGCTGCCTCCTTGAACCATCCTACCTTCACAAGGCTGACACATGGGACTAAAGAGGACTGACTCTCTTCTTAGGTGTTCACATCCAAGAAATCAAAGCAGCAAAACAACAACAAAGTTAACAAGATTTCTCAGGAGGACCAGTAAATAAACTGGGAAGTAGCTGTCTCCCAACAGCCCCAACTTTACCACACACGCCTCCAGGCCTCCCCAAACTATCTCAGTGGAAAAACTCAGTGTTTCCACGAAAATGGTCTAATCTAATGAATCATATAGCTGCCCATCTCTTCCTCTACCCCCTTCCTTTCAGCCAGCAAGTCCTCACCTCTAACGGAGAATAAACTAAGCACAAGAAATGAGGGGGCAGGAAATGATCCCTTCCCTTCTCTTTCCATACTTTCTTTCCCAAGAGAGTTAGAGAGCATCTCTCTCCATCCTTCCCTTCAGCACTCCTCCTCTTCCCTCTGTGGGACGTTTCAGAAACTAGCTATCCCCCAATATCCCAAACAAACTCACCACAATCGTAACCNGGCTTCAGAAACTTGGCCAGCCAGGACTTGAGGGCATCCACATCCTCTATGAGCATGGTGCAGGGAAGGCGGGCTCGGCCGCCGGTCGTGTTCAGGACTGCCACGGGTCTCCCCTCGCCGCCTCTTCACGCTCTCTTCACAGACCCCAGTGCCCCAGCCCACCGGGCATCTTAGGAGACTTCAATCTACTCCCCCGGCCGGGGCCTAACAGGAACTAACCCAAGAGCCCTCGCTCAACCTAGCATGACGGCTCAGGCNCGGGCGCAAGAACCAATAGAAATAAGAGGGCCGTGCGCGCAGAGCCAATGAAAAAGCTCGCTCGCCCCGCCGGCCGGCCGTACCCAGTTAAGGAGGAGGGCTATAGCAAGGTAGGTAGAGAGCTTACGTGAACTCCTGGTGCAAGATGGTATCTTGGAGAAGGTGCTGTGCCTCTTAAAGGGGCCGCAGCGCCTTTTTTGACCACGCCGTCGCCCGCCGCGCAATACCGGTATCTGCTACTGGGAGTGCCTGGGGGAACCCGGCAAGCCCCTCAGCCTGGTTCCTTCCTCTCGTTTTTTCCTGGAAACACACTTGTGTCCCGAAATGACTCAGCTGTAGTAAATCTGCAACACAACGTGCAATACGTTCACGTTCGGCACATTGCACAGAATGCAAAATTTTACTTATTTTTCCTTACACAATCATTTTGCTCAGCACACATGCTTGTATTTTTCGCCGCTCTGCTTAAGTTACGCAGAACGTTTCTGACAACCATTCCTTGGACTCCAGTAATCGTCATTTTTAAAACGTGGCGCACCGCTGTGAAAGGCTGAGGCCATTACAATTTTACCAGTATTTTAAAAACATGCTTTCTTTAGGAAAAAAATCTATTATTTTTTTTAAATACTCTGTTCCCTGGATATCTAAACTTCAGTAAGGTTTTTTTGCAGGAAGAATTTTAGTCAGCAAAAAAGTTTTTAGAAATATGTTTTTTTCAAATCGAAATTCCAAAATTAGGCAACTTAGTTTGTACTGGATCAAAAATTTCCTTTTGACGTTTTGAAATTACTAGCTTGGCACTGGTCGTAGAATGCTTATTCAACAACAAATACTGAGCACCTGCTCTGTGCTAGCACTCTGTAAGGCACTAAAGATTCCAAGGGTGAGCAAAACAGTCTCCTCTTAGAAAACTGAACAGTGTGTGGGATTGTGCAATATAATAATGTTTTGAAAAATACCTGATGAGCGCAAACCTCATATAAAAGAGATGGGCCAGCCCAAAATCAGCAGGTATGCTTACACATATAGAAAAGGAAAAAGCAAACTTTTTCTCAGAAGGGCTAAATACTAAATATCTCCTTTATTTTGTGGGCCATATGGTCTCTGGCAACTACTCAACTCCGCCCTCTTGGCATGAAACTGGCCGTAGGTAATATGTAAACAGATGATTATGACCGTGTCTGAATAAACTTTATTCAATTTTAGATAATTTTCAAATGTCACAACCTATTTTCTCGATTTTTTTCAAAAACCACTTAAAAGTGTAAAAGCCATTGTTACCTTACAAATATACAGAAGCAAGTTTGTGGACCCCTTACATAGAGTAATAAAAGTGAAATGCACCCAGAAATCATCTAATGAACCCCTTCACTGACACCTCCTTAACTTTGCAAATAAGGAAACAAGGCCAGAGACCAAGTGGTTTACCCAGAATTACACATATCTGTAGATGAGGCAGAATTTGCATCTAGGTCTTCTTACAGCAATTCCAGAGCTTTCTCATATCCAACTGTTGCCTCTTCTTTCCTCTCTCCTCCTCCCCTTCGTTATGCTTATCCACATTTCCTTCACTTCTTCTTATTGCATGGATGAAGTGTTATCCAAAAATGAAGAAATTTTTTTAAGTGTAAAAGTGATATGTTTCGGCTTAAGGCTAGGAAAGAACTTGACAGTGTGATAGAAATGGAACAGCAATTGCTTTTATCACAAAAGTTTGAAAAGTTACATCCATTTATATCGATCCCTCCTTTTGGGAGCTCAGATTCCAGTAGTCAAACAGTCATGTATTGTAAATAATAATGAGAGCCACAGTTGTTGAATACAGACTCTATGCTGACTCTGTGATGAATATTTGAATGTGTTGTTGCTTCTCATCTTCACAGCACCCCTGTAGAGTAAACAGTATTCACAGATGAGAAAACTGCATCCCAGAGAGATCATGAAACTAGTGAGTGGAAAGACCCAGCCTTGACCATGTGTCTTTGGCCACAAAGCCCACACATATAGCCTTTGCTTAAATATCTCACTAGCAAACACTGAAATATTAACTATGTGGTTCATTCAAAATTCATTCAACAAATATGTATTGAGCCCATTACCGTCTATTAAGCACTGTTCTTGGGATAATAGAGAGTAAGAGTAATATTAAATGAATGTTCTTTCCTTAGTTAGGTGGACGTTAAAATGGATACTTGACAAAGATTGACTTTTCTCTCAGCTTTATCTTCACAGGAGGAGAAAGGGATGCCAATTTATCTAAGAGAGATTATTGATACAAGGCACTGAAAAGAAAGAGTGACTACAAGAAGAATACACATCTAAGCCATCCTGATTCAAATTAAGTTTGCTTTCTTGGCTTGAGGGTAACTGCGCCTCAACCAGGAAGAACTGTTAACTATGCAGTTTCACACAAGTGTTGACAGAGGGAGATGGGCCTTCCATAATCAGAGTGGATTTGTCCACTTTTTTTTTGTCCTATTCCCTACCCTGTGGCTAAGAGCTGTCCCGATGTATGATGATAGAAGTTGAGAGTAATTTTTCAGATTTAAATTTCTGTGAAATTTATAATCACGATGTCATCAGACAAAGCTTCGGTAGGATTTCAAACAAGGAAGTTCATAGTTACAAACAGCCGCTCTCATTTCTGTATATTTATGGTAATTATCTGATTAAAACACACCCGTCAAAATATCAGTGCCTCCTGAGTCTGGATCACCAGTTGCAGCCCATCTGGCTCAGAGAAAAGTCACTTCAGTAAAAGTCACTTAGGGGCACCTGGCTGGCTCAGTAGGTGGAGCATGCAACTCTATATCTTGGGGTGGTGAGTTTGAGCCCCACATTGGTCTGGTTGTAGAACCTACCTAAAAGTAAGCAAGTAAGTAAATAAATAAATAAATAAATAAATAAATGTTACTTGAATGTTGGTTATGCAAAGGCAAGGTGACTTAGCAGAAAAATAGCAAGTCAATTGGAATTGTCTCTCTTCGTTATGGAAATGTAGATTTGTTTTCTTAAGAAACTATGTTATAAGGGTAACCGTGAGATCATGACCTGAGCCGAAGTCAGATGCTTAATCGACTCAGCCACCCAGGCGCCCCAGGTTTCTCAACCATTTCAAGCTCCTTCTGACCTCAGGGCTTTTCTGGTCCTTTTGCCTGGAAATCTTTTCCATACATATTTACATCTTTTTTTTTTTTAATGTTTTATTTATTTCTAGGAGAGAGAGAGAGAGACAGTGTGAGCAGGGGAGGGTCAGAGACAGAGGGAGTCACAGACTGAAACAGGTTCCAGGCTCTGAGCTGGCAGTCAGCACAGAGCCCGACGTGGGGCTCGAACCCACGAACCGCGAGATCATGACCTAAGCGAAAGTCGGACATTTAACCGACTAAGCCACCCAGGCACCCCACATATTTGCTTCCTTGACATGTTCTTATCAGCTCAAATAGCCCCTCCTTAGGAAGGCCTCCCCTGACCTTCCCATCTAAATTAACACCTTGACTTCCCTCCTCTAGTTATTTTCTAGCATGCAATTCTGTTTCATAGCATTTATCATGGTCTGACATTTTTTTTATTTATTCATTTTCTCTACCTTGTCCTAACTAGGATATGAATTTTCATGAAGTCAAAGATTTTGTCCTCTTTGTTCCTTGGCACTGAAAACAAAACCTGGTAGGTAATAGATGTTCAGTAAGTACTAATAAATGACTATGACAACATCACAACACTATTACTACGTGAGTACTATTATCACCAAGTTACTGGCCCAGATAGGCCAAGTGATTTGCCCAAGGTCACACAACAATATTGGAATAGAGGAAAGGGGGGTGTCCATGATTCAAAGCCAGGCTAACACTAGAGCCCACATTTTCAGACATTATATAGAAGAGCATCTAGAGAAAGATACTGACTTCTGGATACCAAGATGTTGAGAACCTCACCAGTTTGTTAGGAAAAAAAGAAGAAAAAAATTTTTTTTAATGTTTTTTATTTATTTCTGAGAGAGAGAGAGAGAGAGAGAGACAGCGTGAGCAGGGGAGGGTCAGAGACAGAGGGAGATACAGAATCTGAAGTAGGCTCCAGGCTCTGAGCTAGCTGTCAGCACAGAGCCTGATGCAGGGCCCAAACCCATGAACTGTGAGATCATGACCAGAGCCGAAGTCGGCTGCTTAACCGACTGAGCCACCCAGGTGCCCCAGAAAAAAATTTTTAAAAACGGGGATAGGAAGGGTGCACCTGGGTGGCTTAGTCAGTTGGGCATCCAACATTAGCTGAGGTCATAATCTTGCAGTTTGTGAGTTCAAGCCCTGTGTCAGGCTCTGTGCTGATAGCTGAGAGCCTGGAGCCTGCTTCAGATTCTGTGTCTCCCCCTTTCTGCCCCTTCTGTGCTCATGCTCTGTCTCTCTTTCTCTGAAAAATAAACATTAAAAAAAAAAATCAACAAGAAAAGAAAAGAAGAGTAGGACAATGGTTGTGCTGCAAATTTATATGGTTTAGAGCTATCATATTTCATTGATAGTGTAAAAATAGGTATCTTTAATATTTTTTAATGTTTATTTATTTTGAGAGAGAGACAGAATGTGAGTAGGGGAGGGGCAGAGAGAGAAACACACAGAATCTGAAACAGGCTCCAGGCTCTGAGCTGTCAGCACAGAGCCCGATGTGGGGCTCGAACCCACAGAAGGACCGTGAGATCATGACCTGAGCTGAAGTTGGACACAACCAACTAAGTCACCCAGGTAACCCAAAAATAGGAATCTTAAACATCATAAATGCATAAAGTAAATTTTAAAAATATAGTCCTTAACACTGGAATCTCAGTAATATGTAATTAGTTGTCTTTAGCTCTTTCTTTGCTCTTTCTCCTCCCTTTCTTCTTTTCCTCCTCCCTCCCTCTCTTCCTTCCTTCTCTCCTTCCTTCAGTTCTTTAAGGAACCCTAGGACTGCTCTGTGATGGCGATGGTAATGCTGGTGACCATATGGATAAGTAGGCTATTTAGGAACTACAAGCAGTGTTTTGATGACTCAGGTGTCACGTTTCCCATATGAGCCCATGACATAGCTGGTAATGCTCTATGGAATGTTGACAAGATGGCAGGCTGAAGCTTGTGGGTCCTGACTCTGGAGTGGTATAGCATGAGTGAGGGATTGCTAATTCCTGAAAATCACTAGTATCAGTGCTTTAAGAGAAATCTAGGCAAGAGAAATTGTAACAGAAAGTTTCTGTTGAGAAACAGAGTTACTCAGAATTTTAGTACCCGAGAAGTGCAGCTTCTCAGATTTGGTTACATTTGTCTGAACATCAAGGCTTCCTAAGATTTGGTTTCATTTGTCTAAACATCAAAGTCTCCCTAATTAACATGGCTACTTGTTCCTAGCTCATGTCAGTCCAGTTTAGAATTTCCATTTATTAAATGACTATCTTAGTCCATTTGGGCTGCTCCAACAAAACACCACAGGCTGGGTAGCTTATAAACAACCGAAGTTTATTTCTCATAGTTTTGGAGAATAGAAGTAGGAGATCCAGGTGCGAGCATGGCTGGGTGACGGCCCTCTTCTGGGTCCCACATTTCTCTTTGTTTACTCACAAGGGGGAAGGGTTTCCCTTTTTTGTTTGTTTTGTTTCACTTGGGTTCTCTTTTATAAAAACACTAATCTCATAAGGGCTCCATCGTGCTTACTTAAACACTCCCCAAAGTCCCTATCTCTTAATACTATCAGATTGGGCATTGGGATTTCAATATATGAATTTTAGGAGGGAAACAAACATTCAGACCATGACATTGATCAAACTAGCTTTCAGTATTCTCTTCCTTCCTTCCTTCCTTCCTTCCTTCCTTCCTTCTTTTCCTTCCTTTCCTTCCCTTTCCTTTCCTTCCTTCCTTCCTGCCTTCCTTCCTTCCTTCTCTTTAGTTTAGTATTTCTTGAGCATTCACTTACTATTAACCAGGTATTGGGCTAATCACCTTGCTTAGTGTAGCTCATTCTATTCTCACAGCAAGCTCAAGAGGTAGGTTATCATAATCCACATTTTACATACGAGAATCCAGAGTCCCAAGGTTGAAGGAACAGAACTAGCATGGGACAGAGTCTCAATTTAGACCCAGGCACCGTACTTCAAGGCCTGTGAGCACAACCACCACACACACTCTTTCTTTGCTGCCCATTCACTGTCAAAGACTGCACATAGAGCAATCTCAAGATCAACAAAGCCCATAAGTCCAAGAAGGAGTCTTCCTTTCTCTTTTTATACTCATTGCTTGTATCATTACAAACAAACAAACAAAACTGTTCACCATTCAGAAAGCATAAAATTAAAGATACAACATTGATGTAGGAGAGGCGCCTGGGTGGCTCTGTCGGTTAAGCATCTGACATTGGCTCAGATTCTAATCTCATGGTTCGTGGATTCAGGCCCCACGTCAGGCTCTGTGCTGACAGCTCGGAGTCTAGAACCTGCTTCAGATTATGTGTCTCCCTCTCTCTCTGTCTCTCTTCCACTAATGATCTATCTCTCTGTCTCTCAAAAATAAATAAACCTTAAAAAAAAAAAAGAAAAAAGAACATTAATGTAGGAAAAAAACAATTTAAGTAGAAATGATGTCTAATAGGGCAGAGAACTGACAACCTGTTCTTTGAGTGCTGCATGCCTGTGGAACTGAAGTATCAAAAGAAGTGCCCCAGGGTGCCCTGGGTGGCTCCTTTCGTTGAGTGTATGGCTCTTGATTTTGGCTCAGGTCATGGTTCATGGGTTCTAGCCCTGCTGTGGGCTTCGCACTGGTCTGAGAGCAGGGAGACTGAATGGGATTCTCTCTCTCCCCATCTCTCTGCCCGTTCCCTGTGCATGCTTTCTCTCTCTCTCTCAAAAATAAATAAACTTTAAAAAAAGTGCCCATAATTCCTTCCTCTGACTCTGTCCTTTCAAGATAAGGAAGTGAGGTAAATATGCATGAAAAACAAATACAAAGGGACTCAGAGACAAGCCAAAGCTAATTATAGCTTTATGAATCTAAATTGAGAAGCGGTGATTCAGTTGAATTTAGTAGAGTGACTGATGGCGTGAGTTTGGAAAAAAAAAACCCATAGGAAATTAGTTCTGTTGTGGAGTTTTGAAGAATGACCAGTATGGTCTGACCGTCAGAGAAGGTATATCACACAATAATATGGTGATAAGTAGCTCAGTGACGTTAGGGAAGAGATTAAAATGGGGCACAGGTAAGCTTTTCTATTTTAAACAGCCTTAAAATACACCAGACTGGTTTATAGACCAGTTTTCCCAAAATAATCATCAAAATAGCTGACATCTTAAAGTTCTTACTATATGCCAGGCATACATATATATGTACTTTGGTGTATATGTGTATTATTATATGCATACATATTATATACATATTATTTCTTTAATCCTCATAGCAATCCTATGAGGTACCTACTTTTATGACCCTTATTTTACAAAGTGGTTAATTGAATTGCCTAAGGTCACCCAGCTATAATTGATTAACTCAGTCTGATTCAGACCCTGAACTCTTATCCACCATGCTGCCTTTCCAATTTCATCTGTCTAGAAAAGGTATTCCACATGGCATAGCAAAGAGCCGACAATTCTCAATCAAAAAGCCATATTACTATGGTGTAACAAATTGCAGTCTCCTAATACATCTTGAATGTGTTTCCTGTTCTCTACCTTGACTGCCACTACCATAGTGCAAACCATTCTCACCTTTTACCTGGACAATCGCCAATAGCCTCCTGCTTCTACCTTTGCCTTCTTCCAATTCTTCAGAGTGATCTTCTTTACATAAACAGGACCATGTCCTATGTCCTCACGTAAAACACTTCCACAGGCTCCCATCTCTCCACTCGTTTCAATGTTTTCCTCTTCCACTAGACTGGAGGTGACTGCTCCTGTCTTGTTCAAATGCTGTTATCTCCAGCAACTAGCATAGTGCCTTATACTTAGTAGAAACTAAATAAAATTTTGTTAAATTAATGGAATCTAAATGATCCTTCAAAAAAAAATTAGTTCCTTAAATACGGAATAGGCTAATAAGGAATAAGGGATGGGGGCATTTAATTAGCGGAGAGGCTTTCCATAATTTCCATCGTTTGTAATTACATAACAACTTGTTTACCCTTTTCTTCTGTCTTGTTCCCTGCTATACCCTAGCTCTATGTCAGGTTCACAGGAGGTAACCAATGAATATGTATTGTATGAATAGTTTCAGTTACCAACTTGAGTTGGAAGCTGAGGAATCAAAGATGACAAATAGTACTGATAAGGGCAGAATTGGAATTGGAACAGAAGACTATAACCATAGTTATGGGAGCTGTGGAGGATGAGGATTCTTTTTTTAAACATTTATTTATTTTTGAGACAGAGAGAGACAAGCATGAGTGGGAAAGGGACAGAGAGAGAGGGAGACACAGAATCCGAAGCAGGCTCCAGGCTCAGTCAGAGCTGTCATCATAGAGCCCATGCGGAGCTGGAACCCACAAACTGCAAGATCATGATCTGGGCCAAAGCCGGATGCTTAATGGACTGAGCCACCCAGGCGCCCCAATATTCGTTCAATAAATATTTATTAGTCACCTACTATGTGCCAGATTCTGCAAGGCAGCCTCTGCTGTAAGGAGCTTACAGTCTAGCGATAAATAAATAGGCGATTAAATTCAATGAGAGAAACTTCCTAAGAGAAGACAGGAAGAGTGTCGTTCAGGGAAGATTTAGGAGGGGACATTTAACCCAGACTTGGTTAAAATTAAGTATATGTCTAAACTGTTAGTTGCTAAAGTAAGAAGATATGAATAGTGATGGAGAGTATTTGTATGAGCAAGCCTGGAGGCAGGAGAGCCACTGGTTGGTTCTCTGTAGCCTAAGGTTTCTCGTTAACTCCTTTTCATCCAAAACATTTTATTGAGCTCATACCATGTGCCAGGCATTGTTAGGCCATCATTAAATTTTTATTTTAAAAGTAGTTGTTGAAAAATGTCAATACACGCACATATATAATTTTAAATTCATTAATTTATGAAACTATTTAGACATTTTTTCTTTCCCTTAGTCCTTTAGGAAGACACAGTTCTGAGCTGGGCACCCTACCCCCATCCCCAAAGTGCTTTGGAGATGCTTTATATTTACTGAATTAATAAATAAATGCATGCAAGAGTACCTAATCTGACCCCAGAAAGTAAAAGCCTTGCATCGTTGCTTATCAATATATCTTTCTTCCTATGATGGAAATGTTCCAAATCTGCACTGTCAAATGATATGGTAACTACTAGCCACATGGGCTACCAAGCACTCAAAAGGTGGGTGCGGCCAAAGAAATAAATTTTAAACTAAAAAAAAAAAATAAGTTATAAGTTTATTGATTTGTGTGTGTGTGTGTGTGTGTGTGTGTG